>NC_045792.1:11118608-11431834 GCF_009873245.2 Balaenoptera musculus
CCTTTCTTAATTCCTTCAGTATTTTTATTACCTTCTTTTTGAACTTGGGATCTGGTAGACTGGAGAGGTCTGTTTCATTGTTCTTTCAGGGAATTTTTCTTGTTCTTTTAATAGGGAGTGGCTCCTCTGCTTCTTCATTTTCCTTATATTTCTCTGCCTCTATAAATTTAAGGGAAACAGTCATCTACTGTGGTCTTGAAGGGCTGTTTTTGTGTGGGAGCATCCCTGTGTGGCCTGGGTGCATCTAATATTTTTGGTGCCAGGGCTGTTTTCAGTATGGATGCCTGCCACATATTTCCTCAGTGTGTGCTGGCTGTTATCCCCTTGACAGTGGGTGTGATTGGTGTTGTGCTGACCAGAGCCTGAACTGGATGTTGAGCAGGGTCTGCTCTTTGCTCTGCAGTTGTCACATCTCTGTGGAGGCAGGGTCTGCTCCCCAGCTGTTGGAGTAGAAGCCCCCAGATCTGGTTCTGAGCTGTGGCGTGAGGTGGGCGCGACTGGAGTACTCCTGCTGGGAGAAGAGCCACTGAGTATACCTCCACAGGAGCTGTTCACTGGGAAGTGTACTCTGTGGCATCACCTGTAACCCGTTGTGTGTGCTCACAAAGTACACTGCTGCTGGCACTGCCCTTGGCCCCGCCTCAGTCAAGGGAATGCAGGCAATCGGCCAGGATGTCCCTCAGGCTCTGTGTTCACAAAGCCACTGGCACTGTTAGGCTGCAAAAGTTAGGCACCAGGACCTGCTGTAGCTGCGCATCTGGACTTTCTGTGGGAGCTACAGAATCAGCCCAGAGCCCAACCCCACCTCCACGCACCCACGAAGCCCACCACTGCTAGCACTGGACCAGCCACAGCCACAGGAGCACCTGTAATCTGCTTGGATGTCCTGCAGATGCTGAGCTTGCATAAATCTGCCCAAGTCGCACAGCCACTGGGACAGAGCTCAGATTTCAGCCCCTCCTCCACATGTGGGCACCCGCTGGCACTTGCGTGCTCCCAGAACTCATAGAGGTGAAGCCACGACCACTGTGAGCATGCCGAGAGTAAGGCTGCTGTGGTGGGGCCCCACCCTTCCCTTCACGTGTGCATTAACAATGGGACTTCTATGGCAGACCTGGGCTCCATGCCGTGCACATGCCCAGTTGTGGCCCAGACCACGCTCCAGTTCCTTCAGGCTGTCTCCGCACAGCCAATCCCAGTCCTCTCCCAGGTCTGTCTGTGAAGCCTGAGTTTCAGGACCCAGCCGCCTCCACCTTCCATACCAGCAGACACATGTATCCAGCTGGGGAGTGCAGCGAGGTGGCCAGGACTGTCTCTGCTGGTCTCTCTCTGTTCTGCCTGCTGCGAGCCAGCTACTGCATTCTCCTCTGAGCCTCTGACGCTCCCTCTGTCCTAGCTGGTCTCCCAGCCAGTGAAGGGGGTTCCCAGGGTGAGGGAACCTTTCCTCTTTCACAGCTCCCTCCCAGGGACACAAGTCCCATCCCGATTCCTTTTTTTTTTTTCTTCTTTCAACCTGCCTGGTTACATGGTGATCTTTCTTGTAGCTTCGATTGTATGAGATCTTCTGTCAGCATTCAGTGGGTATTCTGTGAGAACTGTTACACGTGTAGATGTGTTTTTGATGTATTTGTTGGAGGAGGTGAGCTCCATGTCCTTCCATTCCACCATCTTGCTATTTATTTATTTTTAGTGGTTTACTTTTTAGATGGTATCTTGAGTTCTCTCTTAATTGGCTTGGCTGCTTAGAGTTGAGAGAGATTCAGCCTGAAAGGCCTGCTAAACATGAGATTCTTAGACCTACTTCATAATCTGTACCCCAAATATGAGTTACTTCTGCATTTCTTCATTCCTTTGCTCCTGGTCAGCTTCTCTGAGAATAAAACTCTCATCCATGGCCCCAAACGATTGTCTGTAGCCCTTCAAACTTGAGCTTTGCAGATGCCTTCTCATACTCAGAGCAATCTCCTTGGCTCCAGCTGCCAACTCTCTGTATCCTGGTGATTTGCCAGCAGAATACGCACCAGCCATATCCCGACACTGATTCTACATTCCATCTGTACTGTCCTCATTGTCTAAGGAACTAGACCCCATCCTTTCAACCTATTCAGTCTCTGAGCTTTGCCGCATAGTCTCACAGTTACTCTCCACCCTTCGTTAAAAAAAAAAAGCTTCTCTGTCTGAGATCCTTTAACACTACTTTCCTAGTTCTCCAAACTCCATGGTTTCTCTTCTATCTTCTTTTTCTACCACTGCCTAAGGTGTAAACCCCACTGCTTAGTCCTTGTCTTCTGCTCTTCAGCTTTTACACTAACTGCCCTCAAGAGCATATCCAGACTTGTGGTTTCAATTACCATTGTACTAATGATTCACAAATCTCCATACTCTTCTTAATTCCAAATAGCTTCCTTTGGGAAATTTCCACTTGAAGAGTCTACCGTTATCTCTAACTTACCGTGCCTAAACTTCCCATTTATGTCCATAGCATCACCATCCTTCCAGACTCATTTTTTTCAACTTGAACACTTTCTTTCCCATCAGATTTATTCATTTATCCATGTGTTCATTCATCCACTCATTCATTTACTCACTCAGTAAACATTTACTAAATGCCTATTCTGTGTCAGGTTCTGGGTGAGGCACTAAAGATAACAAAAGTAAATGATATATCCTGAATCTAAAATTGACGATCCTCCATCCATCAAGAACATCCCCTATCAACATTTTCTCTCATGGTTTCCAACAACACTAAGTGCTTTAGTCAAACTGGTTTCCTAGACTTCACACTAACATATGAAGTTACTCTCTTACCTCCATGCCTTTGTTCTTCTTGTTCTTTTTGCCTAGAACAACTTCCCTTAATTTTTCTGCCATCCAAAATCAACATTTCCTTCAGGTCCCATCTATTTGCAAAGTCTCAACCGAATGCTTTTTTCCTTTTCTGAATTCCTATAGGATTTTGTGATTCAATCCCATTATGATCACAGGAAGTAGAAAAGCATGGCTGAGAATGTTTTAGTAATAGAAAAGTCTTTCGTGAAGTTGTCATAGCAAGGGCATATTTTTTGGGCAAGGACACAATTAATGCATTCCTTTACTCATCCATTTATTCATTCAGTTCTGATCTCTGTGGAAAAAAAAAAAAAAAGGCATGGGCTCCCAGAGGGCATGAGGCCAGTGCCAGGGGGGTTGTTCACATTGATGCTCACCCTGGATTCTGGACTGACCTGGCCCTGCTGGTCTGTAGCATAGTGGCACCTGGTGGCACTTGCTGGCGGGGATCAGGCCTGGCTGAAGGAGGAGCTGGATATGTAATACCTGTGTACAATGAAGGAGCTGTGTCATGCAGGACTCACCTGATGCCCACCCAAATTCATGACAGATCCCTTCCCGAGGGTCCATCCCAACAGGGTAGCCAATAACCCCAACACCCTCGCAGGCAATATGCTTTGATGTTTTAAGGAGAAAGGGTATGTCAACCAGAACAACCTTTTCTTCGACATCTCCTCAGTGGGCAATCATATGAAAGTCCTGAATGTTGAGCTCCACATGTTCAAACCCCAGCATTTTTCCAGGACCCCACCCTTGACAAGCCTACCATTATTACAGGGTGGAAGTCCGTAAGATCCTGGGCCCATGCCAGAATTAGAGTGAGGGAGCTTTCTTTCAACTAAGGATCTTCCTCTGGCCTCTAAGTCTGGCACAGATGATGATTGACTGCATCCTGGGAAACACTTCAGCTTGAGCTTTCTGGGACAGACCATGAAGCCACTAAATGGCAGTTACCACAGGACCCAGTGGAAGGGGATCACAGTGATAATAGGAACCCTGTACTGGCCCTTGGCCAATAATAAGGGCAACATTTTGTTGTTGCTGAAGAGGGTACCTGTCCCTGCCCATCATGCTACACTCACTCTCAGAGCTGGAGAGTCTGTCCTAGGTAGAACTCTCTGCAGACCTCACCTCACCTACCCCAGATGGTGGCCCCAGAGTGCAAGACACAGCTTGAAAGTGCTTGTGATGGCCAGATGTGTGTTTTCTACATAGACTTCCAAGGATATAAGCTACACAGACAGGGATATCTCATTCGAGGCTATCAGGTCAATAGCTGCAATGTCTTTGGCTCTACCTTGTGACCACACTCTGGCACACAACTCCACTCACCTGGGGATGTGGAGTAGGAGAGGATGAGGAGGAAGGAGGCAATATCCATTAAGGAGCCTACCACTCAGTGTTCTTATTCCAATAGAATGTTTAACTCCCCACGTAAGCTTGAGAAGTCAGTGATTCTCTCTAGGTCTCACTATATCTATCTGTAAAATGGAATTGTCTTTACATCATAGGATGTTCAAGAGTATGAAGAAGGTACTGAGAGGAGGGATCTCACAGAAGTTTGTGGGAGGGGTGATTCTTGCTTGTGTTACAGCTTTTTCTGCAGTGATTGCTCACCACTGTATCCCCAGGACCTAGAAGAGTGAACGGTACATAGTTGGCCTTCAATATGCATCAAATGAAAAAAATGAATGGACTGCAGCTTATGCAGTCATTCATTCAAAGCCCATGTATGAGTTTTTAAGAGCTAGGTAAGCAGCTATAGTTCTCTTCTGCTTCTCTATGCCCTTCCCCAGTGCTCAGTTTACAAACACCTCAGCTTGGGCCAACGGCAGTGACCACTGCCCCCACCTCTCCACCCCATTGGCTGCATAGTGGAAGTTGTGTGTGGTTGCCTTGGGGCACTCAAAGAAGTTAAATGAAGACTCTTAAGACCATCCCAAACCTGGGGTTGGGGTATGGATGGGGGAAAGAGGCAGATTCAGAAGTTGGGGTAGGAAGTCTTGGGTCCATAGCCTCCTCTAAGAGCTATATGCCTTGCCCAAACTCAGGCCTGGACTTGCTCTTTTTTTTCTTTTTTTTTTATAGTGTTGCATTTCTTTCAGGTGTACAGCAAAGTGATTCCGATAGATAGATAGATAGATAGATAGATAGATAGATAGATAGATAGATAGATAGATATCTTTTTCAGATTCTTTTCCATTATAGGTTATTACAAGATATTAAATACAGTCCCTGTGCTATACAGTAGGACCTTGTTGTTTATCGTTGTATATAAAGTAGTTTGTGTCTGCTAATCCCAAACTAATTTATCCCCTCCCTTTCCACTTTGGCAACCATAAGTTTGTTTTCTATAAGTCTGTTTCTGTTTTGTAAATAAGTTCATTTGTATCTTTTTTTAGATTCCACATATAAGAGATATCATATCATATTTATCTTTCTCGTCTGACTTAATACGATAATCTCTAGGTCCACCATTGTTGCTGCAAATGGCATTATTTCATTCTTTCTTATGGCTGAGGAATATTCCATTCTATACATACATAACACATCTTCTTTATCCATTCATCTGTCAATGGACATTTAGTTTGCTTCCATGTCTTGGCTATTGTAAATAGTGCTGCTATGAACATCAGGGTGCATGCAGCTTTTTGAATTAGAAATTTCATCTTTTCCAGATATATGCCCAGGAGTGGGATTGCTGGATCATATGGTAAGTCTACTTTTAGTTTTGTAAGGAACCGCCATACTGTTCTCCATAGTGACTGCACCAATTTACATTCCCAGCAACAGTGTAGGAGGGTTACCTTTTCTCCACACCCTCTCCAGGATATATTATTTGTAGACTTTTTGATAATGGCCATTCTGACTGGGGTGAGGTGATAATGCATTGTAGTTTTGGTTTGCAGTTCTGTAATAATTACTGATGTTGAGCATCTTTTCATGTGCCTGTTGGCCATCTTCTTTGGAGAAATGTCTATTTAGGTCTTCTGCCCATTTTTTGATTGGGTTGCTTCTTTCTTTGATATTGAGCTATATGAGCTGTTTATGTATTTTGGAAATTAAGCCCTATTGGTTGCATCATTCGCAAATATTTTCTTCCATTCCATAAGCTGTCTTTTCATTTTGTTTACGGTTTCCTTTGCTGTACAAAATCCTTTAAATTTAATTAAGTCCCATTTGTTTATTTTTGCTTTTATTTCCATTACTCTAGGAGAAAGATCCAAAAAAAAATATTGCTGCAATTTGTCAGAGCGTTCTACATATGTTTTCCTCTTGGAGTTTTATAGTATCTGGTCTTACATTCAGGCCTTTAACCCATTTTGAGTTTATTTTAGTATATGGTTGTTAGAGAATGTTCTAATTTTATTCTTTTACATGTAGCTGTCCAGTTTTACCAGCACCACTTACAGAAGAGATTGTCTTTTCTCCGTTTTGTATTCTTGCCTCCTTTGTCATAGATTAATTGGCCATAAGTGCATGGGTTTATTTCTGGGTTTTCTATCCTGTTCCATTAACCTATATGTCTGTTTTTGTGCCAGTACCATACTGTTTTGATTACTGTAGCTTTGTAGTATAGCCTGAAGTCAGGGAGCATGATTCTTCCACTTCTGTTCTTTCTTTCTCAAGATTATTTTGGCTATTTGGGGTTTTTGTGTGTTTCTGTGTAAATTTTTAAATTATTTGTTCTAGTTCTGGGAAAAAACACCACTGGTATTTTAATGGGGATTGCACTGAATCTGTAGATTGACTTGGGTAGAATGGCCATTTTAACAATATTGATTTTTTTCAATCCAAGAACACAGCATATCTTTCCATCTGTGTCAACTTCAATTTCTTTCATCAGCATCTTGTAGTTTTCAGAGTACAGGTCTTTTGCCTCCTTAGGTAGATTTATTCTTTTTGATATGATGGTAAATGGGATTGTTTTCTTAATTAATTTCTCTTTCTAATAGTTTTTTAGTGTATAGAAATGCAACAGATTTCTGCATATTAATTTTGTATCCTGCAACTTTACTGAATTCATTGATGAGCTCTAGTAGTTTCCTGGTAGCGTCTTTAGGGTTTTCTATGTATAGTATCATGTCACCTGCAAACAGTGACAGTTTTACTTCCTCCTTTACAACTTGGATTCTTTTTATTTCTTTTTCATCTCTGAATGCTGTGGCTAGGACTCCCAAAACTACGTAGAATAAAAGTTGAAAGAGTGGGCGTCCTTATCCTGTTCTTGATCTTAGAGGGGAAGGCTTTCAGCTTTTCACCATTGACTATGATGTTAGTGGTGGGTTTGTCATATATGGCCTTTATTGTGTTAAGGTATGTTCCCTCTATGCCCAATTTCTGGATAGTTTTTATCATAAGTGGATATTAAATTTTATCAAAAGCTTTTTCTGCATCTATTGAGATGATCATATGGTTTTTATTCTTCAGTTTGTTAATGTGATGTATCATGTTGATTAATTTGCAGATACTGAAAAAATCCTTGCATCCCTGGGATAAATCCCATTTGATCATGGTGTATGATCCTTTTAATGTATCAATATTGTTGGATTCGGTTTGCTAGTATTTTGTTGAGTTTTTTCCACCTATGTTCATCAGTGATGCTGGCCTATAATTTTTTTATATCTTTGTCTGGTTTTGGTATCAGGGTGATGGTGGCCTCATAGAATGAGTTCAGAAGTGTTCCTTCTTCTGCAATTTTTTGGAATGTGTTTAAGAAGGATAGATGTTAACTCTTCTCTAAATGTTTGGTAGAATTCACCTGTGAGGCCATCTGGTCCTGGGCTTTTGTTTGTTGGGAGTTCTTTAATAACTGATTCAATTTCAGTACTGGTAATTGGTCTGTTCAGATTTTCTATTTCTTCACGGTTCAGTTTGGGGAGATTGTACCTTTCTAAGAATTTGTCCATTTCTTCTAGGTTGTCCATTTTATTGGTATTTAGTTGCTCGTAGTAGTCTCTTACGATCCTTTGTATTTCTGTGGTGTCACTTGTAACTTCTTTTTTGTTTCTGATTTTATTGATTTGGGCCCTCTCCTTTTCTTAATGAGTCTGGCTAAAATTTATCAATTTTGTTTATCTTTTCAAAGAACCAGTTTTTAGTTTCATTGCTCTTTTCTATTTTTTTTAAGGCTCTGTTTCATTTATTTCTGCTCTGATCTTTATGATTTCTTTCCTTCTACTAACTTCGGGTTTTGTTTGTTCTTCTTTGCTTTAGGTATAAGGTTAGGTTGTTTATTTGAGGTTTTTCTTGTTTCCTGAGATAAGCTTGTATCACTATAAACTTCCCTCTTAGGACTTCTTTTGCTGTGTTCCATTGGTTTTGGATTGTTGTGTTTTCATTTTTTCTCGAGGTATTTTTTATTTCCTTTTTAATTTCTTCAGTGATCCATTGGTTGTTTAGTAGCATATTGTTTAGCCTCCATGTGTTTGTGTTCTTTGCAGTTTTTTCGTGTAGTTGATTTCTAGTTTCATGGTGTTATGGTTGGAAAAGATACTTCATATGACTGCAGTTTTCTTAAATTTACTGAGACTTGCTTTTGGACTTGCTGTCTTCAGGCCTGTCTCAGGAAGGTGGAGTTGGGGAGGGAACAGGACAGATGGAAGCAATCTCGACATGTTGGCTGGAGTTAGATCCTCCAGTTCTCCAGTGCTATGCCTTTTGCCAGCATTCTCATGCCTTACACTGTCAGGGTGACAGACAGGACCTAGACCCCAACTCTGCAGGAACAAGAGGCAGGGTATCTGCTTCCCCCATGAAACTGAGGCTGGGTATGGAAGAAAAAAACCTTTTTAATGGTTTCTATCCCTCCCCTTGACACTCCTACCTGAGTTCCAGGTGAGACTGCCAGGGCTCTAACTGACTCAGAATCAGAGCTCTTGCCTTGCCATGAAGCTTCCTCCATGTCACCAAGTGGTAGGAAGATAATAGTGTCAGTTATTTATCTATTGTCTGTCATTCCCATACCCATCCTTCCATACTCTGCTTAGACCTCTGTGCCAACTGCATTCCTAATGGATTCTGCATGTTAGGAGACACTGGAGGAAGATCAGAAATTAGAAGTGGAGAGAAGTTATTATTCCTCCTTTTTCTTCTTTGGCTTCTGGCAGTAACTGTGGATGGAAGTGGCTTCATTGCTTTGAGGAATCCAGCTTTGGTGTCAACAATCCTTCTTTGGTGGTTCTGGTAGTGACCATTTGGTTCTCTATGGGGTCAGTGTCTACGGGGTGGTCCACCCTATGGCTCCAGTATAGCAAGTGCCACCATCTACCATAGTAACAGCATTATACATGGTAACCTCACTAACTAGTACAGCAGTCAATGCGTTATGTGCTCTGGAAACACCAATCCCTTCCTTTTCTTCTTTAGCCATATGTCCTTCCTGTAGTAAATAATTTCTGGGTTACTTCTTCTTCCCCCTTTTCCTGGTTTTGTTTCTTCAGGTCTTTTATAACTAGTTCTCTGTGTTAAATGCCTTCTGTTTGTTTTTCTTGTTGTATCCTGTCTGATACACAAAAATTAAAGTAGGTGGTTATTCATGGGTAGAAAACAATTCTCTCATTTCTTCCCCAAAAGAAGTAGAAAGAAGGAAATATAAAACATTAAATTAACAAAATACATTATTTCCCATTACAGTTAACCAAGCACTACCTTGTTGATCATAAAATTGGAACACTATTTGAATATTATTTTTCTTGTGTAAAAATATATTTCCATATATGATATGCTATTTCCATTGGAACTGAATTTATATATATGTCATCTTAAATTAATCCTGAGTAATGTTTTACATCTGAACTCATTGTACTCTCTGAACCATTCGATACACCTTGCGCTACAATGTACCAAATTAAATGTGATATTTCCATACACATACAAAACTAATGTCTTCCCCTTTGATCCATTGTGGATGTATAGTATGGTCTAGACTTAAGTGAAGCAAACTTAAGAAATGAATGACCCTGCACTCCTGCTAGCAAATCTCTGGATGAATGACATCATCTAGAAACCATTTATTTGAAAGTTTTAAAAGAGTTGTGATCTAAATGTTAATCTGAAAGGAACTAGCTGTTGAATGATAATTTATCCGGCCATCCATCCAGCATAGGCAAAGCTATGGGGTCACTGAAGGTGATGTTCATCTATAATCATTAACATTGCAAAATGTTTACAATACATTGCTGAATGAAGGAATTGATTATAAAAGTTTGCATAATATTGCATTTTTGTTTAAAAAAATCTGTGTTTTGTACAGCATAGGACTCTGTCCATAAGAGCTGTGTGGGGGTGATAGGAGAAGCAAGAAGGACTAAAGAGGAGCATCTCTGGGATCCACTCCTTCCAGGTTGTCAGGCAGGTCCCTGCCTTATAGGAACAAGGTGCTGGATGACTGCTGAGGCTCTGCCCAACTCGAGGTTCCAAAATCCAAACTAAAATCCAATTCAAAGAAAATTTATCGGTGGTCATCCTGTGCCAAGTGCCAAGACCTATAGCAGGTCCTAGAGAGACAGAGATGGAGGCCAGTACCTACCCTGTGGGCACCTATTACTTTGTCAAGGGATTGATGCTGGCTTTGGAGTAGAAAGATTTCTCTTTGAACTCTGCCTCTCACTAGCTGTGCAACCTTGGGAAAATTTCTTCTAAGTTTCAGATTTTTCACCTTTAAAGAGAAAGTAATAATTCTTCCTTTTCTTTGTTGTTTGGAGGATTACATAGAATGATAAAGTAATCTAAGAGGAAGGGAGGGAGGGAAGGAAGAATAGAGAGAGAGGGAAAGAGTCATTCATTTTCTAGGCCAGTTTAGGCTTTCCAGGAATGAGAACAATCAATAGGAATGAAGAAGAAAGTAGCAAAAAAAAAATCCTTACCCAAGGATGGGTACCAAACTTTAAGAGTAAAGCATTGGATAGTACAAATGGTTACAAGTTAATGACATAGAAATTGTATAATTTTGTAGTACCTCCTCATGGTCTTTGCCCTTTGTGAGCACATAGGGCTTTTCCACAACCAGATTTTCCATGTAATCTGTGTGTGGTTACTGAAGGACAAAGGATCTGCTTAGGCCATCTTTCCCAGAGACCCCAGATAAATGGGAAATCAGGGTGCCCTGGACAGTGGTGGGAGATGGAAGAGCCATGGTCCACCGAGTCTGCCTCTAGACATAGAGTGGACAATACTGTGGTGTGGGGGGTGGGGGGTGGGCAAGGAAGGCTGGGGAGGCGGAAGATTACTTGGCCATGGTAAATGATTTCTACCTTATAGAAAATTTGTAGTTTCTATATTTTTCTAAAACAAATATGTAGGAAAACTTTACATGAATAACTTTTCTGTGAGTTTCAGACATCCTTTTGTTCTTGAAAGTCTTACCTCACTAAGTATGCTGTAAACACCTTGAAAGCAGGAGTCCTGTCTTCATCTCCATTTGTAGGAATTCTTAGCACAGTGCTGGTCTCAACAAATCATTACTTGGAGGGTTCACCAATAGTCGTCTCTCACCAAAATTATTCCATTGTTTATGTTTACATTGTACAATTATCAGCCAACCATGGTAAATCAAAATAGTGGGCTTTCAGTTGGCTAAATGGATTTGTTAACACACTGAATAATTATTCACCAGTAAATGAATCAGCCTAATTTTGCTTAAGTGTAGGTCATATATAAAATAATGGGAACATGATGTTTTAAGACATTGATATGAACAAGAGATAAAGTCAAACAAAGGCCATGACTTCAGCACTAGAGGGAAGACAAGTTAGTTTAAAGGCAAATCAATCAATCCAGCATTGTGCCAGATCCTTGAGGGATAATGAAAGTACAATTGCCCTGTCCTCAAGAAGCTTTGAGGCAAATTGAAGACTCAAGACACACATGGCAATTAGGTAATAATAAAGATACTATACATTCAAAAACGAAAAGATGTGGAATAACCAGTCTTTTCAGTTAGAAGGACTCCTTTTAAAAATAACAAATCAATTTATTAAATCAGAAAAATCAATAACCAAAAATTAAAAATCATAAGTCACATAATCATTCAGAGATAAGGACTGTTAACATTTCAGTTTATCTTCATCCAGATCATCTTTGTATAAATAATAGGTATTTCAGTAAAACAAGATTACATCATAAAACTGTTTTTAACTTATTAGTTGTACTCAACAACATATTATGAAAAAAATTGAAAATATTCTTACCAAGTTGTAGGTTACACAAAGCTGGGAAGGAGAGCCATTGATGAAAGAATCACCATCTAGAAAGATCTTGCCAGAAGAGAACAAGGGCCAAACTAACAAGATTAAATTTAACAGAGATACCTCTTAAGTCCTTAACTTAGATTGAAGGCCTATAGGTCTTGGTTGACTACAAGTATGATAGGAATCAACACTGTCACTGGCTTTCAAAATGCTAATGTAAGCTAGGCTGTTTCAACAAAGCATGGTACCCAATAATAGGAAGGAAAAGTCCTCTCTAGGTTGTGTAGTCTGACCATATCTTGAGTCCTATACTCAACTTTATGACCCAGGTTGGTCAAAAGGACAATAAGCAAGATGGAAATTGTCAAGTGAGTCATAACTGCGAGAGCTAGAGGTGCTTAGCTGGAAAAGAGGAGACTTTGAGGCTCTGTGTGTGCACGTGCCTGTGTGATTGTGTACATGTGTCTGTGTGGAAATTCTACACACATACACAGAGAGCTATACTGCAAAAGAACAATGTGATATATTTTGTGTAACTTCGGAAGACAAAAATTGTTGGACAGCTCTGAGCTCATCCTCATAGCACTGCAACAAAGGAATAATTTTATAAACATCTGAGCCATCCAACAGTGGAACAGACTGTCTTTATGGTGGTGAGTTCCCCTTTCTCTGAAAATACTTAAGCAGAGGTAGAATAAGGTATATTGTAGAGAGGTTCCTGCCATTGAACTTGAATTATCCTGTGGTCCTTCTGAGATTATGAGATAAAGTGAAAGAATATTATTGAACTGAATACTTTGACTCGATTTGTGCATGTGCAAGTATATGGGTGTATCAAATTATCTAAATTTTAAAATATATCTTGGAAACTTTCTCTTAAAAATATATTGAGTTTAGATGTAAAAGAAAGTTCCTGATTATTTCCCCACGATGTAGCGGAGAAAGACAAAGTTTGAATTCCAGCCATGCCTCATCCTTAGCAGTATGACCTTGAGAAATACGGTTGAACTCTTTGAGTCTTATTATCCCTGTTTTAGAAGAAATAACCCACAGTCAAAGAAGCATTGTGAAGATTAAGTGATTTTATGGCTATCACACTGCCTGGCACATATTAGCTGCTTAATACATAGTAATTGTTGTTATAATAATAATTATGATTATACTGGCCTTTCCCATCCCTTTCGCAGCACCCCCTCCCTTTCCTTTCTTTCTCACCAGAATCTCTTCTTACTCCCTGACTTTATCTTTCAAGGCACTGTCAGTTTATCTCTGTGTCAGTGTATACCTATCCCATCTCTCCTATGATTCTGTGAGTGCTGTTTAAGGAAGATTAGACCGGCAAGGGTGTGCAAGGAATAGATGTAAACAGAGAAGTAAGACAAGAGAGTGCAGGAAAACCAGAACAGTCAGCTCTTTTCCCTTCTCCAACTCCTCACTGTCCCCATCTCTCCCCGAAAAGAACAAATACAGGAAGGAAGACCAGTGGAGGAAAAGATACCGTCAAAAGATCAGGAGTGTGGAGACATTGGGAAAAGCAGGATCTCACACTGGAAAGTCTCAAAAGGAAGTGGAAAGCGAGAGACAAACCGCCAGGCCCAGAGTGAGTGGAATGAAAAAGATAGATGGTTGTAGAGAAGATAACTAACGAGGCTCTGATAACTCTAATTTTCTGGGCCTTGGTGAGCTTTGCCTACACTTCAACTAAATGGAAATATAAATAGCTGAGAAAGAAGCCAGTGGATGGGAACTGACATAATGGACTCTATTGACTCTCTGAGATATAAGGGACCTTCTTAAAAGCATAATATGTTACGTGATCATTTGCCAGGCTTCTCTGGGTGAGTGAGCTCCTTTGGGGGAGGTAAGTGGATTGGCTAATCTTAGTGTTTTGTTTAAAGTACACCCTGCGTTGTGCTAGAAATCAGTTAGCTTTACTGAGCGGACAGGGAGGGGAAAGAACATAGGCACCCACCACCCCCCTCCTTTCTCCCGAGGGGCCTTACCAGCTGAGTGCCCACTGGAAGATCCAAGACCTACTTTCCTCTCTCCTCCACTAGCCTCTCCAGACCATCACTTTCTCCAGCAGGGTCCTGGTCTGAAGGAACTAAACCATTCCTCTCTTCCTACTCTCACAGGGTGGAACTAATCCACAGGCCATCCTGGCATTTACCCAATGGACACCACTTCCTATTAAAATCCCTCACTCCACCCAGATTGTCTACCCATGGATATAACTTCAGCTCCATGAACTTGTATCTTCCACCTCTGTGGTCAGTGCTGGGGGCTTCCCTTATGCCCCAGCCCAAAGTGACCATCCCCACCCCCTCCTTATTCTCTTCACCAGTAGACTTTAGTGAACTTGGAGCTTGTTAAGAAACCCAGCTTCAAAGGCCCAAACTCAAAATTTCTAGGAATAGAGCCTGAGAATCTATCCTTTCACAAGCCCACAGCTGATTCTGATGTACAACATTATTTGAAAACTATTAGGCTCTGTGGGATTGTTTAGGACTTCCTATAAATTGTCATGTATTATATGTTAATTTTACATAAGTTGGACCTAGCATCCAGAAGTAAACCATGATCTCCTAGACTGGGACCATCACTTATTTTCCTTGCTATTTACCTTCCCTGGCACAGGAAGAGGTGCTCAGAAAAATGTCTTTCGATGATATAATAAATTGGGTTTTGTCCATTTTATAGGATGACAGGTTGAGGACATGCTGGTTTAACATGATTCCATCTTAGTAAAGTCACAAAGCTTACCCATCTCTAAGCACTCAACCCTTAAAGATTTATCCTAGGGATTAGAATTTTGAGAATTTCCCAGCCAGCTTTCCCTCCCCCGGCTGCCCACTCTCCCCACATCCAGTATCATGATGGTAGTGCTCTCAGTCCGAACAGCAACTTACTCCTGTTACTTCTGATACCACCTCTGTGAAACGATTTCTTAAATGCAAAATTGCCGTGTAACAAAAGTTCTCACCAGAGTCCTCCATTCTCTCCTAATACTTTATCTCCTAAGAGAAGAGAAATCTAGAGCAGAGGGAAAAGGCAATGTGGCCATTTGGATGTAGATGAAAGATCCAGAAGCATATAAGGAGCTGCCTTTGGTTGGAAACATACACATACATCCAGTAACATAACCAAAGTGGTCCATCATGTAAACCCATGAAGAAAGAGGACACATATGTTGGAAAATAATTAATTCTGATGTCATCTTCATATACACCTTCATTTCGTGGATGGGAGTTAAATGACTTCAAGGTAACTGAGTCTGTGTAATGGGAGTCTCAAAGCCTGAACTGACAAGGTGAAGCATTTTTTTTGGTGAGAACATACGATGACTGATTGTGTAGAAAGATTTTTCTGGCTCAAAGAAGATGTAGAACTGTGACTCACACTTTCACTTAGACTGTGGTCCCAAGTAAAGACGAACAATTCCATACAAGTCCATCTGCACCCCAGAGAGACCAAAGCTACAAAAATGTCGAGTTTTCTTTTCTTTTACTTTCCTGACATTTAGTTACTCTTTTTCGGTAAGCAGAATTACTTGTTATTACAACAGTTTCAGTATACAAATTCCTACCAGCTGACTCAGGAGCTCACTCTCAGATGCAGGTGAACTGCTGTCCATGAAAATTTACCAGTTCAAATCCTACCCACCCTCTGAGATTCAACACGAGCTTTGCTTCTCCTTCAAGGTGGAGCCCAGAGCCAGTCTTGACAAATAGGAACACATCCTCTTTTCATTCTTACTTCCAAACCTTCAAATAAAGGCCTGCCAATTTTCTTGCTCTTTCCTACATTCTGTTTGCCATTTCCGCCTCCAGTTCTGCAGACACTCTTTTCCCCACCTCTGTCCCACTCTGAATTCTACCTATGCTTCAAGGCTTGGCTCAGGTAACGTCTCTTTGATGGAGGAGGTTTCTCCGTCAACTTATCCTCCAGTTGGTCACCTCAATCCTTCAAATGCCACAGCACTGAGTCAATGACACAGATTAGCCCTCTGTTTGTTTGTCATTTCTAGGTATTTGTGTTTTGTTTTTCAGAGTGACCACGAATGAATGTGGAGTTTGAGAGCAGACAGATAGCCCTTCCCCACTTAGTAGTTTTGGGACCTTGAGCGAACTGTGCCTCAGTTCCCACTCTATAAAAAGGGGATAATAGAGCACTCTTCTCACAGAGTTACAGTGAAGATTGATTAAAATCACTGCTCTTTCACTGTTAGCTATTATCAATGTTATCAGTGCTTAATGCAGATGCCTGGCTCACTGTCATAGTAGGTGGCCTCACGGTGCACGATGAAGCCCCTGACTGTGGTGACCTTGGTCTCCAGCATCTGATCTAATCTGTGCACTTTCTATAACCTTCTCAAAGCTCATAGTGTAAAAAACATATTTCCATTCATACATAACACAGTTATTTATATATAATATAGATAACGCATATACATCTTTCTACATTCCAAAACTAAATAATTAAAATGAAATTCAAGTCATCAAACAAAATGAAACTGGCTGGCTGATGAGGAATATAGGCGCATCCCTTTGGTATTTCTCTGCACCTACTGAAAGTGCCACCTGGGCAGGAGATTTTTACTTATCCATTACCTGGAGATTGGGAACGCATATCCTTAGTTGTTCAGATCTAGCTTATTTGTAGACAGCCTAGGGGCTGTGTATAGAGGAGTAGAGGTCTCTGTCCAAAACACCCCCCTCATTTGCCTATGGAGGTGCCATACATGATTGCTGCTGCAGAGTTACTGCTCTGAGTTAAGGCTGCAAACATCTATATTAGAGAGGAACCACCTGTAGTCCTGTTATGGACTCACTCACTTGTATCCCTTCAAACTTCACATGTCAAAGCCCTAATCCCCAATATGACTGTACTGGGAGATGAGGGCTTTAGGGAGACAACTAAGGTTAAATGAGGTCATAAGAGTAGGGCCCTAATCCAATATGACTGGTGTCCTTATAAGAAGAGACAGACACCAGGGATGCCTGTGCACAGAGAAAATTTATGTGAAGACACTGCAAGAAGGTGACCTTCTGTAAGCTAAGGAGAGAGCCCCCAGGAGAAATCCACCCTGCCAGCACCTTGATCTTGGACTTCCAGCCTCCAGAACTAATTTCTGTCGTTGAAGCCTCCCAGTCTGCGGTATTTTGTTATAGCAGCCCTAGCTGACTCATACAGGTGCACATCCCACAAATGATAAATTCTCCATTTTAACAGCAATGTCCTTTAATAGACCAACGGGTGAGACCCCTGATAATCACAAAGGAGAAGAGAAGACAGCGCTAGAATGCAAAACAGGCCAGCTTAGCTGGAAGAAGGGATACTGAGGGTAGATAGGGAAGAAAATTCCAGCATACAGAGTGCTGCCAAGGGAAGACAGGTGAGGACAAGATGCTGGAGTGGGCAGTCCTGGGCAGCTCCTGATTGGAGGCGCTACGGGGCTTCTGCAATGAGAGGGTCAGTGATGGTAGGTCCAGATACCCACTTCCCTTTCGGCTAACCCTGGCTGTGGCAATGCGGATTAGAACCCCACTGGGCTGCTTCCCCCTCACTGTAACTCTTGCTTCCTAAAGCTCTCATTGTCAAAGGCTGATTTCCAGGAACCGGTTTCTGATTTGATTCATGGGCTGCACTTAAGCTGCACATTTGAAGTAATTAACTCTGGTGACTGGAAGTGATGTGTTGGAATATCGAGTCAGTGGGCTATCTCGGCACCCTCTGAGCCATGCTCTCTGCAGTTCCTTGACATGTTTAAGAAAAATTTAGACAGCAATCCGATGATGGGGTCAGGGCTTGAAGGCGTCGGGACCTACAGAGCACGGGGTTCAGGGAATTTTTTTTAACTATTTTCATTCTACCTCTGCATTTCCAAGTGCATCTAAACAGCACCCAAGTACCTCTACCATAGAACAGTTGAATGGTTCTGGTCTGGGAGTCCAGTTCAAGGCATGTCTGTGCAAATGACTCATAAGTCGATGGTTTTTTAACAGTATAAGTCATCAATCTTGCAAGCCCATATTTCTTTATGAATAAAGTATGAGAATTTAAAGTGGTGAGGCATACAGAGAGGCCAGGGTCTGGAAATCTGTATTCTAATCCCTCCACTTCCTCACTAGCTCTGTGGTCTTTGGCAGCCGTGCCCCTTTCCTGTCTAGGTCTCAATTTCCTTCTCTGTAAATAACAGGGATAAACTTTACCATCTATAAAGTTCCTTCCGGTTCCAGAGTTCTGCAATGCTATGGGGGAAAAAATGTTGAGGGCAAAACAGATTACATGCACAGGGCCGTGCACACGCACTCCCTCAGCTCTGCAAGTGCTAAGTGGCGATGCAGGGTGTTCGCTAAAACCATACAGTCGTTCTTGCTTGATCTGTTTGACTACAGGCAGCGGTTCCTCATTTCTACAGCACCTCAACCCACACACAAAATAATGGCAACCAACAAAATGTGTGACATTTGGTTATTAGTGAAAATATACATGTGGGTGGAGAAAAGCCCACTCAGCTGGGCTACTTGGAGGAGGTAGGCGTTAAACTGCATGCAAATAAAAAAGAGATCTACCCCATTTGCCCCTCTGCATTGAAATGCTGGGCACTGCACGTCACCCAGAGAACTCACCACCCAATGGGCTTCATTCACTGCTTCGGAGCCATCGTCCTCCCACACGCTTTGGTGCTAGGGTACAACACACATGCCCATCCTGAAATCCAGTCAACCTGACATAGCATCCACCGCAGATTAAATAAAAATTCACCAGGTAAAAGCCAGCTGTGATAAACTCTCCAACAAACAGGAAGATTTGGAAAAGAATATTAAACTGGAAAAAAAAAAAATGCCTAGCCAAAACAAGGCAGCCATTGAAATTTACCAAGTGGCTCCTTTAATTAAGGACCGTCTCCTTAAATTACATTCATTTTTCTTACCCCTTTCAGGACAATCCAGGGTGAATAATATGTTTGTTTCTGGCTGAAGAGGTGCCAAGTTGAAAGGTAGTTTTGGGTTAATAAAACTGATCTGAGTTATCAGCCAGAAATCCTGTCTACTTTTAGAGACCAAGAGAAACTGGTTTAACCTTGATTAGTTTGTACAAACTAATCCACAGCAAGTTTAAAGGATATGCAAGGCAAGTGAGAAATAAGAGTAAATGGCATTTAACAAGCAATGCAATCAAAAAATGGGCAGAAGATCTAAATAGACATTTCTCCAAAGGAGACATACAGATGGCCAAAAAGCGCATGAAAAGCTGCTCAACATCACTAATTATTACAGAAATGCGAATCAAAACTACAATGAGATGTCACCTCACACCAGTCAGAGTGGCCATCATCAAAAAGTCTAGAAACAATAAATGCTGGAGAGGGTGTAGAGAAAAGGGAACCCTCTTGCACTGTTGGTGGGAATGTAAACTGGTACAGCCACTCTGAGAACAGTATGTAAGTTCCTTAAAAAATTAAAAATAGAGCTACCATATGATCCTGCAATCCCACTCCTGGGCATATATCCAGAGAAAACCACACTTTGAAAAGATACATGCATCCCAATGTTCATTGCAGCACTGTTTACAATAGCCCAGACATGGAAGCAACCTAAATGTCCATTGACAGATGAACGGATAAAGAAGATGTGGTACATATTAGGTTGGCCAAAAAATTTGGCCAGCTCAATATATACAATGGAATATTACTCAGCCATAAAAAATGAAATAATGCCATTTGCAGCAACATGGATGGACCTAGAGATTATCATGCTAAGGGAAGTAAGACAGAGAAAGACAAATATCATGTGATATCACTTATATGTGGAATCTAAAAAAATGATATAACTGAACTTATTTACAAAACAGAAACAGACTCACAGATTTCTAAAACAAACTTATGGTTACCAAAGGGGAAAGGTAGGGGGAGGGATAAATTAGGAGTTTGAGATTAACATGTACACACTACTATATATGAAATAGATAATCAACAAGGACCTACTGTATAGCACAGGGAACTCTCCCCAATATTTTGTAATAACCTAAATGGCAAAAGAATTTGAAAAAGAACAGATATATGTGTAACTGAATAACTTTGCTGTACACCTGAAACTAACACAACGTTGTTAATCACCTATACTCCAATATAAAATAAAAAAAATTTTTAAAAGACCATTTTAAATAAAGGATGGATTAGGGAAGGGGGAGGCGCAAGATAGAGGTAGGAAATTAACAGGTCCAAGCTACTCTGTGTAGGATAAATAAGCTACAAGGATATATTTTACAGAACAGAGAATATAGCCAATATTTTATAACTTTAATTGGAGTATAATCTACAAAGTTATTGAATCATTATGTTGTACACCTGAACTAATAAAATATTGTAAATCAACTATACTTCAATGAAATCATTCAAAAAATTTTAAAAAAAGAGTAAATGACATTTAGATCTACTTTTCTGTTCCTTGCTTCTCCTACCTGACCTAACATTGTACTGACACTTGGGTCTCCCTGCTGTCCAGTGTGGCCTGTACACAGCTGCCAGACAAAGCATTCTAGAAATGAATTGTTTTTCTTTCCTACACAAAACTAGCAATGGCTTCTCATTATCTGTCAGGAAAAAGAAAATCTTACTCGACACTGATACAACCTTGAACAATCAATTGCTTTATCTCCCGGTTCTCATTTCCCTCCTCCGAAGCCCAGCCTCCATTAGCTCTCCACATGGCCCTTGGGTGCCAACTTGCCTCCTCTTTGTCACCCACAATCACAGACTTTCTCACACTTGTCTCCTTGCTCATGCAGGTTTCTGTGTCATTTGTCCAGTTCACTGCTGTAACCTCAATGCCTGGCAGAAAACCAGGCATGGAGAAGCAACATAATAAGTATATGCTGAAAAAATAAAAGAATGAAAAGGCATGGACAACCATTCCATTGCTTTTCTCAGTCTAGACCCTAATGATTCTTACAGGCCACTGCAAGTACACCTTGCTCCCTGAATCCGTCAGCTCTCCAGCCCACATGAACCCCTTGTTTCCCTCAAAGTTATGGGGACCTGATTAGCCCTTGGAGGACTAATTTGGCCACTTCTTGTATTCCTCCAGTGCTGAACCTAGAGCTACACTCTCAGTGGGTTCCCCCAGTTTTCCATACAGAAAAAGAACTTGAAGTTAGTATGTAGCGGACCAGGGTGCTGTATTTAACTTTTAGTGCGGTCTAAATTGACTCATGTGATCTCCCCTCTGCTCCTCCTGCGTTGTGTGATGCGGTCCTCGCCTGCCCTCCCTCTGCTGTCTCTGAAGCTCGATCTGTGTTCAGAGGGCAGGGGCTGGAGCCAGACTGTCTTGGCCCATATTGCAGTGACGGAACTTCCTAGCCATGTGACCCTGGACGAGTTACCTAATTCTTCTGTGTTCTCAGTTACCTCATAATAGACTTGCTGTGAAGGTTAAAAAAAATTAAAACATGTCAACTGCTTTGAACATGGCCAGCTATTGGCCAGATTAACACTGGCTATTATTCTGATCCAGCCACACTGGCCTTCTGTTACCTACAACACACCATACACCTTTCTACCGCAGAACTTTCGCACATGACTCCTCTCTACCTGGACTCTTCTGTGCTCATTCTTTTCCTTCAAGTTAAGTGCCACTTTGTCAGAGGGGCCATTCCTGACTCATCTGCATTCTGGGTTAAATTTCTTCTGATGTGTCCCCATAGCCCCCTGCATATCAGTATCACATTCATCACATTTGCAATTTCTTGTTCAATGTACATCTTTGAGGTTAGACAGTACACTTCAGAGGTACAAAGGGGATCTATTTGTCTTTTATATCCTGGGATACCCAACATCCAGCACAGAGATGATAAATAAATATTTATTGGGTAAATGAATCAATGAACGAACTGTAAAGGGTATTGGAGAAGCTTCGTGGACGCGACAGGCCCAGACTTTGGGACAAGGTTACATCCAATAATGAAATTATAAGAAGCAAAATAAAGTAGATTAGATTAGCTGTCTGGAGGCCAGACGGAAAATGGGTAGTTAGGGAACTGGAGAAACACCTAAGCCTAGGCTAGGTTTGCCAGGATATACTGGCCTTTACCATTAGCTCTGCAAAACAGGGGCGCAGAGAGTTCAGCAGTGCATTGGACAACAGATATTTTTGCCACCTCTAATAAATCACCATGGCACATAGCCCCAAAGCTTTCCTCTCCAAAGGGAGTCAAGGATCCAAGTCTCCTGGATAATTTAGTAACGCCTCCTTTTGGTACCTGCCTGAAGAACAGCGGTCCCCCCATACCTTGGCTTCTTTTCACTTCTTTATCTGGCTGAAGGTAGGGGGGGCCAAGTAGGTTAGCAACACAAGGCAAAAAGGAGTAGAGATGAAAATACACGTTGGTGGCTACACACAGCCCCTCCCCCCAATCTACCTCTGGAGTAGAAAATAGCTCAGCATTAAATATTAAAGAAGTGAACTTGCTCAGTGCTACGATCACCCACAGCACAGTTTTTGAAACACACTCACAGATTTCCAAGCCTCCTAATTAATCAGAGGAAGTTAGAACCACATGGCATTGGAGACAGCTCAAAGAAGCTCATCTTAAAGGAGTTAAAGAAACGTGTTAATTGCAGCAAGTCGGGAGCACTGACAACAAAGACCATGTATTCAGTGCGTGGAGGCAGTTCTGCCACAGAGGGAGAGAGAAGTTTAGGAAGTAAACTTGGCCACCTGGGGGACTGGTGCCTTTCTCGAGAATTACAACCTCAAAACTTGCCCCCATCAAACTGTCTTTACGGTCTCTTAATTGGACAGAGCAGGATGGTTCCTACACCTATGTTTCACTTTTGGTTCCTCCAACCCTCCAGGTGGACAGATCCTGGGGGCGTGGAGAGTGGTGGAGATGAGGAGCACAGGGAAGAAGGGAGCGGAGTCCTGTGATGGACTTGACGCCCTTGCAGAGAGGAGAAAACCCACCCCTCTGGCTTCCGCACAGTGGGAAAGGAGGGTGAAAGAGCTGCACATTAATTCATGGTGACAACCTTTGGGAAGAACCTCAGTGTTTGATCTGGAAAAGATTTCATAATTCTTTTGATGGCTTTGAGGAGAGAATGGGTAAAAAGTTACCTTCCTTTCTGATGCTTTTACCAAGAGTAAATAAAGTTCAACTGTGCATGTTCTCTAGCTAGCGAGCCCCCCCCCCCCTTCCTGGGACCCAGAGATCAAGTTTGTGATTGAGAGAATTCAATAAACAAGAGGAAATGTGACCCGTTTGGAAACAAAGATCCCAATGTGCTGTCTCTGAAGCGAACCTGACTCTCCCTTGAAACTGTCACAAGCCTCGGCTAGAGGAACATTCTTGCCTCTGCAGGAAGGCTCTGAGCCTGTCCTGACCCCAGGACGGCAGTGCACTTCCCTTTCCAAGAAACTGCCCTGGGCAGGAAGATGAGAAGGTAGATAAAGCACCTGATGAAGGAGCAGAGTGAGGCTAGCTGCCTTTCCCAACTGGGTTCCCCCAGTGTCTTTCTAAGTGACCTTGTCTAAATTGTCTTCTTTCTAGGCCTTAGGTGCGCATTATGTACGATGGGATAACACTGTCACCCTTGCCTTACTCCCTGGTTCAGCATCTAGACGCCAGCATTTCACCTGCCATCCAGCTCTGCAGCTGTATGGAAGGGTCTGACCTTCAGTCCCAGGTGGTACGGTATCAGACACGCTAACTGATGTTTCCATTCAGTGGTTGCTTTAAAAAGAAAGTAAACTTTCTATTCAAATAACTAACGGCCTATAAAAAGACAAAATCAGTACTTCTAATAAAACCTTTTAAAATCTTTTAAATTTGATCCTCTGTGCTTGTGTTAGCTACTCAAAAATAATTATTTACACTTTGAAAATCTAAGCAACAATTTGGGAGCTTTTCCACTAATTTTTGATGTATTATTGTATAGTAAGTCTTAACTTTATGCATCTATTTTGATTAAATTTATCCTTTGTAATTTATCAGCGCTCTCTTACTTTATAATCAATAACCTTCCCCCAAACATTTGTACACCCCAGGGGCTTCTACTGCCCAGGTGATGGGAGGTACCTTCCACTCTTCTTCAGTCGGGGTCTTTACCTGTTACCAAAATGGTCTGTCCCCAGCTTTTGTCCACAGGGAGAAGGAAAAGCTTGCTTTCATTTTTTTTTTTTTAAACTTTCTGGTTCTCATTTCCTGCTTCCTCATCTATTATATTCAATTCAGTTCAATTCAACCAGCATTTATTAAGCCCCCAGGACATGCCAGGAATTTTGCTGGCACTGGCTCTACAGAGATGGGTAAACCACAGCCCCTGCCTTCCAGGGGCTTATAATCTAGCAGAGGAAGATATCTGTCACAGACCTTTTGTCCAGCTGAAAGGGCTATTAGAGATCATTAAAATAAATCCCTTCATTTTACAGAAGCTATTACTAAGATCCAGCAAGGTAAAGTGATTCACCCAAGTTCCACCTTCCAAGTGGCTGAATGAGGATTGGAGTTTAGACCCCATGTGCCAGTGGGGGAATGAAAACAAAAACAGAACTTCTCTGCATTGCTTTATCCAGGGAGAGAGATGAGAGACCAATCTCTGTTCTATGGCTCTGGTAATTAGGATAAATCACTAAGAAGTAAGTTTAAAATACATAAACTTTTTTTTTTTAAAGATTTTTTTGATGTGGACCATGTTTAAAGTCTTTATTGAATTTGTTACAATATTGCTTCTGTTTCATGTTTTGGTTTTTTTGGCTGTGAGGCATGTGGGATCTTAGCTCCCTGACCAGGGATCGAACCCACACCCATTGCATTAGAAGGCGAAGTCTTGACCACTGGTTAAGGAAGGGAAGTCCCAGAATACATAAACTTTTAAAATTCAATATTTCATAACTTAGAAATTTATATTTGACATTTAGGAACTTGGAAACTATTTGGCCCAGGCAAATATTTAATCTCCTAATCCCACTATTTCCTGCCCTCTAGCCCTCTTCATTTGTTTTTAAAGTTGAATTTTAACTCTAAGTAAAAGCCAGGCCCAATCTTTTTTTTAATGGTTTGAAAACCATTTTTTATTTTTAGGTTGCAAATGTTATAAATAACTTTTAAATTTTACTTACTATTTGATTGAGGTATAACTGATAGACAAAAAAACTGCATATATTTAATGTATACAATTTGATGAATTTTTTTTAACATCTTTATTGGAGTATAATTGATTTACAATGGTGTGTTAGTTTCTGCTTTATAACATAGTGAATCAGCTATACATATACATATATCCCCATATCTCCTCCCTCTTGCGTCTCCCTCCCGCCCTCCCTATCCCACCCCTCCAGGTGATCACAAAGCACCAAGCTGATCTCCCTGTGCTATGGGGCTGCTTCCCACTAACTATCTATTTTACATTTGGTAGTATATATAAGCCCATGCCAATCTCTCACTTCGTCCCAGCTTACCCTTCCCCCTCCCCGTGTCCTCAAGTCCACCCTCTGCAAGTGTCTTTATTCCTATCCTGCCCCTAGGTTCTTCATAAGCTTTTTTTTTTCTTTAGATTCCATATATATGTGTTAGCATATGGTATTTGCTTTTCTCTTTCTGATATACTTCACTCTGTATGGCAGACTCTAGGTCCAACCACCTCACTACAAATAATTCAATTTTGTTCCTTTTTATGGCTGAGTAATATTCCATTGTATATATGTGCCACATCTTCTTTATGCTTCTTCTGTCGATGGACACGTAGGTTGCTTCCATGTCCTGGCTATAGTAAATAGAGCTGCAGTGAACACTGTGGTACATGACTCTTTTTGAATTATGGTTTTCTCAGGGTATATGCCCAGGAGTGGGATTGCTGGGTCATATGATAGTTCTATTTTTAGTTTTTTGAGGAACCTCCATACTGTTCTCCATAGTGGCTGTATCAATTTACATTCCCACCAACAGTGCAAGAGGCTTCCCTTTTCTCCAGCCCTCTCCAGCATTTATTGTTTGTAGATTTTTTGATGATGCCCATTCTGACTGGTGTGAGGTGATACCTCATTGTAGTTTTGATTTACATTTCTCTAATGATTAGTGATGTTGAGCATTCTTTCATGTGTTTGTTGGCAATCTGTAGATCTTCTTTGGAGAAATGTCTATTTCGGTCTTCTGCCCATTTTTGGATTGGGTTGTTTGTTTTTTTGATATTGAGCTGCATGAGCTGCTTGTATATTTTGGAGATTAATCCCTTGTCAGTTGCTTCGTTTGCAAATATTTTCTCCCATTCTGAGGGTTGTCTTTTCTTCTTGTTTATGGTTTCCTTTGCTGTGCAAAAGCTTTGAAGTTTCATTCTGTCCCATTTGTTTATTTTTGTTTTTATTTCTCTTTCTCTAGGTGGGTCAAAAAGGATCTTGCTGTGATTTATGTCATGGAATGTTCTGCCTATGTTTTCCTCTAAAAGTTTGAAAGTGTCTGGCCTTACATTTAGGTCTTTAATCCATTTTGAGTTTATTTTTGTGAATGGTGTTAGAGAGTGTTCTAATTTCATTCTTTTACATGTAGCTGTCCAGTTTTCCCAGCACCACTTATTGAAGAGGCTGTCTTTTCTCCATTGTATATCCTTGCCTACTTTATCAAATATAAGGTGACCATATGTGCATGGGTTTATCTCTGGGCTTTCTATCCTGTTCCATTGCTCTAAATTTCTGTTTTTGTGCCAGTACCATACTGTCTTGATTACTGTAGCTTTGTAGTATAGTCTGAAGTCAGGGAGCCTGATTCCTCCAGCTCCATTTTTCTTTCTCAAGATTGCTTTGGCTATTCGGGATCTTTTTTGTTTCCATACAAATTGTGAAATTTTTTGTTCCAGTTCTGTGAAAAATGCCATTGGTAGTTTGATAGGGATTGCATTGAATCTGTAGCTTGCTTTGGGTAGTATAGTCATTTTTACAATGTTGATTCTTCCAATCCAAGAACATGCTATATCTCTCCATTTGTTTGTATCACCTTTAATTTCTTTCATCAGTGTCTTATAGTTTTCTGCCTACAGGTCTTTTGTCTCCTTAGGTAGGTTTATTCCTAGGTATTTTATTCTTTTTGTTGCAGTGGTAAATGGGAGTGTTTCCTTAATTTCTCTTTCAGATTTTTCATCATTAGTGTATAGGAATGCAAGAGATTTCTGTGCATTCATTTTGTATCCTGCTACTTTACCAAATTCATTGATTAGCTCTAGTAGTTTTCTGGTAGTGTCTTTAGGATTCTCTATGTATAGTATCATGTCATCTGCAAACATTTGCAGCTTTACTTCTTCTTTTCCAATGTGGATTCTTTTATTTCTTTTTCTTCTCTGATTGCTGTGGCTAAAACTTCTAAAACTATGTTGAATAATAGTGGTGAGAGTGGGCAACCTTGTCTTGTTCCTGATCTTAGTGGAAATGGTTTCAGTTTTTCACCCTTGAGAACGATGTTGGCTGTGGGTTTGTCATATATGGACTTTATTATGTTGAGGTAAGTTCCCTCTATGCCTACTCTCTGGAGGGTTTTTATCATAAATGGGTGTTGAATCCTGTTGAAAGCTTTTTCTGCATCTATGGAGATGATCATATGGTTTTTATCCTTCAATTTGTTAATATGGTGTATCACAATGATTGATTTGTGTATATTGAAGAATCCTTGCATTCCTGGGATAAACCCCACTTGATCATGGTGTATGATCCTTTTAATGTGCTGTTGGATTCTGTTTGCTAGTATTTTGTTGAGGAGTTTTGCATCTATGTTCATCAGTGATATTGGCCTGAGGTTTCTTTCTTTGTGACATCGTTGTCTGGTTTTGGTATCAGGGTGATGGTGGCCTCGTAGAATGAGTTTGGGAGTATTCCTCCCTCTGCTATAGTTTGGAAGAGTTTGAGAAGGATAGGTGTTAGCTCTTCTCTAAATGTTTGATAGAATTCACCTGTGAAGCCATCTGGTCCTGGGCTTTTGTTTGCTGGAAGATTTTTAATCACAGTTTCAATTTCAATGCTTGTGATTGGTCTGTTTATATTTCTTCCTGGTTCAGTCTCAGAAGGTTGTGCTTTTCTAAGAATTTGTCCATGTCTTCCAGGTTGTCCATTTTATTGGCATATAGTTGCTTGTAGTAATCTCTCATGATTCTTTGTATATCTGCAGTGTCAGTTTTTACTTCTCCTTTTTCATTTCTAATTCTATTGATTTGAGTCTTCTCCCTTTTTTTCTTGATGAGTCTGGCTAATGGTTTATCAATTTTGTTTATCTTCTCAAAGAACCAGCTTTTAGTTTTATTGATCTTTGCTACTGTTTCCTTCATTTCTTTTTCATTTATTTCTGATCTGATATTTATGATTTCTTTCCCTCTGCTAACTGGGGTTTTCTTGTTCTTCTTTCTCTAATTGCTTTAGGTGTAAGGTTAGGTTGTTTATGTGAGATGTTTCTTGTTTCTTAAGGTAGGATTTTATTGCTATAAACTTCCCTCTTGAACTGCTTTTGCTGCATCCCATAGGTTTTGGGTCGTCATGTTTTCATTGTCAATTTTTTCTAGGTATTTTTTGATTTCCTCTTTGATTTCTTCAGTGATCTCTTGGTTATTAAGAAGTGTATTGTTTAGCCTCTATGTGTTTGTATTTTTTACAGATTTTTTGCTGTAATTGATATCTAGCCTCATAGCGTTGTGGTTGGAAAAGATACTTGATATGATTTCAATTTTCTTAAATTTACCAAGGCTTGATTTGTGACCCAAGATATGATCTATCCTGGAGAATGTTCCATGAGCACTCGAGAAGAAAGTGTTTCTGTTGTGATTGGATGGAATGTCCTATAAATATCAATTAAGTCCATCTTGCTTAATGTATCATTTAAAGCTTGTGTTTCCTTATTTATTTTCATTTTGGATGATCTGTCCATTGGTGAAAATGGGGTGTTAAAGTCCTCTACTATGATTGTGTTACTGTCGATTTCCCCTTTTATGGCTGTTAGTATTTGCCTTATGTATTGAGGTGCTCCTATGCTGGGTGCATATATATTTACAATTGTTATATCTTCTTGGATTGATCTCTTGATCATTATGAAGTATCCTTCTTTGTCTCTTGTAATAGTCTGTTTTAAAGTCTATTTTGTGTGATATGAGAATTGCTACTCCAGCTTTCTTTTGATTTCCATTTGCATGGAATGTCTTTTTCCATCCCCTCACTTTCAGTCTGTATGTGTCCCTAGGTCTGAAGTGGGTCTCTTGTAGACAGCATATGTATGGGTCTTGTTTTTGTATCCATTCAGCCAGTCTGTGTCTTTTGGTTGGAGCATTTAATCCATTCACATTTAAGGTAATTATCAATATGTATGTCCCTATTACCATTTTCTTAATTGTTTTGTGTTTTTTATTGTAGGTCTTTTCCTTCTCTTTTGTTTTCTGCCTAGAGAAGTTCGTTTAGCATTTGTTGTAAAGCTGGTTTGGTGGTGCTGAATTCTCTTAGCTTTTGCTTGTGTGTAAAGGTTTTAATTTCTCCATCAAATCTGAATGAGATCCTTGCTGGGTAGACTAATCTTGGTTGTAGGTTTTTCTCCTTCATCACTTTAAATATGTCCTGCCACTCCCTCTGGCTTGCAGAGTTTCTGCCTACAGATCAACTGTTAACCTTATGGGGATTCCGTTGTATGTTATTTGTTGTTTTTCCCATGCTTCTTTTAATTATTTTTCTTTGTATTTAATTTTTGATGGTTTGATTAATATGTGTCTTGGTGTGTTTCTCCCTGGATTTTTCCTGTATGGGACTCTCTGTGTTTCCTGGACTTGATTAACTATTTCCTTTCCCATATTAGGGAAGTTTTCAAGAATAATCTCTTCAAATATTTTCTCAGTCCCTTTCTTTTTCTCTTCTTCTTCTGGGACCCCTGTAATTCAAATGTTGGTGTGTTTAATGTTGTCCCAGAGGTCTCTGAGACTGTCCTCAATTCTTTTCATTCTTTTTTCTTTATTCTGCTCTGCAGTAGTTATTTCCACTATTTTATCTTCCAGGTCACTTATCCGTTCTTCTGCCTCAGTTATTCTGCTATTGATTCCTTCTAGAGAATTTTTATTTTTATTTATTGTGTTGTTTATTATTGTTTGTTTGCTCTTTAGTTCTTCTAGGTCCTTGTTAAACGTTTCTTGTATTTTTCCATTCTATTTCCAAGATTTTGGATCACCTTTACTATCTTTACTCTGAATTCTTTTTCAGGTAGACTGCCTATTTCCTCTTCATTTGTTTGGTCTGGTGGGTTTTTACCTTGCTCCTTCATCTGCTGTGTGTTTCTCTGTCTTCTCATTTTGCTTAACTTACTGTGTTTGGGGGTCTCCTTTTCACAGGCTGCAGGGTCATAGTTCCTGTTGTTTTTGGTGTCTGCCCCCAGTAGCTAAGGTTGGTTCAGTGGGTTGTGTAGGCTTCCTGGTGGAGTGGACTAGTGCCTGTGTTCTGGTGGATGAGGCTGGATCTTGTCTTTCTGGTTGGCAGGTCCACATCTGGTGGTGTGTTTTGGGGTGTTTGTGACCTTATTATGATTTTAGGCAGCCTCTCTGCTAATGGGTGGGGTTGTGTTCCTGTCTTGCTAGTTGTTTGGCATATGGTGTCCAGCACTGTTGCTTGCTGGTCATTGAGTGGAACTGGGTTTTAGCATTGAGATGGAGATCTCTGGGAGAGCTTTTGCCATTTGATATTACATGGAGCCGGGAGGTCTCTGGTGGACCAGTGTCCCGAACTCAGCTCTCCCACCTCAGAGGCACAGGCCTGACACCCAGCAGGAGCACCAAGACCCTGTCAGCCACATGGCTCAGAAGAAAAGGGAGAAAAAAGAAAGAAAGAAAAAAATCAAATCCAATAAAATAAAGTTATTAAAATGAAAAATAAGAAATAATTACTAAAAATAAAAAAATTGAAAATAATAAAAAGAAAAACAAAAAAGAAAGAGAGCAACCACACCAAAAAACAAATCCACCAATGATAACAAGCGCTAAAAACTATACTAAAAACACAAACAAAGAAACAAACCAAAAAAACAAAAAAATGGACAGACAGAACCCTAGGACAAATGGTAGAAGCAAAGCTATACAGATGAAATCACACAAGGAAGCATAGACATATACACTCACGAAAAGAGAAAAAGGAAAAATATATATATCATTGCTCCCAATGTCCACCATCTCAATTTTAGGATGATTCATTGTCTATTCAGGTATTCCACAGATGCAGGGTACATCAAGTTGATCGTGGAGATTTAATCTGCTGCTCTTGAGGCTGCTGGGAGAGATTTCCCTTTCTCTTCTTTGTTTGCACAGCTCCTGGGGTTCAGCTTTGGATTTGGCCCCGCCTCTGCATGTAGGTCACCTGAGGGCCTTTGTTCTTTGCTCAGACAGGACGCAGTAAAAGTAGCAGCTGATTAGGGGGCTCTGGCTCACTCAGGCCGGGGGGGAGGGAGGGGTACAGAATGGGGGGCGAGCCTGTGGCGGCAGAGGCCGGCGTGACGTTGCACCAGCCTGAGGCGCGCCGTGCATTCTCCCGGGGAAGTTGTCCCTGGATCACGGGACCCTGGCCGGGTGGGCTGCACAGGCTCCCGGGAGGGGCGGTGTGGATAGTGACCTGTGCTCGCACACAGGCTTCTTGGTGGCTGCAGCAGTAGCCTTAGCATCTCATGCCCATCTCTGGGGTCCGCGCTGATAGCCGTGGTTCGCGCCTGTCTCTGGAGCTCGTGTAGGTGGTGCTCTGAATCCCCTCTCCTCGCACATCCCAAAACAACGGTCTCTTGCCTCTTAGGCAGGTCCAGACTTTTTCCCGGACTCCCTCCCGGCTAGCCGTGGCGCACTAGCCCCCTTCAGGCTGTGTTCACGCAGCCAACCCCAGTCCTCTCCCTGGGATCTGACCTCCAAAGCTGGAGCCTCAGCTCCCAGCCCCCACCTGCCCTGGCAGGTGAGCAGACAAGCCTCTCGGGCTGGGGAGTGCTGGTCGGCACCGATCCTCTGTGTGGGAATCTCTCCGCTTTGCCCTCTGCACCCCTGTTGCTGCACTCTCCTTCATGGCTCTGACACTTCCCCCCCGCCTTCCCCCATCTCTGCCAGTAAAGGGGCTTCCTAGTGTGTGGGAACTTTTCCTCCTTCACAGCTCCCTCCCAGTGGTGCAGGTCCCGTCCCTATTCTTTTGTCTCTGTCTTTTTCTTTTTCTTTTGCCCTACCCAGGTACCTGGGGAGTTTCTTGCCTTTTGGGAAGTCTGAGGTCTTCTGCCAGCATTCAGTAGGTGTTCTGTAGGAGTTGTTCCACATGTAGATGTATTTCTGATGTATTTGTGGGGAGAAAGGTGATCTCCATGTCTTACTTTTCTGCCATCTTGAAGGTCGATCTACAATTTGATGAATTTGGATCACATCCCCCAAAATGCCTAGGAAACCATCACCATATCCATCATCTCCAAAAGTTTCCTTGTGACCCTTCATTTTTTGTTTTTTGTGATAAGAGCACTTAATTTGAGATCTCCTTTCTTAAAATTTTAAGTGCACAATAGAGTATTCGTAACTATAGGCACTATGTTATACAGCACATCCTCAGAGCACATTCATCTTGTGTAACTAAAACTTTACACCAATTGAATAATAATTCCCCATTTCCCCCATCCCTTAGCACCTGGTCACCACCATTCTGTTCTCTGCTTCTGTGAGTTTGACTATTTTAGATATCTCACATAAATGATAACATGCAGTGTTTGTCCTTCTGTAACTGGCTTATTGCACTTAGCATAGTGTCCTCCATGTTCATCCCTGTTGTCGAAAATGGCAGGATTTCCTTTTTTTTTAAAGGCTGAATGATATTTTACTGTGTGTATGTACCATAATTTCTTGATCCATTCATCTGGGGTGTTTCCATACCTTGGCTATTGTGAATAGTGCTGCAATGAAAATTGGAGTGCAGTTGTTTCTTCAAGATCCTGATTTCAATTTGGGATGTATATACCAAAAAGTGGGATGGCTGGATCATATGGTAGTCCTATTTTTAATTTTCTGAGAAACTACCATACTGTTCTCCATAGTAGCCGCATCATTTTACATTCCTACCAACAGCATAAATGGGTTCCAATTTCTCTGCATTCTCACCAACACTTGTTATCTTTTGCTTTTCGACTGGCTTATCACCTGTCTATGTATACCTGTGATCTGCATGCTATTTCTAAGGTGTTCTCCAGGGAAGCTTAGCTAGCCAGTGATTCCTACCACATATTAAGTGCACTGAGGGCAGAACCATCTCTTTTGTTTCCTGAAGCTGTCTTCTGCTGTACCTACCACTTTACGTAGGGCCCTTTCCTCAAAGATCTACACTTTTAACCAGGCTCGAATTTTAAAGCACAACCAACCAGCCAGCCTTGGCCTATCTATCTCAAGGGGCTGCTTTTGCTGACCCCTCTCATGTGTTCCTGTTTAGAAGCACCTCACCCCAGCAGCCCAGGAGTGATCTCAGAATATATGAAACACCCTTCAGGGACTTGTTTAAAACCTTTTGTGTCCATAAATTCAGAGCAAATAATAGCCTATTCCATAAATGTCATGAGGCCTTAGAGATTATCTCATCCAATTATAGACAAGACAACTAAGGCTCAAAGGGGCAAAATAAATTGCCCAAATGTATATAGTTACTTGGTGACAGAAGCAAGTTTAGAATTCAAGTTTCTTGAAACCCACTGGAGTACGTTTTCCAATATATTTCTATTCAAATTAGAAATATATAAGTAGTAATGAATTAGTAATGAATATTTACTGAGTGCTAGAAGGCAAAAGGCTTCATGCTAGGTGCTGTGGGGGATACAGAAATGAATAAGATATACTTCCCATCCTCTAGGGGCTCATAGCCAAGGAGAAGAGAGAGACGGCTCTGTAAATCAAGGCAACTTTTGGGAAACTGCAATAGAGATTAAGCTGGAAAAGGTTGGGAGAGATGAGAAAGGGAGTCAATTGACTCTAGAGATTTAAGAAACCTAGTGAAGAAGGTGTGCTTCGAGCTGAACCTTGAAAGATGAATAGAATTTTGTTAGAGGCCATGCAGATGAGGCATTCTAGAGAAGCAGGACACAGCTGCAGAGGCAGATGATGGGTTTCCAAGCTCCCCTCTGATTTCACTAATTAGGGAAGGTGGCATCTGAATTCCTGGTGACTAGGTGCAAGGTTTGGCACTCTGGGCTGAGCTTGGAAGTCTAGCCTCTGATCCACACCCAGTAGTAGCAAAGGCCATGGGGTTTACTGATTGGTCAGAAACTTAGATTTTCTGGGTTCATATTCCTTCTCCATCACTTACTTGCAGTGTGACTTTGTGCAGGTTATTTAAGCTTTCTCTGCCTCAGTTTACTCATCTATAAAGTGGACATTATAACACTATCTCATAAATTTGTTGCAAGAATTAAATTAATTAGTATAGGTAAACTGCTTAGAACAATGTCTGGGACATGGTAAGGGCTAGATAAGTGTTCGTTAAAACAGTCCAATCTGACTGAGTGCAGTAGGTTCTTTCAGATCAAAGATTCTCCGTGGAGGCAAAGAAAAAATGTGAAGAGTTCCTAGTTTGTTACTCAAATAAGAAGGAAGAGAGAAATACCTTGGTACCAAATTCTGTGATGAATTCATGCAAAAAAGATCTTGGGACAGACTGCCCTTCATCATTGCCCCAGAGCCCTGACTAACCTCTGCCAGGAGATCCCAGACACCTGAGGTGACCCCATGTGATGTTCCTCACCCTGAGATGATGGGTTTGGCCTTACCCGGAATCAGTCTGTTCTTGGTAATGCACTGAAGTCACATGGGAGCTCGATTCTCCATGGCTCAGAATAGATCCTGACATCGCTGTGGGCTCCCTGTGCTAATGGTTTCATGTATTCCAGATTGCATTACTACAAGGAATCGATTTTTCAGCTCTTTAAAACAGTCTATTTTGGTCATCTTTCCCCCACTCTTAGAGATGTATTTTATTTCCCAGAAAGTGTAGTGACTCTTAGACAAAATAAATTCTGATTACTGAAATGGAAGCAATCTGTTGTCCAGTTGTCGGGAAAGGTGGGAGGTTTTCCTTGGGAAATTCTTTTGTAGGTCAAAGCAAAGGAAATTCATTTCTCTAATGTGGAGGCCCAAAGTGAAACAAACAAACGTGTAACATCCAACTGAGATTTAAGAGCTTCTGTAAAAGCTGTCAGGTGTATAGAGCTCAACGGTTGATATAGTGGTGCTGTCCAATATGGTAGCCACTAGCTGTATATGACTGTTAAGCCCTTGAAATGTGGCTGATGTGACTAAGGCATTTCTAATTTTATGTAATTTTACTAATTTTAAAAACAAATATTTGATTCGGTTACCAAAAACCTTTTTAAGTTTAGGAAAGTTGGGGGATGTACATCTACTTATTCAACTGTAAATATTATGTAATCCAAATACATATCAAGTATTTTTGATTAAAATTTAGCATCCAAAACTGAGATGTGCTATAAGTGTAACATACACTGGATTCAACAACTTAGCATTAAAAAAAGAATGTAAAACATCTCCTTAATAATTTTTTCAAATTGGTCACTTGTTGAAATGATAATATTTTGGTTATGTTGGGTTGAGTAAAATATGTCATTAAAGTTAAGTTCACTGGACTCTTCTTACTTTTATTTAATGTGGCTTAGAAAAATTTAAATTACTTCTTTGGCTCACATTATATTTCTATTGGACAGCACTGTTATAGAGCAATTTCACAAATACTAACCCATTCCTATTTTACAACAACCCCATGAGTTGCTTAAAACAGGTACTGTTATCCCTGTTTTAAAGATATGGAAACAAAGGTTCAGGTACTTGTGGCTTACCAAGCCTTGGATGAAACTCCACGGTTTCTGATTAAAATCCAGGGCTCTTCCAGTGCACTGGATAGGCTTGAAACTACAGATGAAACTTCAGAAGGGCCTCTTGGACTCTTAAACTGAACCTGTTAATTCTGTATTAAGCAACTAACGGGAGACTAACATACCTTAAAAGAATGACATATCCCATGCAAAGGTCAAATGAGCATGCACACATAGAAACAACTGCAACATGTGTACTGCATTTATTTGGCCTTCATGTCTGTTTGGAGATCCTTCAGCAAGCATTTCCATGCTATAAACAGGGTATTCAGTGTATCATATGCCTTTCCTCTGCATCATGCAAATAAATCTGGACAGTGTGGTTTGCCCAATAATTTCAAATCCAATGGCAAGCTGACTAACTAGAGGAAGTTAAAAATGTAGGCTATACATAACAGCAAGAGGAAAACTATAAGGAACCATAGAGTAAAGCAAGAAATGTCCAATTAATTAATTGGAAAAAAATAAAACTTTTTAGAAGATGATAAAAAAATAGAACTTAAAAAACAAAGAGGAACAACATGAATGACAATAGTAAACTGTCACTTCTCTCTCCAACTACCAATAGGAAACACTTAATAAAGGAACATGTTAAAATACACATTAAACTATTTTGCTGATGCAATCAGCAAAATATAAGCTGTAGGAAATGCTGCAGGACAAAAACAATATATTTCAAGAAAAATACAAAAGAAATGGAGCTTTAACATGGAGATTTTAAAAGACTTAAAAGACAAAACAGGGCTTCCCTGGTGGCGCAGTGGTTGAGAATCTGCCTGCCAATGCAGGGGACACGGGTTCGAGCCCTGGTCTGGGAAGATCCCACATGCCGCGGAGCAACTGGGCCCGTGAGCCACAACTACTGAGCCTGCGCGTCTGGAGCCTGCGCGTCTGGAGCCTGTGCTCCGCAACAAGAGAGGCTGCAATAATAAGAGGCCCGCGCACCGCGATGAAGAGTGGCCCTCACTTGCCGCAACTAGAGGAAGCCCTTGCACAGAAACGAAGACCCAACACAGCCATAAATAAATAAATAAATAAATAAAAACCCAAAGTTTAAAAAAAAAAAAAGACAAAACAATTTCAATTTGTGACTCTTGTTTGAATCCTGATTTTTTAAAATTTAATTTAAAATTTAATTTTAAAACTTTTAATTAAAAAATTTTAATCAGCTGGATATTTGAACAATGGATATTTGATGAGGAATTATTGTTGAATATTTTAGCTATGATCATGGAGTTGTAATTTTTTAAATAGTCCCTATCCTTTAAGGGTACATTTTACATTTGTAAAATATTTACAAATAATATATGCCTGAGATTTGCTTCAAAATACTATAAGAGAAGTTTAAACTTTGGCACAATCCTAAATTACTGATAGTCCTATACAGATAAAAAGATTGGAAAACAGAAGAATATCTACCAGTGGCCCCTGCTAGAGACTCAGTTTTCTTTTACAAAGCTTGCTAACCAAGATTTCTGAGATTTCTTCTTTGGGCGATGATGAAGTAAATAGTATCAGACTAGATCTCTCACTTTAATAACTAGAAAATTGGTCAAAATATAGGAAACAAATACAGACTGTGACCCTAAAAGATAAAAATAAGGTAAGCCCAATAATTGCTTTTGCTTTTTGTCTGAAGACATATTCCAGTACATAAAGCTAGGAGGCAGGTTCCTTAGTAGAACAAAGTATTCTTGTTGAGTTGAGGAAACAGAGCTCCAAGTCTGGGGAGGATGAGGTGGCTGGAATATGCACATTGGAGTACTTGAGAGAAGGGAGCTATGCTGAGAAAGAACTCCAGAAATCTGGAAAGGGATCTCCTTGAGTTTTGTATGAAGACTAAACTATGGATGTGTAGGATAAGACTACACAAGCTTGGTAAAGAACAACTACTAAGGAACAATCAATTACCAGAGAACTATAAACTGAACAGCTACCAGAACTCACATAGGACTGGGAAACATTCAAATTCCATCCAGACAAGTAAGAGACCTCATTAAAAACTTAGAGAATTTCATAGTGACAAAGAAATGTCATGCCTTAATGGTGGGACTAAAATCACTCTAGAGTAAAAGCTCCAAAATCACCCTAACAAGGCTTAAAAACAAGCCTCAAGGAACCAAGCTGATCCAGAAGTCAATTAACTGCTTGCCAGAATAAAACCCAACACTATTAAATAAAGGTAACAAAATTCAGACATTCAACAAATAGCATCTAATGTCTCACATCCAATCAAGAATTACTAGATGTATGGAGAAGAAGGAAATGTGACTTCTATCCAGCAATAAAATCAGGCATTAGAAACAGATCTAGAAATGATATATATGTCAAAATTAGCAGAAAACTCTTTACAACAGCTATTATAAATATATTAAAGAATTTAAAAGAAAACATGAGCACAAAGGAAACTGCATGCTGCTCATTGGTATAAGTCTAGAAAAGCCAAATATAATCTGTAGTGACAGGAGGCAGATCAGTGATTGCCTAGGGGTGCTGATGGGAGACTGATTTGAATGGGGCTCCGGGAGTTTTTTTGAGTGATAGAATATTCTATAAATCAATTGTGGTGGTGATTATACTCAAATTTCATCAAAATGTACACATAAAATGAGTGCATTTTGTTGGTAAATTATAGCTCAAAAAAGTTGATTTAAAATGTTAAAAAAAGATAAAAACAAGTGGAGGAAAGTGAATGACGGTGCAAATGGGCATAGATTGGCCATGAGTTTGGAGGCTAGATGACGGCTACATAGTGATTTGCTGTTATTCAAAATTCCCTATAATAATAAAAGAAAGTTTTTGATTTTTTTTAAAGGAAAAATCAACTGCTGGTTCTGACTGAGGGAATATAATATTGAAGATGATTGTTTTAGCCTCTCCATAAGCCTTTTTCACTTTCTAAAAATTTATTTTTATTTTATATCCCCAATTCTCATTTCATTCTCATTATCTTCTCAAAGACACCCACTCTAAGTAGTCCACGTCCTTGGATATTTTCATGTCTTTGAAAAATAGCATTGCCTTTGGTATGTTGGTATTTTCAATTTATTTATATTGTATTGTGCAATAGATCTCATTCTGTTTCTTCTTTTTTGTTTCAATCAACACTATTTAGAAGCTATATGTATCTCTTCTTCATTGCACTGACTGTTGAGTTTTACTTATTCATTCTCTAGTGAAGGATGCCTCAATTGCCTCCTATTTCCTCACTTTCACCAAAAAAATAAAATAAAATAAATTATAAAATAAAAAATTCTTGTGCATGTCTTATGCCTCTGTGTACTGGATTTTCTGTGGAATTTAGCCAGTAGTGGAAATGCTGAATCTTAGGCTATATACATACCTAATTTCCATAAGAACTCCTTCCACGAAACCTACAAATGACTTCCCATCTTACTCGGAGTGTAATCCAAAGTCTTCAAATACATACAGTGCCCTTGTTATCTGCCCCCATTTATCTCTCCTACCTCATTTCCTCTTATTCTCCCCTTACTTCCTCAGATCAAGCCACCTAACCTTGCTGTTTCTCAAACACCTTAAGCATGGTCTCAATTCAGGTCTTTGTTCTTGCTGTTAACTCTGCCTAGGACTCTCTTCTCCAGGATTTATCCCTCACAGGTCTTTGCTCAAATGTCTCCTTCTCAATGAAATCTTCCCTAGCAAATAAATTTTAAATTGTAACTGTTTCCTTTTCCTCTAGCCATCTCCTAACACTTTATCCTGTCTTTCTTTTCTCCATACTGTTTATCATCATCTGACATATGCTAATTTTAGGTTTGATTGTGTAATCTTCTCTCTCCACTAGAGGATAAGCTTAATGAAGGCAAATATATTTATGTTTTTTCACTCACTGTTGACTTCCCCAGCATCTAAAATCATTTCTGGCCCATTTTTAGCACTCAAAATATTTACTAATTGAAATACTGCCAGATTCATCTCTAGAATGACTATACCAGTTTTTATTACTGTGAGCAACATGAAAATTTTCATTCCTCTCATTCTATTCAAATATTTGGTATTGCATAACTTCCTAATATTTACCAATCTGCTCGATATTAAATGTTTGTTATTTTTGTTTTGATTTTTTCTAATTACTAATGAAGTTGAGCATTTCCTTATATATTTGTTGGTTATTTGAATTTTCCCCTGTGAATGTTCAACTTATTACCTTTCCCATTTTTTTTTAATTGGGTTTCTCATTTGTAATGTTGATTAGCAAAGTTCTTTGACTGTTTGAGCTTTCTAGACATTAACCTCATCAATTTTTGACATCAAAATATCTCTTACCCATCTGTTACCCATCTGATCCAAGGCGTTCTTCTGTTAATTTTGTTTATGGTGTCCTTGGTGGAACAATAATAATTTATGTTCATGTATTCAGACTCATCATTTTCTGTTTTATAATTAATTTTTTCTTTTTAAATTAACTTTATTGAGGTATAATTTACATATAGTAAATGCACCTTTAATGCACACAGTTCAACAGTTTTTGACAAATAAATCACCTATGTAACCACACACAATCAAGACATAATACATGTCCATCACTTCAAAAAACTCTCTCATATCTTTTAAAGTCAGTACCTCACTCGTGGTACAGTATTAACTCATTACATCTACAAACATAGTATAATCCTTCTTCTATATCCTTTTGAGTTTTCAACTGTTTCATATGAAGCTTTAGCATTCCATTAATTCCTCAGTACCTCATAGGTTTTAATGATATTTTAAATGCTATTTTATTTTCTATTTTTTAGTAATTGTTTAATACTTATATAGAAGATCATTATCATTTTTACAGAACTCCCTTATTAATACTAATGCTTGATTTTGTAACATTTTCTTTGTAGATAATCTTCTCATCTGTGAATAACAATAGTTTTATCTTTTCTTCTCCTAACTTTATACCTTTTACTTCTTTTACTTTTCCTATTATATTGGCCAGAGCCTCCAGTACTGTGTTGAGCAGCAATGATGATCATGAGTATCCTTGTTTTATTACTATGCATGTAAAGTTTTCCTGTTGAACATGATGTTTGATGTATTTGTTATATCCTTTATCATATTAAGGATGTTCCCTTTAACTCCTGTTATTTGATAGTTTTAAATTATAAGTAGATTTTAAACGTCATATGTTTTTTTCCGAATCTACTGAGATAATCACATGATTTTTGTTCTTTTCATTTAAGGTAAAAATCTTATCATATTTATGAATTAATTTTAATACATTGTTTATTTCAGTAGGCTTAAGCTTAAATCTTTGCATCTGTGTTCATAAATAAAATGGACCTATAATTTTATTTTATGGTGCTGCCTTTACCTGGATTTTGGAATCAAGTTTCCATTTCCCAGCAAATATTACTAGGAAAAATATCTGTCCTTGTGTGCTATATAAAACAAGGATTATCTCTTCCTTGAACTCACTTATAAATTGTCTGAGTACTTGGATTTTTTTCTGTGGGAGAGGAGGAGACATCTGTGAACAATAACAAATAATTAACCCCTCTGTCATTCAAGTCACAGAAGGAGAGGAGAAGGAGAGCGGGGTTGAAAAAATACTTGAAGAAATATGGCCCAAAACTTACCAACTTTGGTGAAAGACATAAACCTGTAAGCCCAAGAGACTGAGTGAATCCCAAGCAAAATAAACTCCAAAACTCCATGTCAAGACACATCATAATTAAACATTTGAAAACTAAAAGCAAGGAAAATAATCTTGAAAGCAGAGAGAAATTGTGCATTACCTATACAAGAAAAATAATTTGAATGATGACAGTTTTCTCATCCATGGAGGCCATAAGGAAGTGGCACAACATTTTTCAAGTCCTGAAGGAAAAGAACTGTCACCTCAGAATTATATATTCCATGAAAATATCCTTCAGTAAGAAAGGTGACATAATGGCATTCTCAGAAGAAGAAAAGCAAAGAATTTGTTGTCAGCAGACCTACTTTAAAAGAATGACTAAGGAAACTCTTCAGACAAAAAGGAAACAATAATAGAAGGAATCTATTAGCATTAGGAATGAAACAAAAAGCAATACCAAGAGCAAATACATGTATAAATATAATGTACTCTTCTTCTCCTCTTGAGTTTTTTTTATTGTATTTGATAATTAAAATTACAACAATGTCTTATATAGTTTTCAATGTATCATTAAGACAACTATATCATGGGACTCCCCTCGTGGCACAGTGGTTAAGAATCCACCTGCCAATGCAGGGGACATGGGTTTGATCCCTGGTCTGGGAAGAACCCACATGCCATGGAGCAACCAAACCTGTGCACCACAACTACTGAGCTGGCACTCTAGAGCCCGTGAGCCATGACTACTGAGCCTGTGTGCCACAGCTACTGAAGCCTGTACACCTAGAGCCAGTCCTCTGCAACAAGAGAAGCCACCGCAATGAGAAGCCCATGCACCACAATGAAGAACAGCCCCTGCTTGCCGCAACTAGAGAAAGCCTGTGCACAGCAATGAAGACCCAACACAGCCAAAAATGAATGAATGAATGAATGAATTTTTAAAAGACAACTATATCATGTAATAACTGTAAATGGAAAGCAACTTTTTAAAATTGTATAAAAATTTTTAAAAATTAAAAAACTATATCATAAAGGCAAGAGAGGAAGTGAACATAAGGGTGATTATGTATTTACAATTCTATTTGAAGTGGTATCAAGATCATATCTTAAATCATAAAATGCTGATACTCATAGGCTGCAAAAAAGCTATGTATGTATATTGTAATCCCTGGAGCAACCATTAAAATAACTATAGAAAGAGATATACTAGAAGAACAACAACAATGAAAAAATGAAAACCTGTGGATAAATTAAAATAGAATTTTTTAAAAGTTCAGTATCCCACATGTCAGGAAAACAGCAATGTAAAACAGAAGGAATAAACATAAATCAAAAAGTTAAATGGCAGGTTTAAATTGTAATATGTCAGAAAATTTATTAAAAGTGAATCTTCTAAAGATACCAAGAAAAGGGGTGGGGGAATCATGATTCAATCCTATGTTATCTGTAAGAAGCTCACTTCAAATATAATTATAGCAGTAGATTAAAGATAAATAATAGGGAAACACACACAAACATAAATCAAAAGAAAGCTGAAGAGGCTATATTAATATCAGACAAAATAAGCTTTGGAGCAAAGAAAATTACCAGAGACAAATAAAAACATTATATAATGCTAATAAGGTTAATTCACTAAGAAGACACAATCTTAAATGTATATGCACCAAAAAATAGAGATGCAAAATGCCTGAAGCAAAAACAGAACAGAGAAATAGAAAAATTCAAAAATAGACTGGAGAGTTCAGAACCTCTCTCTCAGTAACTGAACCACTAGACAAAGCATGACTATAGAAGAACTGAACAATACTTCCAACTGAGATGAAAGGTTTACAAACACTCCCCCAACAAGAACAGAATACACATTATTTTCAGCTGTTCATGGAACATACATTCAAGTATACAGATGTATTAATTCAAAAAGATACATACACCCCAATGTTCATAGCAGCATTATTTACAATAGCCAAGATATGGAAGCAACCTAAGTGTCCACTGACAGATGAATGGATAAAGAAGATATGATGTATATATATATATATGATGGAATATCACTCAACCATAAAAAAGAATGTAATTTTGCCATTTGCAGCAAGATGAATGGATCTGGAGACTATTACACTAAGTGGAGTAAGTCAGACAGAGAAAGACAAATACTGTATGTTATCACTTATATGTGGAATCTAAAACTAAAACAAATGAATGAATATAACAAAACAAACAGACTCACAGGTATAGAGAACAAACTAGTGGTTGCCATTGAGGAGAGGGAAAGGAGGAGGGGCAAAATAAGGTTAGGGGTTAAGAGTTACAAACTACCATGTAGAAAATAAATAAGCTACAAGAATATATTGCACAGCACAGGAAAAATAGCCAATATTTTATAATAACTTTAAATGGAGTATAAGCTATAAAAATTTTGAATCATTATGTTTTACACCTGAACTAATATAATATTGCAAATCAACTATACTTCAGTTAGAAAAATATATAGATGTATTAGTTAAAAACATACTATATATACATATATATAATGTGTATTCTATGTATAGTATTATAGTATACAGTTGACATTTGAACAACATGGGTTTGAACTGCAAGGGTTCTTTATATGCGGATTTTTTTCTATAGTAAATACTACAGTACTGCACAATCCCAAGTTAGTTGAATCAGCAGATGTGGAACCACAGATATAGAGGGGTGACTATAAAGTTATACATGAATTTTCAACTGTGCAGAGGGGTGGCACCCCTAACTGCTATGTTGTTCAAGAATCAACTGTGTTTGTGTGTGTATACACTACAGGTGTGTTATAAGAAATTGACTCACACAATTATGCAATTATATAGGCTAAGAAGTTCCTCAATCTGCTGTCTATAAGTAAGGGACCCAGGAAAACTGGTGGCCTAATTCAGTCTAAGTCTGAAGGCTTGAGAATCAGGACCAGCAAGGGCAGGAGAAGGTCAATGTTTCAACTCAAGCAGTTAGGTGGGAAGGATTGAATTCTTTCTTCTTCCATCTACTTGTTCTATTCAGGCCCTTAATGGATTGGATTATGCTCACCATCATGGAGGGCAAATCAATTTACTGAATCCATCAATTCAAATGCTAATTTCATCCATAAACATTCTCACAGACACAACCAGAAATAATATTTAACCACATATCTGGGCATCCCATCCAGTCAAGTTGATACATGAAATTAACTATTACTATAGATCATATCTTAAATCATAAAACAAACATTAACAAATTTAAAAGAACCAAAATAATGCAAACTATGCTCTATTACTATCATAGAATCAAACTAGAAATCAGTAGAAGAAATCTAACAGGAAAATCCAAATACTTGGAAATTAAACAACATATTTCTAAATATTTCATGGCTCAAACAGAAAATCTCAAAACAAATTTAAAATTTTAAAGTATATTGAACTAAATTCAAATGAAAATATGACATATTAAAATACATGGGAAGCAGCTAAAGCAGTCCTTAATGAAAATTTGTAGCACTAAATGATTATATTGCAAAAGAAAAATGTATCAAATTAATATTCTGAAAATTCACCTCAAAAATAGTTAAAAAATAAAAATAAACCCAAAGCAAGAGGAGGGAAGGGAATAATAAAGGGCAGAAATTGGTAAAATTTAAAACAATAGAGAAAATCAGTCAAATCTAAAATTGAATTTTTATAAAAATCAGTAAAACTATAAACCACCAGCAAGACTGACAAATTAAAAAACATACATTACCAATATTGGTAATGTCCTCACAGACATTACAGGGATTCTAAAATATTACAATAACTCCACACACATAAATTTGACAATTTAGATAAACTTATCTGATACCTCAAAAATCACACACTACCAAACTCACCCAAAAGAAAATAGATAACCTGTGTAGTCCTATAACATTAAAGAAATTGAATTCATAATTTATAAAAAGGAAAACTACAGACAATATCCCTCTAAACAGAGATGCAGAAACTCCTCATCAAAATATTAGCAACTGAAATACAGAAATATATAATAATATAGTACTACACCATGACCAAGAGGATTTCATTCCAGAAATACAAGATTGGTTCAATATTTGATAATCAGCCAATGTAATCCAGCATATTAACAGTCTATAAAGGAGAAAAATCATATGATCATATCAGTTGATACAGAAAAAAGCATTTGACAAATTTCAATACCATTAAGTTTTTTTATTAAAAAACTCTCAGAAAAGTAGGACTAGAATAAAACTTTCTCAGCCTGATAAAGATCTGATGTTAACCTGGAGTTAACATCATACTTAATGGTAAAAGACTGAATGATTTCACCAATTATAATATCAACTATAAGGCAAGTATGTCTGCTCCCATCACTTCTATTAAATATAGTACTGGAAGTTTTAGTGAGTAAAAAAGGCAGGAAAGGGAAATGAAAGGCACACAGATCAGAAAGGAAGAAATAAAATTTTTCCCTATTTTCAGATGACATGATTTTCTACATGGAAAACTCCAATAACCTACCAAAAAAAAAAAAAAAAAACCTCATGGAACTAATAAGGAGTCTCATAAGGTCACAGGGTCAAGGTCAACACACAAACTCAATCATATTTCAATATGCTGGCAATGAAAAATTGGAAAATAAAATTTAAAACATCATGCCAATTACAGTCACCACCAAGTGAAATACGAAGTTATAAATCCAATAAAACATATACAGAATCTCTATGTTGAAAACTACAAAATGCTAAATGAAAGAAGTCAAAAAAGATCTAAATAAATGAAAAGGTATACTATGTTCAGGGATGAGAAGACTCAACATAATAAACATATCAATTTTCCCCAAATTGATCTATGGGTTTAAAGCAATTTCATTCAAAAATCCCAGAAGGATTCTTTGTAGATGGAGACAAGCTGATGCTAAAATTTATATAAAAAGATAAAGAAACTACAATAACAAAAGCAATATTAAAAAGAAGAGTAAATGTAGAGGAAGAACATGACTGGATTTTGACTTATTATATAGATAAAATAATCAAAACAGTGTGGTATTGGCAAAGGCACAATCACCTAGATTAATGGAGCAAAGTAAAGAATCCAAAATAGAGCCACACATATATGGCCAACTAATTTTTGACAAAATGCAAAAGCATTTCAATGAAGGAAGGATACATTTTCAACAAATGTTGGAATAACTAAACATTCATAGGCAAAACAAAGAACCTTAACCTGAAATTCACACCTTATACAAAAATTAACTCAAAACGGATCATTTATCTACATGCAACACATAAAACTATAAAACTTTTAGAGGAAAACATTGAAGAAAATCTTTATGGCTAAGGGTTAGGCAAAGAGCCCTTAGACATAACACCAAAGCCATGACCCATAAAAGAAAAAAGTCAATAAATTGGACTTCATCAAAATTTAAAGTGCTTGCTCTTTGTAAGACCCTGTTAAATGTATGAAAAAGCAAGTCACAGACAAGGAGAAAATATTTGCAAATCATACATCCAACAAAGGTATCCAGGATATATAAAGAAGTCTAAACTCAGCAGTAAGAAAACAAACAATCCAGTTAGAAAATGGGCAAAACATTTGAACAAGCACTTCACCAGTGAAGATCCATGGATGACAAATATACACACGAAAAGATGTTCAACATCATTAGCCATTAGAAAAATGCAAATTAAAGCTCCAATAAGATATCACTATACATCTATTAGAATGGCTAAAGTAAAAAAAATACTGATAATATTGGTAATAAAAATACTGATAACACCAAGGGCTAGTAGAACAACTGCATCTTTCCTACATTTCTGGTAAAGCCACTAGAAAATTTGGCAGTTTCTTACAGGGTTAAACGTACAATGACCATATGACCCAGCAGTCATACTCCTGGGTATTTATCCTGGAGAAATGAAAAATTATGTTTACACAAATACCTGTACACAAATGTTTATTGTACAACTTTATTTATAATAGCCCCAAACTGGAAAAAACACAAATTTACTTGAACAGGTGAATGGATAAAGAAATTGGCGCATTCATATCAGGGAATACTGCTCGGCAAAAAAGGAACAAACTATAGATACATGCAATAACTTGGATGGAACTCAAAGGTATTATGATGATTGGGGAAAAAAGCCAATATCAAAGATTTATATACTATATAATTTCATTTATATAATATTCTCAACATGACAAAATTATAGTGCAAGGGAATAGATCAGTGGTTGTCAGGAAGTGGGGAAGAGGTGTGACTAATAGTAACATAAAAGAATTTCTTCATAGTGATGGAATAGTTCTGTATTCTGAGTGTGGTAAGCATTCATAAAATCTAGACATATGATAAAATTTCATAGAACTACGCACCAAAAAACAAAAAGCTAAACAAAACAAAAAGAGAAAGAAAGGGAGAGAGAGAGAGGAGAGAAAGAGAGAGAGAGAGAGAATGTAAAATGGTGAAATTCAAATAAGATCTGTACTTGAGTAATAGTATTATACCAATGTCAATTTCCTGATTTTCACAATATACTATGTTATATAAGATGTTCTCATTGCAGAAAGCTGGGTGAAATTTTTTTCTACTGTTTTTGCAACTTCTCATGAATCTTAAACTAGTTCAAACTAAAAATAATAATAAAAATAAATTTTAAAATATTATTGACTTTTATGACATTTACTTCCTTGTTTCCTTTGTCATAGTAGGTTTGTGCATTTTACATTTGTTTACTGCCCTTTTAGTGAGGTTTGAGACATGGTACCGAACACTTTTGGTCATTCTGCCATGTTTAACTATCAGTCCCTCTATTCCAGTTTATTTCTTTTTCATTCTTTAAACAGCTTCTCCAGAGAGTTCATGGACTAGTTTCTCATGATATTTGTGTTTTGACATGACAATATCTATACTTTTATTTCTGTCAAGAATCAATAGTTATGACCACTGAGTACCCAAACTGGAAAAACAATAAATAAGGTTAGATCCAACTTTCCTGATTTTATTTTTTGTAATAAACTTTCTTATTGAAATATAAAACTCATACAGAAAAATATACACATAAATGTGGAATTGATGACTTTTCACAGAGTGAACGCACTCATATAACCATTGTCTAGATCGCGAAATCAAACATTACTCGTATCCAGAGTCCCCCCTTATGCTCTGTCTGAATCACTAGTGCTTTCCTCAAAGATTACTCCCATTACAGAGATGAGAAAATTCCAGCTCAGAAAGATGAAGAGATTTGCCTAAGCACACATAACAAATGGTAGACCTAGGATTCAAATCCAAGTCTCCTAAAGACTAAGGGGTTTTTTTTTTTTCACTTCAGTACTCTTTCTCCTAATATTAGCTGCATTTTCATACTTCATAAGACTTCTTCCCAAAGTTAGTGCCAGTTGTTCATTTATACTGATGACAGTTTTAGGGGTCAGCAAATGGAGTCAGGTAAGTGGCTATTTGGTCTCCTTGCTGTACACAGAAATTTTCTAAGTTAAAATTGCATTCACTCTTTCATTCATTCATTCACTACCATATGTTGTGAGAGGGATAAAGAATTAAACAGGGCTTCCCTGGTGGCGCAGTGGTTGAGAATCTACCTGCCAATGCAGGGGACACAGGTTCGAGGCCTGGTCTGGGAAGATCCCACATGCCGCGGAGCAACTAGGCCCGTGAGCCACAATTACTGAGCCTGCGTGTCTGGAGCCTGTGCTCCGCAACAAGAGAGGCCGCGACAGTGAGAGGCCCGCACACTGCGATGAAGAGTGGCCCCCACTTGCCGCAACTAGAGAAAGCCCTCGCACAGAAACGAAGACCCAACACAGTCATAAATAAATAAATAAATAAATAAATAAATAATTTTAAAAAGAATAAAGATGTTAATCTGAGATCACAAAAAAACGATCTTTAAAAAAAAAAATGACAGGCTTGTATTCTTTAAAAAAAAAAAAAAAAAAAGGAATTAAACATAATCCCTATCCACCAGAAAAGTAATTGCAAAAACTGCCGACTTTAATATAAAGTAGAATAATATGAGTACTAAATAAAAATATGGAATCACCCCCTTCCAATTTATCCTACACATGGCCAACAAAGTTATCTTTCTAAAACACTAATCTAATCATGCCTTCCTCCCAAAGAGCTTTATTCTCTTCCCATCACATATTGCCTACAGGATAAATTCCACATTCCCTTGTCTGGCATCTGACTTCTGCAGGACTCCGCAGGTAGAATCCTCCCCCGCAGTAGTGTTGAAACCAGATACACCTGGGTATGAATGCCATATCTATCCCTTACTAAATGTCTGGCCTTTGAGCAAATGATTTACCCACTCTCAATTTCAGTGACCATATTTATAACTAGAGGTGTCTTCACAAAGTCTGTAAGGTAAAAGGAGATAATGTACACAATGCACTTTGCCCAGAGCTTGGTACATACTATTTTGTGAGTGGTAACTATTAGATATCAAATCATTTTGAGCTGCTTATAATTCCCCAAATTCAGTGTTATCCAACTATTACTTTTGTTTGGGATAGTCTACTCCACCTCTGCCTCTCATCATTTTCCATTTGGTTAATTTCTACCTGAAATAGCAACCCTTGAGTTTTGGTGTCCCTTGTGAGGAGACTGTCTGGAGATGATCTCTGTTTAAGAGAAAGAAGAGAGTTTTGTAAGATCTGGAGTACCGAGCTGGAGGAGCGTATGATGTCCTACTGAGGATTCTATTTTGTGTGAGCTCTTAAAAATACCAGATAACAGAACTTAAAAAAAAAAAAAAAAAAGGTAGATGTGTTTATACACCCACATCTGGAAAGAAAAGGCACAGGGCTCTGCAATGCAAGAATTAAGCTGGTATTTGTATTTGTATTATGGTGATTGGCTTTACCTTCTCGTTTTGCATAATCTCTTTTTCAATGGTGAGGAGTGTAATTTCCCTTCAGTTCATAGAATAGTACTTGGAGAGGACAGAGAGGAAGTCTCTGCATTTTGTGAAAGAGAAAATTACCGGCACCCCTTTTGTTCCCTTAGGCAGGATTTGGATGGATTACTCATACTTAAAAAGGAAGGCGGCTTTTAACCTTAAAAAAAAAAAAGAAAGAAAGAAAGAAAAGAAAAAAGAAAAACTCCTTGCATTAACACAGTGCATTGACATGTTACTAAATCTAAGGAATTTTGAAGGATAAATTCCCAGACTTTATCCAAAACATGAAACAAATTCTTCAAACACAAGCTGCCAAGCTCATCAACTTGTTCAGATCCCTGCAACTTTGGTCTCACCAAACTGCTCGCTTAGCTCCTTGATTGGCTGCTTTAACCCTTCCAGGCTGATTGGGTGCTGGGCGGGGGGTGGCCTGGAGGGACTGTTCAACAAGCTCAGAGCATTGGCCCCTCTTGGAAGATCAGACTTCTGGAATCGATTTGGGTCCAGAATTGCATTACCCAAGGAATGTGGAGTATGCACGGTCCTTGACGGCTTGTGAACCACACTTCCTGAAGCTGGCCACCAGCCAGAGCTGAGGCCATCAGCATCTTAAAAATGAATTCTTTCTGAGACAAAGAACAAGCCACCCGATTTCTGAAATCACTGAAATAGAAAGCTTGCCTGTAAGTAACTTAAAACCTGGTTGACGTTTAGACTCCTTTGTGTTTCTAGTAGATGAGGGGATCACATGTCACCCCAAAATGTCTTTTCCTTTCTATAGGCAGGCATTGTAAGGCATTGAATAGCCTGGGATTGTATCTTGCTGAAACTTAACTGCTCTACTCAGAAGACTGTTTCTCTGTCAAAAATATTGCCCACCAACTGCTCAAAAGACAGGACAGAAAGGACTAGATGTGGTAAGGAAAGAGAAAGAGGTGTGATCATTCTCCCTCTCCAAGAACTTAAAGTCTAGGGGCCAGAGGAGACAAATATCTGTGAAGGATGCTTCAAAATCCAAATAAAGCAATAGTTTGGAGGGATGTCCTGCAGAGTTTTTGTAGGAAAGCGTGAGTTGCAGAGACATGACTAGAAATAAGGAGAATGTTCCAGCTGTTGAGAAAAGATGGGGGGACAGGCTCAGAAGCAGGAGTCAGCGAAATTAGCTCTGGGTGTGCCTGGCTGAGTGGAGAAATCCTAGCCTGGGATTATGGCAAGATATGCATAGGATGGGGGGGAGGTGGGGGGTGGAAAGAGAGACAGTGGGGGCTTAATTGTGCTTTATTTTTGCGAGTAGATTATAATTATCATGTGGTTATTTTCTTACTCTCTACTTAGGCAAGGAGTATTTTCACCTGATGTCTTTCCAATGATCTTATTTCATTTCTCTCTCATGTTTGGATCATTTCCTTCAAAGTCAAAGTTATGTGCTGAAAATGTACTGTTGACCCATGAAAGTCACGTTGGCTCTCAAATTCTACAAGATAAGTCACCACACTAAGTAGCTGTCCTTTATCAAAGGAGAGAAGCATATCTTTTGAACCAGGTGACGCACACATGGGTCAGACTTCTGTCCCCATAGCTGAGTAATTGATTAACACTCTGCAGGCATATCTGACAGTTTTATTCCCCCACTACCAAATCTTGGCAGCTTAGATGATAATAATAGTGACGCTTTACTGTCAATGGACATTTTCACATATATTTTCTACTGAATTCCCTTTTCTATTTTGGAAGAGGTCTAAGAAGAATCTACCTGGAAGGTAAATAGCTTATATTCTGTAGTGTCAGAATTACACACCTATTCAGCCAGTTCCTCATCAAATCAATAAAAAAAGTAACATACTCAAAGCATATTAATTGAGATTCTAATGAGGCCAATCTTTCCAAGTAAACCCCTAATATTGATCCCAATGAATTGGATCACATCTTTCATGAGTGTTTTTTTTAATTCCTGCTTTTCAAAATACCACAAGAATTGTTATTTTTTACCCTGCTTCTAGACAGAGTTTAACCCATGAAATTAAGTTAGCTTGAGTATAAATTCTTTGAGGATATGGAAAATGTCTAGCACAGTCCTTTGGTGAACAAAGTAAGGAATAAGTGAGTGAGTGAATGAATGAATGCATTTTTAAATGAAGCTCTTTTTCATTAGTCAGGGATGGGCCAAATAATATGAAATGGTTGGAGACGGTAGTAAACAAAACTGGTTAAATCACTGAGTGTATCTTAAGGTGGTATTAACTAGAGTGTCATAAAAAAATCATCAGTCCACTTCATCAGAAATCGAGGTAATTGTAATTGTTATCATTATGGACTACTAACTAGTCCATAATGATAAAATGTAATTGTTATCATTATGGACTACTAGTTAGCCAACTGATTCGACTAACTTTCCACTGAGCAGTATATTCCAGGGCTTTCAAAAGACCCCAACATTTCACAACGTATGAAATGGGGAGCCAGCAGGAAGGGCCCCTTAAAGATAATCTGATCTAGTCTATGTGTTTAGAAGGAAGAAACAAAGGCCCAAGGAAGTGCTATAACTTGCCCAATGTCACACATTTACTACAGAGCATGAAGGGTCTCCTCCTTCCAACCCAAATAATGCTCCTTCAGCTGTTCCAGGGCTCCATGCTGTGAACCGGTGGGAAGGAAGAAGAGCCAGGCCAAGGGGAACCAAGGAACCCAGGATGCAGGACCCAAAAGGTCTTCTGAGGAAGGGCTGAGGTGGCCGTAAGTGTTCAAGAGCAATTGAGCAGTTACTGAGGGATGTTAAACTAGGGTGCAAAGAGCCAGGAGACCCTATCCAAGTGAAGTAAAATGCAAGAAAAGCTTTGTTGGTGAAAACATGGAGAGGGAATGTTGCTGAAATCCAATCAGTAACCTCCACTGCTGCAAGGATCTGCCCAAATGCAGCAACATCAGAGGAATTTGAGTTTCTTCTGCAGTTGTCTGGGAGAAGGATAAAGTGGCTCATGAGAGCTCATAGCTAACATTATTGAGTGAGACACCATGATTTCCAGTGATGCCAGAGCAAAAATAAAACTGAGGACCACAAAGAAATGACAGGGTGCTCAGATCCAAGCAGAACAAAAGGGCAGAGAATTGCCAGGAGTTGTTTTAAAAGAAAAATATCTTCACCCTAATGTCAAGGATAGAAAATCACAAAGAAAAGAAAAGAGATTGTGTTAAGATTTATCTTGACATGTTACCGTGGCAGATAAAGGCAAGGAAGCAAAGAGTGCTATGAAGAAGAGGATTAAGCAGTTTTCATAGCATGAAAAAATGGGGCTGAAGTGGAATGTGAGGGAAAGGTTTTCAATCTCAGGCCAGAGTTTGGGAGACAGAATATCTCATTACCCCACGGGGAGGAAGCAGCATTCCAAGGGGTAGGGTCAGTGGAACCCTGGGATGAGAAGTATTGCTCCCCACGATTGCCTCACCCAAACCCCTGGATGGAAATATTAAAATTCAGATTGTGCCTACAGACATAGCAGCAGAATGTAATAACCCAAAGGAGAGAAATAAGGCAAGGTGAAATGAACTAAATCAGGCAGATGGGCCCTCTTGCTACAACCATACAGTGGTGGAATTAGCGAGGGTCAAAAATCTGTAGTCATTCTGGCGCCAGGGCTGAACAATTTGGCCGAAATGGCTCAGTAACAGTTTGGTTACCATGTGTTTAGATGCAGCTTTGGTTAATTATCTGGATGTTTGGGCTACCTGAGGTCAAATACTTGGAGAATTAGAAAAATCAAAGTAATTGACAAGATTATTTTCTCTTTGGATTTCTGTCCAATGCTTTGGCCTCATCATCCTTAGAGTCAAGAGAAAAAAGCATGATGAATGTAAATATACAGTAAAAAAAAAAGCAAAGTTATGTTACTGCTTGTCTGGGGTTTTTTTAGCTTGATGTTACAGTATGAGTCAAAGTTGTGTCTATCTGTCACAGGTAGAAGGAAGGCATTACATGAGAAATCTCCTTAAAGGAACCTTAGTGCAATCTCATCTGATTGATCGGAAACGGGCATATTGAGGCAGATGAATTATCCAGAGGGGATGATTTTGGCTTTATTCTTTGTGTGGCATGTGGTTGAGAGCTTAGAATTTGAAGTCAAATACACTACAAGTCATAGTGCTCTTGTGTGTCCAAAGGCAAATTGTTTAACCTCCCTGAACCTCAGTCTATACATCTTTAAAAATGGGGCAAAAATGGCAGAACTTTATAAGATTATGATGAGCATTCACTGAGAACACACATATGGAGCATAATATAATAAGGCGCCTGGGACACAGTAGGTGCTCAGTAAATGCTAGCTGTGACGTCAACAAGGTTGGAATGAATTGAGGAAGGGAACTAAGACATCCAGATGGATTACTTTTATTTGTTTTTTAACTCTGGAGTATTACACAGAAGAGGTTTCCATCTCATACAGAACTGAGCTACATAACTTGGAAGGACCACTGCAATTCTAAAGTTCTAAGTGTTTATTATTTCATAAGTAAATATCTGAAGTCATCACTCACCTTTCCTATCAGTTGTCCAATTATCATTAATTTGTTAATAGAGGACCCCCAACAAGTGCTGAACAAGTGTGGGGCCATTGTGGGTATGACAGTGAAGAAGAGACTGATGAAGCATGCTCACTGTATACAGGTCAACAAATGCATAAATCAGGACACACTGAGTCATCATCTCATACATACATACAAGATAATGACTGTGCTTGGCACGTTGCAGTGCACTATCTGACTTAAATCTCATAACCCCGAAATAGGTACACTCATTATCCCCACTTCACAGAAAAGGAAGCTTAGACTTGAAGAGGTTTTCAGATTTACCTGGGGTTATATAGCTAGGAAGTAGCATAAACCCAGATTATCAAACCCTTGTTTATGCCACTACCTGCCTCTCACACTTCCTCCTCCTGCCTTTTGAGAGAATAAATGTCACACTGATTTTTTTTTTAATCTGTGCAGCGTTATGAACCATTTTTGTAAGGTGGAAATCAGCAAGTACTATGAATGAAGTAATGGACTGGAAAACTAGATTCTTATCATAACCTGAGCTCTAAGTAGTGGACAAGCCATTTACAAGCTCTGGTCCTGTGTGTCCTCTGCTTTAAAATACAGTTGTAATGTTTTACCTCTAGAATCCATTTCATCTCTACAGATTTGCTTAGACTAAGAGCCGGTCTCATGGATTAAAAGCATCCATTTTCCTGACTGTCATAAAATGTCTAGAGGATGACTCTTTGGTATTGACTCAGAAGGACCATTAAAACAGAGCATTATCTCATTTAATTTTTTTAAAATTGTGGTATAATTGTTTTACAATGTTCTGTTAGTTGCCACTGTAGAGCAAAGTGGAGTTCCCTGTGCTATACAGCAGGTTCTTATTAGTTATCTATTTTATACATATTAGTGTATATATGTCAATCCCAATTTCCCAATTCATCCCCCTGCCTTTCCCCCCTTGGTGTCCATATGTTTGTTCTCTACATCTATGTCACTGTTTCTGCCTTGCAAACCAGTTCATCTGTACCATTTTTCTAGATTCCACATATATGCGTTAACATATGATATCTGTTTTTCTCTTTCTGACTTACTTCATTCTGTATGACAGTCTCTATGTCCATCCATGTCTCTACAAATGACCCAGTTTCTTTCCTTTTTATGGCTGAGTGATATTCCATTGTATATATGTACCACATCTTCTTTATCCATTCATCTGTCAATGGACATTTAGGTTGCTTCCATGACCTGGCTACTGTAAATAGTGCTGCAATGAACATTGGGGTACATGACTCTTTTTGAATTATCGTTTTCTCAGGGTATATGCCCAGTAGTGGGATTGCTGGGTCATATGGTAATACTATTTTTAGTTTTTTAAGGAACCTCCATACTGTTCTCCATAGTGGCTGTATCAATTTGCATTCCCACCAACAGCACAAGAGGGTTCTCTTTTCTCCACACCTTCTCCAGCATTTATTATTTGTAAATTTTCTGATGATGCCCATTCTGACCAGTGTGAGGTGATACCTCACTGTAGCTTTGATTTGCATTTCTCTGTTAATTAGTGATGTTGAGCAGCTATTCATGTGCCTCCTGGCCATCTGTGTCTTCTTTGGAGAAATGTCTGTTTAGGTCTTCTGCCCATTGTCTGATTGGGTTGTTTGTTTTTTGATATTGAGCTGCATGAGCTGTTTATATATTTTGGAGATTAATCCGTTGTCTGTTGGTACATTTGCAAATATTTTCTCCCATTTTGAGGGTTGTCTTATTGTCTTGTTTATAGTTTCCTTTGCTGTGCAAAAAAAGCTTTTAAGTTTCATTAGGTCCCATTTGTTTATTTTTGTTTTTATTTCCATTACTCTAGGAGGTAGGTCAAAAAAGATCTTGCTGTGATTTATGTCAAAGAGTGTTCTGCCTGTGTTTTACTCTAAGAGTTTTATAGTGTCTGGCCTTACATTCAGGTCTTCAATCCATTTTGAGTTTATTTTTGTGTATGGTGTTAGGGAGTGTTCTAATTTCATTCTTTCACATGTAGCTGTCCAGTTTTCAGAGCACCACTTATTGAAGAGGCTGTCTTTTCTCCATTGTATATTCTTGCCTCCTTTGTCATAGATTAGGTGACCATAGGTGCTGCATGGGTTTATCTCTGAGCTTTCTATCCTGTTCCATTGGTCTAAATGTTTGTTTTTGTGCCAGTACCATACTGTCTTGATTACTGTAGCTTTGTTAATATAGTCTGAAGTCGGGGAGCCTGATTCCTCCTGCTCCGCTTTTTCCCTCAGATTGCTTTGGCTATTCAGGGTCTTTTGTGTCTCCATACAAAATTTAAGATTTTTGTTCTAGTTCTGTGAAAAATGTCATTGGTAATTTGATAGGGATTGCAGTGAATCTGTAGATTGCTTTGGGTAGTATAGTCATTTTCACAATATTGATTCTTCCAATCCAAGAACATGGTATATCTCTCCATCTGTTTGTGTCACCTTTGATTTCTTTCATCAGTGTGTTATAGTTTTCTAACTACAGTTCTTTTACCTCCTTAGGTAGGTTTATTCCTAGGTATTTTATTCTTTTTGTTGAAATGGTGGATGGGATTGCTTCCTTAATTTCTTTTTCTGATCTTCTGTTGTTAGTGTATAGGAATGCAAGAGATTTCTGTGCATTAATTTTGTATCCTGCAACTTTACCCAAATTCATTGAACAGCTCTAGTAGTTTTCTGGTGGCATCCTTAGGATTGTCTATGTATCATATCATGTCATCAGCAAACAGTGACAATTTTACTTCTTCTTTTCCAATTTTATTTCTTTTATTTCTTTTTCTTCTCTGATTGCCTTGGCTAGGACATCTGAAACTTTGTTGAATAATAGTGGTGATAGTGGACATCCTTGTTTTGTTCCTGATCTTAGAAGAAATGCTTGCAGTTTTTCACCATTGAGAATGATGTTTGCTATGGGTTTGTCTTATATGGCCTTTATTATGTTGAGGTAGGTTCCCTCTATGCCCACTTTCTGGTGAGTTTTTATCATAAATCGGTGTTGAATTTTGTCAAAAGCTTTTTCTGCATCTATTGAGATGATCATATGGTCTTATCCTTCAATTTGTTATTATGGTGTATCACATTGATTGATTGATTGATTTGTGTATACTGTAGAAACCTTGCATCCCTGGGATAAATCCCACTTGATCATGGTGTATGATTCTTTTAATGTGCTGTTGGATTCTGTTTGCTAGTATTTTGTTGAGGATTTTTGCATCTATATTCATCAGTGATATTGGTCTGTAATTTTCTTTTTTTGTAGTATCTTTGTCTGGTTTTTTATCAGGGTGATGGTGGCCTCGTAGAATGAGTTTGGGAGTGTTCTTTCCTCTGCAATTTTTTGGAAGAGTTTGAGAAGGATGGGTGTTAGCTCTTCTCTAAATGTTTGATAGAATTCACCTGTGACGCCATCTGGTCCTGGACTTTTGTTTGCTGGGAGATATTTAATCACAGTTTCAATTTCATTACTTGTGTTTGATCTGTTCATATTTTCTATTTCTTCCTGGTTCAGTCTTGGAAGGTTATACCTTTCTAAGAATTTTTCCATTTCTTCCAGGTTGTCCATTTTATTGGCATAGAGTTGCCTGTAGTAGTCTCTTATGATGCTTTGTATTTCTGCAGTGTCCATTGTAACTTCTCCTTTTTCATTTCTAATTTTATTGACTTGAGTCCTCTCCTCCTTTTTCTTGATGAGTCTGGCTAAAGGTTTATCAATTTTGTTTATCTTCTCAAAGAACCAGCTTTTAGTTTTACTGATTTTTGCTATTGTTTTCTTTGTTTCTATTTCATTTATTTCTGCTCTGATCTTTTTGATTTCTTTCCTTCTACTAACTTTGGGTTTTGTTTGTTCTCCTTTCTCTCGTTCCTTTAGGTGTAAGGTTAGATTGTTTATTTGAGATTATTCTTGTTTCTTGAGGTAGACTTGTATTGCTATAAACTTCCCTCTTAGAACTGCTTTTGCTGCATCCCATAGGTTTTGGGTCATGTTTTCGTTGTCATTTGTCTCTAGTTATTTTTTGAGTTCCTTTATGACTTCTTCAGTGATCTCTTGGTTATTTAGTAGCATATTGTTTAGCCTCTGTGTGTTTGTGTTTTTTACATTTTTTTCTTGTAATTTATTTCTAATCTCATAAAGTTGTGGTCAGAAAAGATGCTTGATATGATTTCAACTTTCTTAAATTTACTGAGGCTTGATTTGTGACCCAAGATGTGATTTATCCTGGAGAATGTTCCAGGTGCACTTGAGAAGAAAGTGTAATCTGCTGGTTTTGGATGGAATGTCCTATAAATATCAATTAAATCTATCTGGTCTATTGTGTCATTTAAAGCTTGTTTTTCCTTAGTAATTTTCTGTCTGGATGATCTGTCCATTGGTGTAAGTGAGGTGTTAAAGTCCCCCACTATTATTGTGTTACCGTCGATTTCCTCTTTTATAGCTGTTAGCATTTGCCTTATGTATTGAGGTGCTCCTATGTTGGGTTCATATATATTTATAATTGTTGTATCTTCTTCTTGGATTGATCCCTTCATCATTATGCAGCATCCTTCCTTGTCTCTTGTAACATTCTTTATTTTAAAGTCTATTTTATCTGATATGAGTATTGCTACTCCAGCTTTCTTTTGATTTCTATTTGCATGGAGTATATTTTTCCATCCCCTCACTTTCAGTCTGTATGTGTCCCTAGGTCTGAAGTGGGTCTCTTGTAGACAGCACATATATGGGTCTTGTTTTTATATTCATTCAGCAAGACTGTGTCTTTTGGTTGGTGCATTTAATCCATTCACATTTAAGGTAATTATCCATATGTATGTTCCTATTACCATTTTCTTAATTGTTTTGGGTTAGTTTTTGTAGGTCCTTTTCTTCTCTTGTGTTTCCCCTTCGAGAATTTCCTTTAGCATTTGTTGTAGAGCTGGTTTTGTGGTGCTGAATTCTCTTAGCTTTTGCTTGTCTGTAAAGCTTTTGATTTCTCCATCGAATCTGAATGAGATCCTTGCCAGGTAGAGTATTCTTGGTTGTACATCCTTCCCTTTCATCACTTTAAATATATCATGCCACTCCCTTCTGGCTTGTAGAGTTTCTGCTGAGGAATCAGTTGTTAACTTTATGGGAGTTCCTTTGCATGTTATTTGTCGTTTTTCCCTTGTTGCTTTTAATAATTTTTGTCTTTAATTTTTGTCAGTTTGATTACTGTGTGTCTCGGCATGTTTCTCCTTGGGTTTATCCTCCCTGGGACTCTCTCTGCTTCCTGGACTTGGGTGGCTATTTCCTTTCCCATGTTAGGGAAGTTTTTGAGTATAATCTCTTCAAATATTTTCTCGGGTCCTTTCTCTCTCTCTTCTCCTTCCGCGACCCCTATAGTGTGAATGTTGGTGCATTTAATGTTGTCCCAGAGGTCTCTTAGGCTGTCTTCATTTCGTCTCATTCTTTTTTCTTTATTCTGTTCCATGGCAGTGACTTCCACCATTCTGTCTTCCCGGTCACTTATCCATTCTTCTGCCTCAGTTATTCTGCTATTGATTCCTTTTAGTGTATTTTTCATTTCAGTTATTTTATTGTTCATCTCTGTTTGTTCTTTAATTTTTCTAGGTCTTTGTCAAACATTTCTTGTGTCTTCTCGATCTTTGCCTCCATTCTTTTTCCAAGGTCCTGCATCATCTCCACTATCATTACTCTGAATTCTTTTTTCTGGAAGGTTGCCTATCTCCACTTCATTTAGTTGTTTTTGGGGGGTTTTATCTTGTTCCTTCATCTGGGACATAGTTCTCTGCCTTTATATTTTGTCTATCTTTCTGTGATTGTGGTTTTCATTCTGCAGGCTGCAGGGTTGTAGTTCTTCTTGCTTCTGCAAGAATTTAATGTACCAAGACCTGGCACATTCCTTTTTCTCCTTGAAGCCTTGGCTTCTGGAATTTCATCCACTGCTTAGACTTGCAACACCTCTTCTGAATTCTCATTATCTCTTCCCAGTCTCACTCTGTAATCAGAGTACAGTTAAAGGAGCAATTCCATGACACAGTTCATCAGCTTTGTCTGGCCAAGGCTGAAGACTCACTTCAAGACGAAAGGCATTATGAAGTTGCTGACTACTCTACCTATGAGTGCTAGTCCTTGCTGTTCCTGAGAAACCATAACATAATACTATTAATGGTGACACATATGATCCAGCAATCCCACTCCTGGGCATATATCCGGAGAAAACCATAATTCGAAAAGATACATGCGCCCCAATGTTCATTGCAGCACTATCTACAGTAGCCAAGACATGGAAGCATCCTAAATGTCCATCAACAGAGGAATGGATAAAGAAGTTGTGGTACATATACACAGTGGAATATTACTCAGCCATAAAAAAGGAATGAAATCATGCCATTTGCAGCAACATGGGTGGACCTAGAGATTATCATACCAAGTGAAGTAAGTCAGTCAAAGACAAATATCGTATATCACTTATATGTGGAATCTAAAAAAGTGATACAAATGAATTTATTTATAAAACAGAAACAGACTCACAGACTCTGAAAACAAACTTATCATTATCAAATGGGGAAGGTTGGGGTGAGGGATAAATTAGGCATTTGAGATTAGCATATACACACTCCTATATATAAAATAATCAACAAGGACCTACTGTATAGCACAGGGAACTCTACTCAATATTCTGTAAGAACCCATATGGGAAAAGAATCTGAAAAAGAATGGATATATGTATATGTATAACTGAATCATTTTGCTATACACCTGAAACTAATACAACATTGAAATCAACTATACTCCAAAATAAAATAAAAATTAAATTAAAAAAAAAATAGTGACCAAATCATTTGAGATTATTAAGGAGAAAAAAACCTTATTCACAAAGTAGTCACAGGAGGAGGGAGAAGAGAGGAGTTTCTCCTAGTCAGCAATTATTGATGTTCTCCTCCCACCAAAAAAAAAAAAAAAAAAAAAGTTTTTTTTAGTGGTTTGGGAAGTGTTAACTTCCAACCCTTAGGAATGGAGCAGGGGTGTACAAAGTAACATCAGCCCAGTGGCATTATTTGTATTTCCAGTCTCTCTAATACCACTGGATAATTTCTTGGCTGATAAAAGTCACAGCTTTCAAATTCCCCCAATGGAAAATTCTCTGAATGTGACTTTTGAATACACATTAATGTTGACAAGTTGGACTGCATGGCCTGTTGTTAGGTTCAAGCTGATGAACTGGCCCATCCCTTACACTGTCAGTGCAAAAAAGACTAACACTTATTCTTAGTATGAGGCAATTTTATGACTCTGGTAAGTGACTACATGGAAGACCAAAATATATCACATTTCCCCCCCCAAATTTTGATAATACCAAATGACTTCCCCAAGGGGTTTTCAAAGAAGAAAAGGAAAATAGAGATGCCACAGATACTTCATAGAGTAAATTTGAAAGCCAATATTTCAACCATTGCCACTTCTTAGGAAGTTTACTCATTATTTTTAAAGCTATTACTGATCACTTATTTTGTGCCAGGTGATACAAAGATAGTGAATGTTATTCTTGCCTCAAGGCATTCACAGTGTGAGGAAGGAGATGGTGAAGTAATCAGACAATTCTAATTTAGAGTTGAGTACTTTCCTCACTACAACCCAATGCTCCCCCAAAGCGTTGGACAAATTCTAACTTTAGGCATCAGCTCACACCAGCTTCTTGAACAGCTGGATCTACAACTGGAAACCACAAGATTAGGGGTGAAGCTTTGTTCAGACATCTCTGTAACAGCTACTCTAGCCATCACAGGCCCCAAAAGAAGGCTAGAGCTGTGTTGGAGAGTCTGCTGCCAAAGCTTTTTGCTGACTCCATCTGTGTCATCGGCACTAACATCACACCTCCTCAGCATCTCGAGGCAGAGCCCAGTTCTGACATTTTCACACTCAGAGCCAGTCAGAAGCAGAAACTAATGTTTGTGTTGCTGACATGTCATCCTCTTTTATCCTCTGACATCAGCCAGTCCCTGTGTCTCTCCTCCAGGCCCCCTCGGTGTGGATCACAAGACACTTGAAAAACAAGACAGGAAGTAACCCTCACGTCATGGAGTCCATCCACAGGAGATGAGTAATTTGCGGGGACATATTAGGTGTTCTTACTGTCCTCATCCCATTCTTTCCTGCTTTCAAATTTCTACTCCTGTCAGACCATGAATCTGATTCTTCCACATCCTTTACCCTGATGAAGAGAAGCCTGGAGAAGCTGACTTTGCTGCTCCTTTCAGCCTTTGCCTTCAACCTGCTAGCCCTTCAGTCAGGAAATCACTACTTTGCTTCCTTGTGTCCCGTTAGAAGTTTCCCCTCACAGTTTCCTTCTCAAAATAATCACCTCAGATCCCTGAAAGGCACTTTAGACCCTTGGGAATGTTTGAATGCTGAGTGCAAGGACCCAAATCACAAGAGTCTCTTCAGAAGACATTCAAGAGAAGACATCTTCCAACTTCAAAGTAGACAAAATGTTGTCCTTCCTCTTCAAGTTAAAATGCTTTCATACTTTACCAAATATGTATACAATTTCTGTGACTATTATAAAAAGAGCTCAAGTTTTATATCTATTTTGAATGCCAGTTTTAAAAATCTTCTTAACGTAAAAATGATCAATGATCCTACCGTTCAGAGATAGTCAACAATTGCTCAAATTCTGTTTTCTTCCTATTGCCCTTTATTTGGCAGCTAGAAACTCATACTGAGGAAAAGAGGAATCAAGTACCCCAGGTTCCAAAAAAAAGCTAAAATTATTTGGAGTCAAGTACTTCCTCAGGGTTGTCTGCCCCAATCATGTCACATGCATACATACACACAACAACATGCTGTATAGACTGGTGAGTGTATAAAAAGATTACTAAAAGGAAGAAAGATTTGGGTTAGGATTCAAAAAATTGACTAGAAATAAATATGGTTCACGAGCCTCATAGGGAGTGTGTGTGTCATTTTTTCTCCCTTTCCTTTGGGACAGAAGACCTAGTTCCCCCCACCATGCCGGTAGGGGAAGCTCCAATGGCATGGATAGAGGAAGAAGGAAAAAAACAGTGCTTTGGGCTAAAACTTTGCTGTTGCTGGGGCAGGGAGGATTGGAGATGAGCATTAAATTGGAAATTAAATTGAAATTTTAAAACAAATTAAATTCACTGGATGGGACTGCATTTACTAGTAACTGAAAATGAACAGGCGTAGCATCTGTCCAAGATATTGTTAAGAGGCAAAAAAGAGACATTTGAACATTTTCAGATGAAGGGTTTTAATGCTCTTGAGGGAGCTTCTGCACATAGAAAAGATTAATTTTGATTTAAAATTTTTGACTGATATTCAATTTATTTAATTTATAAACTCAAACACCTCATTAAGTTCAAATTACAAATCTTATGGAATCATTTGCATATCATAAGTTTTAACAATAATTTTTAAGTATCTATAAATAATGTTGCTCCCATTTATGAATATGTTTGCTCCCATTTATGAATATAGTTAATTAGACACTTTAACTATGTTAAGCTAAGTTTGTAGATGTAATATATTGATTCCTTTCTAATACTCAGTTGTATGATTCCACAAACAGAACATTTATGAGTACTAAATAATTCTTATACATCTTAAATAATTCTTATAATTTAAAAATATGGTGCCCCTAAAATCTTCTTATATAGCCTAATACTTTGCATAACATCTCAACTTAAACCTGCAAGTCTAAATTAATTACTCAATTATATTGTTTAAATTGAAGTTATAAGGCAATTAATCTAAGAGAAAAGTTCTATAAAACATTTAAAAGTATACGGAATATACTATATATGCAGATTCTTTGTTATTATAGAATTATTAATATTATGGATTTTAGCATCTTAAATATTTCTATACTTCATTTAACATTTTCCTAGGATTAAAAGATGGACCATCATTCAAGGAAGACAGTTATTTGAGATTGCCTCCCCATGAAGCAAGACACTTTCCACCATAGCTAACTGGAGTTCCTTATAACCAGAGATCCTGGCCAGGTAGAAATACTGGAGCCCTGGACGTCTACTGAGAACAATTCTTCTCACACACCCCAACTATAACACCGAACCCCCTCTTTGAAATATTATGAGAAGTTTTTCATTGACTACTCTCAGAAAAGCACATCTTTCTTTTAGACTGAACAGTTGATTAGAATTTTCATTTTTCTTGCTCTTAATTTGTGAATATTTGTTTTTCATCAAAATCTAAAGAACTTTGTGCTTGATGGAGCCCTCCAGATAAGTAAACATATTTTCTATTTATTTAATGACTATGAAGAGTTAAAATCTTTCTAATTGTATATTTGTTCATTTCTCCTAGTAGTTCTGTCCATTTTTACTTCATATATTTGTAAGACTATGTTATTAGGCACATGTGAATTGAAATTTGTTATATATTCATGGTGAATTTAAGCTCTAACAATGCCAAAGAGATGCTCTTTATCTCTATTATTACCTTCTAAATTAAAGTATATTTTGTTGATATTAACAAAGCTATATATTTCCTACTTCTGATTTGCATTTACATGATTTACATGGTATTTCTCTTTCCAAGGTTTTAATTTAATCTTTTTCATATCATTCATTTTAGATGCTCCTCTTGTAAACAAGTGTACATTTCAATTAGTTTTAATTTGGAGAATTTAACTTGTTTCCATTTAATGTAGTCACTGATATATTTGGATTTAAACCTAACATCTTATTTTTGCTTTATTTTGCTTATTTTGTCCTGCTTGTTCTTATTTCTCTCACTCTCCTTAGTAATATTTTTTAGTAGATTACATTTTATCATTTCATTTCTTTCCTGTGTTTGGAAGTTACATACTAGATTTCTTTCCTACAAGTAGATAACCTAACAATTAAAAATCTAAAACTAATACCTCTACCCTCCTCCTGGGCAATAGAAAGGTCTGTGGACATTATAACTTTTTTCCTTAAATGTATATACTGATGTTGTAATTTTTTTTTTTTTTAAGCAGAAACTTTTTTTTTTTTTAATATTAATTTATTTATTTTATTTATTTTGGTTGTGTTGGGTCTTCATTTTCTGTGCAAGGGCTTTCTCTAGTTGTGGCAAGTGGGGACCACTCTTCATCGCGGTGCGCAGGCCTCTCACTATCGCGGCCTCTCTTGTTGCGGAGCACAGGCTCCAGACACGCAGGCTCAGCAATTGTGGCTCATGGGCCCAGCCACTCCGCGGCATGTGGGATCCTCCCAGACCGGGGCACGAACCCGCGTCCTCCGCATTGGCAGGCAGACTCCCAACCACTGCGCCACCAGGGAAGCCCATGTAATGTTTTTAAATCTATGATTTTTTTTGTCATGAGTCAATATTATTTTTGTTTCACACAAATTTATTTACATTTACCACATATTTACTTTTTCTTTACTCTTCTTTCTTGCATTTTAGAAATTCTATCTAAAATCAATTTCCTTTCTGCATGAAGAATACATTTTAGAATATCCTTTAGAGAAGGTGTGCCAGTGACAAAGTCAATTTTTGTTTATTTGAAAATATCTTTATTTACTTTCATCTTGAAAGATACTTTTCCTGAATAAAGTATACTCAGTTGGTAGCTATTGTATAAAATTGAGAATAATATTCCACTACCTTCTGGCTTCCATTTCTGCTACTAAGAAGTCAACTTCAGACTAACTCTGAAAATCTTATATCTTTTTTCTCTGTTTTTAAGATTTTTCTCTTTGTTTCTGATGTTGTGCAGTTTTACTATGATGTGTGTAGGTGTAGGAGTTTTTTATTTATTCTGTTGAGATTCATTGGGCCTTTTAAAACTGTGACTTGGTTTTTTCAGATGTTCTAAAAAATTCTCAGCAATTATCTCTTCAAATATTGCCTCTCTCCCATTTTCTCTCTTCTCCTATTTTGGAGAGACATTAAAGTTCTTAGCCATTCTTACTCTGTCCTAAGTGTCTCTTACTCTTTCTTCTGTGTTTTCTTTTTGTTGCCTAATATTGCATATTGTATAATTTCTTCTGGCCTATCTTCCAGTTTGCTAATTATTCTTTCTTCAGTTGTGGCTAATCTGTTGCTCAACCATTGAGATTTTAATTTAAGTTATGGCATTTTTATTTCTAGGAGTTTTCTACTTGGTTTTCCATCAAATTTGTGATATCATTTTTTTATGGTATCCTATTGCTTGAAGCCATTCCAAACTTATCTCCTGTTTCTTGAAGTATATAAAACATGGCTCTTTTATAGGTTGTGTCTGATATTCCAATATCTCAATCTTTACATGAATTTTCCCAACTTGTTTTGTTTTGTTTCTGTTGGTTCTTATTCATGTCAGTTTGGTGTTTTGTTTGTTGGCTTAGTTATCTCTGACAGCCTGCTAGTCTTTGTACTTGAAAAAAAATTTGTAAGAATGATCTCAGGCCTTCTCCATAGAATATCTGCACTTTCTTCTGTCAGGTGGCCAGGAGTACCACCGGCCCAGGATCACCATATATTGTCTTCTGTGAGACTCCTCGCCTTTTTGGGCTCTGGGTTTTATTTCTATACCCCACACCTCACATCAAAACAATAGTTTACATGAGCAAGGACACCCTTGGGGCAAAAGAAACCTCCATATTCAGCTTCTCTTTTTGCATTATCGATATTTTAAATTTTTTTTCATGGAAGAGTTGGTCTGCATAACCTAGAAGCAAAGACCTTTGAGTTTATTGGGATTTTTGCTTTTTTCAGTAATTACTTAGATCATACAACTCTTGAAGATATTTTAAAATATAGCCAATTGAATTTGACTTGTCACATGGCTTTAGCTGACTTAAAGCCCCAGATTATGAAGACTTTCTTCAGATATAATAAACTATAAACTATAATTGAAGGTAATAAATGGAGAAAAATGAAAGCATTTGTAGTTGTGTACCACCAAATACTACAAGTGAGACAAAATGCTCCTAAAAATATATTAAATCAGGAGCATTTGTCTCATAAATTTACTTTGAACTATTTATTTTTAATGTCTCCAAGGTATCTAATTACATAACTAAACCACAATTATTTGATTATTCACCTTTAGTCAACCATTATATTTTCCAGTTTTTCACTATAACAACTAACACTGTGTTGTATTTGTACATAAATCTCTGTGAAATTCTCTGATGTTTTTTCAATACAAATACTTCGAAATGAGATTACTTGATCAAAGAAGGTGAGCATATGTGCCTCTCAATAAGCACTGCCAAATCACCCTCCAGTGAGGTGACTACAGTTTTCACCTGCCAGCAACAAGACCTGAGTTTCTGTTTAAATAGTCCTTACCAACACTGATTATTATCACTGAAAAATATATACACTTACTTATTGGAAAGATGAAAAAAAAGAAATATTTTGTTGTTTTAACACCAATTTCTTTTATTATTATGTACTTGAACTTTTTGTCTAAGCTTATTAGCCATTGGAATTTCTTTAATAAATTATCTGTTCACTTCTTATGCTATTTCTAACTTGAATGCTTATCATGTTCCTTACTACATTAACTTTACTAGTTAACTTACTGCAATGCTTTATAAATTAAGTATATTGACCCATTGGCTTTCACATAATTTGCAAATACTTTTATACTTTGTCTTTCAGATTGATTTACAGTGCTTTTTCACATACAGATTTTTGTAGTCAAATATCCTAATTTTTTCCTTTATGGTTTCAATAATGATGATTGTCAGAATATTCATTGTATAATTTATTACATCAATAATTTTTGAAGACCAAGAATAAACAAAACAATCTTGAAAAAAAGAACAAAGTTGGAGGACCTACACTTCTTGATTCCAAATCATACTACAAAGCTACAGTAATCAAGACAGTGTGGTAATGGCATAAAGATAGACATATACATCAATGGAATAGAATTGAGAAGCTGGAAGTACGCCCTTACAGTGAAGGCCAATTGATTTTAGACAAAGATGCCAAGATTTAAATGGGGAAATAATTGTCTCTTCAACAAATGGTTCTGGAAGAAATTAATATCTACATGCAAAAGAATAAAATTGGACCTCTTCCTTACACCATACACAAAATTAACTCAAAATAGAGCTTAGACATGAATATGAGAACTGAAACTATAAAACTCTTTTTAAAAAGAGAGTAAATCTTCATGACCTTGGGTTAGGCAATGATTTTTTCATATACAACACCAAAAGCACAGACAGCAAAAGAAAAAAAACTAGATAAAGTTAGACTTGATCAAAATTAAAAAGAAACCTTTGTGCTGCAAATGAAATCATCAAGAAAGTGAAAAGACAAACCCATGGAATGGGAGAAAATATTTGCAAGTCAGATATTTGATAAGGGACTACCACTGCATAACCACTAGGATGGCTAAATCAGAAAGACAGATAAGAATGTGAATGAAATCGGAGCTCTCATCCATTTCTAGGCAGAATTTAAAATGGGAAGGATACAACCTAAATGGGAAAAGAATTTGAAAAAGAATATACACATGTATATGTATAGCTGAATCACTTTGCTGTACACTGGAAACTAACACAACATTGTTAATCAAATATACTCCAATATAAAATAAAAAGTTAAAAACAAATGGGAAGGATGCTTTAGTCTAGAAAACTCAAAAGATGTTAAACATACAGTTACCATATGACCCAGCACTTCCACTCCTAGGTATATACTCAAGAGAAAGAAAAACATATGCCTACACAATGACTTATATATGAATATCAAAGCAGCATAAACAAAAGGTAGAAACAAACCAAATGTCCATCAACTGATAGATGGATAAACAAACTGTAGTATATCCATACAATGAAGTATTATTTGAGAGTAAAAGGAAATGAAATACTGATACATGCTGCAACATGAATGAACTTTAAAAACATTATGCTAAGTGGAAAAAAACAGACACAAAAAATATATATTATGTGAGTCCATTTATATTAAATTCCCAGAATAGGCAAATCTATAGAGACAGAAAGTTGATTAATGATTGCCAGAGGATAGTGGGAGGTGAAATGGGGAGTGACCACTAATGGGCATGGAGTTTCTTTTTGGAGTGATGAAAAGGTTTAAAATTAAGATTCTGGCGATGGTTGCAGAACTCAGTGAGTATACTAAAAACCATTGAATTCTACACTTCAAATAGTATGGTATGTGAATTGTATTTCAATAAAAGTATTAAAAATAAATGTTGGAAAGTAATTTGATAAACTTCTAAATCTATCCAAGATAGAAACAAACCTTTGCAAAGTGAGACTTAATTAACACAATAAACATATCAAACCAAGATCATATTTCAATCTACTTAATGATGAAATACTGGAGGCACTCTCATTAAAAGGATTAAAAAAAGTGCACTAGTATCTGATATATTTCTGGAATATAGAACCAATGAAATAAAGCATGAAAAAGTAATGAAGTATATATTTTGACATTCTTAAATGGTATTATCTATATATAAATTTTAATTAAAAAAAGAAATAATATAAATTCTACCCAAGTTCTTCCAAAAACAGAAGCAATGGAAATACTCTCCAACTCATTGCCTGAAGCCAGCATTACTCTTACTCCAAAACAAAGACATTTCAAGAAAACTATAGTACAATTGATCTCATGAACAAGGTGCAAAAATTCTTAACAAAATATTAGGAAATCAAATATAAAAATATATAAAAAGGATAATACATCATGATCAAGAGAGATTTATCTTAGAAATCCAAGACTGGCTCAATATTCAAATATAAATCTATGTAATTCACTATAAGACTAAAAGGGAAAATACATGATAACCTTAAAATAAGTACAAAAGGCACTTAACAAAATGCAACATTCTTTCATGATAAAAGTTTTCAACAAACTAAGAAGTGAAGGAAACTTCCTTAGCCTGATAAAAGATGTTTAGCAAAAAACAAAAAACAAAAACAAAAAAACCTTAAAGGTAATAGACTGAATGCTTTCCTCCTAAGCTTTGGAACAAGGCAAGGATATCCTCTATCACTACTCCTATTCAACATCATACTGAAGGTCCTAGCCAGTCAATAAGGTAAAAAAAGATAAAGAAAGAAAAGGTTCATAATATTGGAAGGTAGGAACTATTTCTATTCACAGATGATATTTTAAAACTACTAGAATCAGTATGTGAGTTTAGGAAGGTTTCAGGTTAATATTTTAAAAAAGCAATTTTATGTCTACATACTAGTAATAGATAATTGATAATTGAATATTTTCAAAAGACCACTTACGAAATCACCAAAAAACAAACACCATATAATACTTGGGTATAAGTGTTTCTAAAAATATGTTCTAACTCTGTTTGCCAAAAACTGAAAAACACTGTGAAAGAAATCAAATAACTAAATAAATGGAGATGCATATCATATTCATGGATTGGAAGACCTATATTGTTAAGATTTCAATTCTCCCCAGTCATCTATAGATTCAACACACTCCCATACATCTTCAGGACATCATTTCCTTTCATTGATCAGGGAGAATGTTCACTGCAGTAATTCTTAACCTTTTTGGGGTTATATATCCTTCAAGAAAAGGATAAGAAATTTAAAGCAGAAATGAAATAGGGAGGGTATTCTTAATGCCAGAAGACATGAGCAGGGATAACAATATGAACCATAGAGATCTGTTTAAGTAATATCAGAACTGAGCGCTTGGAGATCAACTTGCCCAATACCCTACACTATTAGAAACAAGAAAGTTGAGACAAAGAGAGCTGATGCAACTTTCTAAAAGTATGCAGCCTCAACATCTGTGGTAAGGCCCCCAAGAAAGTAGTCTCCTGACTACCTATCCAATGACTTTTCCAAGGACAATAAATTATATATTTATAAAAAAATTATTTCTACCTGCCTAGAATACCTTGAAGCCTGGAATCATGACTCTTTGTCACCCTGCAGCACTTGTATGCAGTTGAAAAACTATACAGTTATACTAAATTGAGTTCAAAGAAATGTATAATGAATTAGCCTATACTCAGAAATTTATACTTGCCTATTCTAAGGTGGGGTTAGTGGAATTCATTAGAAGTCTGTTTGGCCCAAGCTTATCTGGATTATCTGGAACCAAGAACTTATCTGGAACCAAGAAAGTGCTCTACATCACCAATGGTAATGGATGAAAAAGGGAAAAAAAGTAATTCAGATTCACTGCTACCAAGGTATAAATCAGAGAAAATCAAGTTGAGATTTTCTTATTAGTTAAGACTCAAGGCAAGAGTCTTTAAAAAGTCTTTAAAAGAAAGAAAAAGAACCAAGTATCCCATCTCAATTTCAGAGAATTATTGGGGAGGTGTGTGTCATTTACCACCCTAATGCTTATTGAATGGTGCCAATTCAGAAGACCAACCCTACCAGAAACTAGTGCCCCTATTAAGCCCTGTCAATAAGAGAAGAGAACCTGATGAAAGTTGTTCAGGGTCATCACAGGGCTTGTGAAGAAGAGCTATTCCCTGCCTCATCTTAGAGGAATTTTTTTCCCATACCCAAGAGAGAATCACTTTGTAAAGCCTGAGGGTGTTGGTAAAATAAGACAGGTATTTAATAAATCCATTGCTGGACATCTGCTTCACCAAAAAGATGTCTTTTGGGGTCCTGGATGTAGTAGAAACAAGAACTATGGAGAGATGTCAAGGTGGGAGACTACCAGTGATGAGTGGGGACAGGATTGACATCCTTTGTTCTCAGTTTGGAAGAGATTCACAAAATAATCCTACATGCCTGAAGGCCATAGGGATTTGAAGAAATTAAGTGCTACAATCTCTCTGCAACTGACACAGCAGGTTGAGGACAGCAGAACATCAGAGAAGTGAAGCATGGTACCACCTCCTGGGAGTCAGCAGGAAGATATGGCCAAGTCTTACAAGACATCACCAATGACTAGGAAGGAGTTCCTCATCAGTAAGGGCAGTGAGAGCAAACATCCCTGTACTTAGAGTTCACAGGCAAAGAGCTACAACAGCCATCAGGACCACCCAAGGGCAAGACTGCAACATTGCCCAGTCAAAAAGGAAAGTTGTCTTCTTTTTCTCTTTCTCCTATCCCAACACCTGAGAAACTATTGCCAGGAGGAGGGAGAGGGTAGAGCTACCTGAGAGCCAGGCCACACAACCCTCACCCTCACTCCAAGACAGTGAAGTCCCAGCACTGGGCAGAGGGGAAAAGACCACTTTGGAGAGAATATGAGATGGAAGTTTTAAGATGAAAGTACTGGGTCTCAGAAACAGATATCAAACCATTTAAACAGTCAAAAGCAGAAGAGGTTACAGAAGGGCCAAGATAATATTAAGTGGGTTACTATCCAGGATGAAAAGAAAATTCAACATTATACAGAGGCCATTTATAGAAAAATCAAACCCTTTTAAATGTACATCTCCAACAAAATGCAATCCATCAATAAATTATATACATTAATGTATTATATATGAATGTAACCCTAAAATATTGTTAGTTTTAACCTTCCCTAGCCTCTCTCCATCTACCTGGTTCTTAAGTAAAAATTGACCAGGGGGGGAAAAAAAAATCTGGTCTCTCAAATACTTTCATTGATCCCAGCCTCAGCTATGACTAGTCTCACTTTTCATCTGGCTTCAAATCGTGCAAGTTTTATGCCTTTGACTCACCTTTCCATTTACAACCTCATTTAGCCCTTAGACCCAACATTTGGCACCACTTCCCTGGATATGACCTTTTGGTTTTTTTCTTCAACTATGATTCATATTTTCCCTCCAGTTGCAGAGCCATCAGTCACCCTGGGTCAGCACCTCACCTGACTTGGCTTGACATCTGGCCTTTCAGGCTACAGTGCAACTTGTTTGCCAAAGCTCCCATTAGTTTTATCTAGTCCAGATCTAAGGAGTCACACCATGCCAGAACATAAAGAGGGCTCCTTCACCAGAGAGACATGTTTCTTGTTGTTTTTATTTTTAGATATTTACTATTTCATACTCTCTCCAGCGTTCAGATATTCCTGTACCTAAGGGGTCATTAGTCAGAAGGTATCACACAGGTTTAGCCTCATTAGGACCAAGCTCTGTCCAACATTGGTAGCTAACAGAAACACACTCCAATAGAAACCCTTAGTTTCATAGTTAATCAGAAAAGTCATTCAAGTTGAGGATTTATAGAGACTTATCCAAAAGTACCATAAACATTAATTCTAACTAAAAGCAAATAGAAATGTAAATTTATTTACCCATCTTATAATATAGGAGCACAACTTTTTCTTTGAGTATAGATCTGCTGATGAATGTTCTGCCTAGTTTTTACTGCATAAATAACACACCGTGCATGTGGTGGGGGAGGGCATATATAAGAACCTTCCCCTCAATTTTGCTGTGACCTTTAAACTGCTCTTTAAAAATAAAGTCTTAATTTTTAAAGTGTATTATTTATGCAATAAATAGTTGGAATCATACAGTATTTAACCTTTTCGATCGGCTTCTTTCACTTTGTAACATGCAGTTAGAGTTCCTCCATGTCTTTTCATGGCTTGAGAGCTCATTTTCTTTTTAGTGCTGAATAATATTCCATTGTTAGGGAGTAACACGTTTATTTACCTTCTCACCTACTGAAGAACATCTTAGTTACTTCCAAGTTTTGGCAATTACAAATCAAGTTGCAATAAACATCCATGTGCAGGTTTTTGTGTGGACACAAAGTTCTCAATTCCTTTGGGTAAATACCAAGGAGCTCAGTTATTAGATTGTATGGTAGGAGTATGTTTAGTTTTATAAAACAAACAAAAAACTGCTATACCATTTGGTATTCCCACCAGCAACGTATGAGAGTTCCTTTTGCTCCACATTTTGACTACCATTTAGTGTTGTCAGTGTTCTGGATTTTGGCCATCCAAACAGGTGTGTAGTGGTGTCTTGTTATTATTTTAATTTGCATTTCCATGATGATATATGATGTGGAGCATCTTTTCATATGGTTATCTGCATCTGCCATCTGTATATCTTCTTTGGTGAGGTGTCTAGTAAGGTCTTTGATCCAGTTTTTAATCAGGTTTTTGGTTTTCTTTTTGTTGAGTTTTTGTATATTTTGGGTAATAGGCCTTTATCATACATGTCTTTTGAAAAAATTTTCTTTCAGTCTGTGCCTTGTCTTCTCATTCTCTTGACATTGTCTTTCACAGAGCAGATGTTTTTAATTTTAATAAAGCCCAGATTATTGATTTTTTCTTTCACGGATTGTGCCTTTGGTGTTGTATCTAAAAAATCATTGACATACCCAAGGTCAGGTAGGTTTTCACCTGTGTTATCTTCCATGAGTTTTATAGTTTTCATTTTACATTTAGGTCTGTGATCCATTTTAATTTTTGTGAAGGGTATCAGGTCTGTGTCTAGATTTGTTTTTTCCATGTGAATGCCCATTTGTTCCAGCTCCCTTTTGTTGAAAAAACTATCTTTGCTCCTTTGTATCACCTTTGCTTCTTTGTCAAAATTCAGTTGACTATATTTACATGGGTCTGTTTGGAGGCTCTCAGTTCTATTTCACTGATCTATTTATCTATTCTTTCCTCAATACCACACTGTCTTGATTACTGTAGCTTTCTAGTATGTCTTGAAGTCTGGTAGTGTCAGTCCTCCAACTTTGTTCTTCTCCTTCGGTATTGTGTTTGCTTTTCTGGGTTTTGTGTCTCTCTAAATGTACATTGTTGATATTCACAGCATAACTTGCTGGGATTTTGATTGGGATTGCATTGAATCTATAGATCAAGTTGGGAAAAACTGACATCTTGAGAATCAGTTGATTTCAAATGTTGAGCCAGTCTTGAATACCTGGGATAAATTCCACTTGTTCATGATATATATATCTTTCAATACATTGTTAGATTTGATTTGCTAATGTTTTGCTGAGAATTTTTGCACCTATGTTCATGAAAGCTATTAGTCTATAGTTTTTTGTTTTCTTGTTATGTCTTTGGTTTTGTTGCTAAGGTAATGCTGGCCTCATAGAGTGAGTTAGGAAATATTTCCTCTACTTTGATCCTCTGAAAGAGGTTTTAGAGAAGTTGTATCATTTCTTCTTTAAATGTTTGGTAGAATTCACCAGTGAACCCATCTGGGCCTGGGCTTTCTGTTTTGGAAGGTTACTAAGCATTAATTTAATTTTTTTTTTTGATATAAGCTTATGCAGATTTTCTATTTCTTCTTATATGAGTTCTGGCAAATTGTGTTTTTCAAGAACTTGGTCCATTTCATCTAGGTTAGCAAATTTGTGAGATTTATGAGCATAGAGTTGTTCATAGTATTTTTTTATTATTCATTTAATTTCCATAGGATCTTTAGTAATGTTCCTCTTTCATTTCTGATATTATTAAGTTGTGTCCTGTTTTTTCTTAGTTAGCCTGGCTAGAGGCTTACTAATTTTATTGATCTTTCCAAAAAAGCAGCTTTTGGTTTTGTTGAATTTATCTATTGATTTCTTGTTTTCAATTTGATTGCTGCTCTAATTCTTATTATTTCCTTTCTTTTCCTTACTTTGGATTTAATTTGCTCTTCTTTTTCTAGTCTTAAGGTGGAAACTTAGATTATTGATTTTAGATTTTTCTTCTTTTCTAAATATATACGTTCACATATTAGAATGCTATCACTTTCCCTCTAAATACTGCTGTTATTGCATCCTTATCAAAACACATTTTGATAAGTAGTATTTTTATTTTCACTTAGTTCAAAATATGTTAAAATTTCTCTTGAGATTTCTTCTTTGATCCATGTGTTGTTTAATCTCCACATATTTGGGTATTTTCCAGTTATCTTTCTGTTTCTAGTTTAATTCCATTGTGGTCTGAGAGCAGACATTGTACTGGGTTGGCCAAAAAGTTTGTTCCGGTTTTTCTGTAATATGAAAAACCCGAACGAACTTTTTGGCCAATCCAATATGATTTCTATTCTTTTAAATTTATTAAGGTGCATTTTCTGGCTCAGGATGTAGTCTATCTTGGCAAATGTTCCATGTGAATGTGAGAAGGATGTGTAATCTGCTGTTGCTGGTTGAAAAACAATAGACTTTTAAAGCATCATCCACAATCTCATTTTTATATCTTTAAAGTGAAGGCTAACTTAAAGTTGTTTGTAAAGAAAGCTAAGTGCAGAATTCTAGATTTTTTATCAAAATTGTTATAGTTGTCTCACCCATATGTAATCAATAGAAATCATTTAAAATAATCTGTCTTTATTGAGTCTTTTGAAAATATTTCAATTCTGCTTTCAGATAAACAATACTTTTTCACATTCATAGTCCATTGCTTTGTATAATATCAAATTAAATTTTATAATTATAACTCCAAGTACAACTGGAATAAATAGGTTTGGGAATAAATTCAACTGTCTCTTACAAACAATAAATGCTGGAGAGGGTGTGGAGAAAAGGGAATCCTCCTTCACTGTTGGTGGGTATGTAAATTGGTACAACCACTATGGAGAATAGCATGGAGGCTCCTTAAAAAACTAAAAATACTTTAGAGAAATGCAAATCAAAACTACAATGAGGTATCACCTCACACCAGTCAGAATGGCCATCATCAAAAAATCTACAAACAATAAATGCTGGAGAGGGTGTGGAGAAAAGGGAACCCTCTTGCACTGTTGGTGGGAATGTAAATTGATACAGCCACTATGGAGAACAGTATGGAGGTTCCTTAAAAAACTAAAAATAGAACTACCATATGACCCAGCAATCCCACTCCTGGGCATATACCCTGAGAAAACCATAATTCAAAAAGAGTCATGTACCACAATGTTCATTGCAGCTCTATTTACAATAGCCAGGACATGGAAGCAACCTAAGCATCCATTGACAGAGGAATGGATAAAGAAGATGTGGCACATATATACAATGGAATATTACTCAGCCATAAAAAGAAACTAAAGTGAGTTATTTGTAGTGAGGTGGATGGACCTAGAGTCTGTCATACAGAGTGAAGTAAGTCAGAAAGAGAAAAACAAATACCGTATGCTAACACATACATATGGAATAAAAAAAAAAAAAAAAAAAGGTTCTGAAGAACCTAGAGGCAGGACAGGAATAAAGATGCAGATGTAGAGAATGAACCTGAGGACACAGGGAGGGGGAAGGGTAAGCTGTCATGAAGTAAGAGAGTGGCATGGACTTATATATACTACCAAATGTAAAATAGATAGCTAGTGGGAAGCAGCCGCATAGCACAGGGAGATCAGCTCGGTGCTTTGTGACCACCTAGAGGGGTGGGATAGGGAGGGTGGGAGGGAGATGCAAGAGGGAGGAGATACAAGGATATATGTTTATGCATAGCTGATTCACTTTGTTATAAAGCAGAAACTAACACACAATTGTAAAGCAATTATACTCCAATAAAGATGTTAAAAAAAAAACAACTAAAAATAGAACTACTATAGGATACAGCAATCCCACTCCTGGGCATATATCTGGAGAAAACCATAATGTGAAAAGATACATGCACCACAATGTTCACTGCAGCACTATTTATAATAGTCAAGACATAGAAACAACCTAAATGTCCATCAACAGAGGAATGGATAAAAAAGATGTGGGACATATACACAGTGGAATATTACTCAGCCATAAAAAAGAAGGAAATATTGCCATTTGCAGCAACATGGATGGACCTAGAGATTATCATACTAAGTGAAGACAGACACAGAAAGACAAATATCATATGATATCACTCATATGTGGAATCCAGTTTTTTAAAAAAGATGCAAATGAACTTATTTACAAAACAGAAACAGACTTACAGATATTGAAAACAAACATATGGTTACCAAAGGGGAAACGTTGTGGAGGGAGGGATAAATCAGGAGCTTGGGATGAACATACACACACTACTATATATAAGATTGATAACCACCAAGGACCTACTGTATAGCGTAAGGAAATCTACTCAATATTCTGTGATAACCCATATGAGAAAAGAATCTAAAACAGAATGAATATATGTATATGTATAACTGTATATATGTATATGTATAATATACATATATTATACATATATGTATATGTATAACTTTGCTGTACACCTGAAACTAACAAATGTAAATCAACTGTATTCCAATAAAATTAAAATATTTTTTAAAATAAATAAATTCAACTAACTCTTAGTGAACACATGATTTTTCTGAGCAAAACTGCATAGGCTTACTAGAAAGTAGACTACTAGTTACAAGTACTCACTGTGCTTTGGGCATCAGTTAGAATGTCTTACAGAGAGAATGAAGAACGTTCATTAACCCAACAAGTCAATTAAGTAAAAGAGCTCTTACTATACACAGTAACATTAATAGTGATACTTCATAAAATTCTTTATGCTAAATGATATGCTATCATATGCATTACAAGACACACATATAACACTCTTGGCATATCCTTTTTTCTCAAATGTTTACTCTGTGTAACAAACAACACTCAAACCAGACTGTGAATGGTTGTTTTTAGAGTTATTTCTATTCTTTTTACTTCACTTTAAATTTATTAGAATTAGGGTGTCTTTATAGCTTTGATCTTTCTCAAAACAATTTCCTGGAACTATGCCTCACTTCAAAAAGTGAGACAATTTAAGGTTTCTACTAATTATAAGGAAATAAGAACTGATATGGCAAAAAAAAAAAAGATAGCGTATTAAGAATAAAGGTATGTTTAAGGAATTGTACATTTAACTTCTTAAAATCAGGGAAGTCTTCATGGAAGATGAGTGAGCCCTCTATATTAAACTTTGAGTAAAATAATAGTCATTTATGATTTCAATAACAAGGGGGAAGGTGAGAAGAAAAGGCAGTTCCTCCAAAGTGAATGGTCTAAATAGAATATAGGAAAGTATTAGAATGTTTTAAAATAGAAGGTTTGTGGAAAGGCAAAGAGGTTAGGAAACTCAGAGAGATGGTTTAGAATCGTGCTGTAGAGCAAAACTCCAACAGTCCAGGAGGAAAATAGGGAGAACCCAAAGGCCCATTCCTGAGAGACAGATAAGTAACTCTCTCCAGAAGCCACCAACATGGATTTTATTGGGTTTAGATTTTCTGAAGCAAACTGAGAAAGATTTATCTTTTCTGAGTCTAGTGGTTTTACGTTTTTGAAACCAAAGCCTCAAAGACAGAAAAATAGAATCATCAGGCAGTTGGGGCCACCCAAGCAAAGGCGTGACGCCTCCAGGCCATTTATTCTGGTCATGTTTTGGGGTGTAAGACAATTGTTTGGAATGAAAACTTGGGATTCCACACCAAATGTAATGTAATATAGATATTATTGTTAAGGAAATTTTGTTTTTATAGTGATCAAGGTCTCCAATCATTAAAAGGGTGATCAGGTGATATTATTTAGGGATTCTTTTGGCGTAATTTCTCAGTGGACTATGCGGATGAACTATCCTTCTCTTCACAGGATATTTTAGAATTTAGTTTACTATAAAATATGAACTCTAAAGTTAATAAACAGGGTGGCATGTGGTGCCATGGATTAAATATTTACCGGTAAAATATACAGTGATGAAAAGGATTTTCAAACAGGCCATAAATCAAACGGTCTGAGCTCTGTATTAAATATTATTTTTACCAGGGAAAAAAATAAAACTTAGCCCAGGGAAAAATGTTAACCCATTGTTGTAGCTTCCTGGGGCTGAACTTGTGAGGATCACCAGATATTCGTTTTCAAAACAAGGCAAATGGCAGAGAGATTTTATGAAATGATTCACTTATTTGGTGAAATGAAGAATGCTAACCTCCCATCCTTCACTCAACCATAGTTGGTTCTTTCACAGGCCTCTTCCATCTAGCCTCTCCTATTCCACCCACCTTGTTTACCATCAGGAGTTCTATTGCACAGTGGTTAAGAGCACGTGCCTTGCAGCCAATCTGTCTAGGTTCAAATTCTGACTCTGAGAGTTCCTAGCTGTGTTACTTAAACTCTCTGTTCTTCAATGTACTCATCCACAAAATGAATATATTAATAGTACAACATCATAGGTTTCCACATAGATTAAATGAATTAATACACATGTATATATACAGCACTTAAAATACGGTCTAGAAAATAGTAGATTCTCCATATTGTCCTTCATACTCTTTAATTAACCAAATATTACCCATCTTTCAAAATCCAGCTTAATTCTTTAATGAGCTTTTTTTTAAAAAATCAATGCAAACCTTCCCTAAGTGTGTATAGCCTCTTAGGCTTTTACCTCTTTTAATATCTAATTGCTTATTATGCACTATTTCAAACTGGTTCAATCTCCTAGAGAGAGAGAGACTAACTTTTTTTCAAACTGCTTTCAGCTAGATATGCCTCCGGAAAAAGCAATATATCCATAGTACGTGCCCACAAATTTTGCATTTATGGGGAGCCTTGTACGTGCATTCCACTGAAAACGGAACACAGCTTCCATCCTCTGGCTTCCGTGGGGAGGGAGGGAGGTGCAAAGTGCAGAGCATGTTCCCTGTGTGTTGGCTAACCCTTGGTCTGAATAGATCTGCTCTTGATAAACTTTTATTTGAGATGGATGGATGAGTAAATGGACGGATCAACATGAGGGCTGAGTGGGGGGAAAAGTCCTGCAGAACAAAAGAGAAGAGTTTGCCTCTGGAAATGATTTATTACACAAAGCAGAAGTAACTTTGGGAAGATATCTGCTTCACATTATGTGTAGGGCATAGGAAAAGACTATAAAACAAGGAGTGGAGATGAAAATCTAACGGGCAAGATGCTGGTTAAGAATATTAAGTCAAGGGAATCATTGTGGTAAGGAAGTGAGGACACAGAGAGAGAGAGAGAGAGAGAGGAGAGAGAAGGAGATGGAGAAACGGATACTGTGATACCACTCTGCATTTTAATTCTATTTCCTTTAAGCTGAGTGCTCATGGAGAGCGGCTAAGCGATTTTCTGCAGTCTGAGACTTATGTTCCTAATTAGACTCATTTACGCAACAACATTAAGAACATGCAACCAGTGGAGGCAAGAGAAAGAAATGGGGAGCAGTCGAAGGTCAATGCTTTGCCTGGGTAAATAAAGATAATAAGAATGGCTGCATGTGACGCTCTCCTGTTTCCTTTATCATTGTGGAGACAAGAAACCCTACACAACGGAATCTCAGGATCATAGATCTTGATCAAGAATGTTTTAGACATGCTCCTGCTTCAGGATAGGGAAGACTTCTTTTAAGTCATATCCAAAAGATAATTTTCCTTCTAGGTCTCCAGAGAGGGAGATTCTGGTTTTATAAACAGGTTCTGCAAATGGAACTATTCTGCCAATCATATTTCTACCTGAAATCCTATATTCCGCAAAGAGGTTTTCCCAAGAAGTGAAAACAGGGTACAGACTGGTGGCAAGATCTCTTATAAAAATCACTGGATAGAAAGTCATAAGGCCTGAATTGTACTTCCATCCTTTTCTGTTAATTTTTTCAGGGATTCTGTCCACATCACCAAACTTCTGAGGCTTGGTTTCCAGAGCCTTAAAAGGACAAGTATAAACCTTCTCACCCAAAACAAAAGTGGGAACCACGAACCAGTCACCAGGACTTTATAAGGCACAAAGCACTTTAGGTGTATATATAATTTCTTCTAAAGATGATAGATTTGAATGGTAAATACTAAAAAGATAAGTTTCAGTATTAACAGTGGAAGTTCAAGTGAGGATAGAAATTATGCAAATATGCTAGTTTGTTTCCCTCTTCAGCGCCACTTCCCACATTCTCATCCAGTGCCTCTTGCAAATTAAACTCCTATAAATGTTCAACCTTCTAACTTAATTTCAGAGTTTCCTGGATTCTTTTATGCATTCTGCATATATATCTACATGTTTCTGTTTAAACATATTAATACACATTCCAAAGAGTTTTCCCCAGGGGGCGTAGCCCATGGTCCTGTAATGACATCAGAAGTCCACAGAACCCATAGCTGAAAATGATGACCTCGATGATGAAAATGGTAACACTTTACTGAAGATGGTAACACAGAGAGATGGAATCCTGTCATTTATTTCCAAAGGGAGGTAGCTCTCCAGCAGCCTTCGTGACCTGATTTTCCAAATCTGCCATGAGGTTCCACTTAAACACACAACAGACACACACAAAGCCTCGGCAATTGCCAAATTATATTATTTTAACTGGCAAACGAAATCTGAAAGCCTTAGGCAAGAGTTTTCACAAAGCGCATTGGGGGAAACGCCAGCTTCGATGATGGTAGAAGTTTTGATTAAGGGTTTGCCCACATCTTAAATAGTCACCCTCCTTACCACCCAGAATGGTTTTTCCTTGGATGGAATTCTTACTCAATGGAAAGACAAACACTGAAATTCGGAGAAGTTTTCTATGCATTGATATTAAACCGTAAGAAATAAACCAAGAAAATGAAGAGGGAGGGGAAGCGGCTCCTTGCCTGCGGCTTCTGCTCGGTTCTACCTGGTGCCATTTTATGCGCTCTCCCCTCGGCTTGGGGGAAGACTCCCTACCATCACTCTGACTCCTGGTAAGTTCCTCATCCATTTTCACGTATCTCTTCTCTATGAAGTCTGTTCCAGCTTCCTCACCACGGTCCTTTCACCGTAGCCTGCATGTCTAACCCTATCGCATATCACTGTTCATCTCACGAGGCAAGAGCACGAGCCCTGCAGTTAAGATCCCAGGCTTCAAATCCAGGCTTACTTGGGAAGGTTACTTAACCTCGTGCCTCATCTGTAAATTGGGAAATTAACAACTGCCTCCTTGGGGTGTGTTGAACAATAAAAAGACAATCTATGTCCAGGGCTTTGTGCAGTGTGTGGGACAAAATAACCAGGCAATACAGCGCTTACTTTCACCACACTTGTTTTTTATTTGGGTATATTTTGTTTGCCTTTGTATCCCCAGCACCTAACACGGTACCTAGCAGAGCATGGGCACTTAAAATATTTTTTTCTTTCTTTTAACAAATGAATGAATATGTACAGCGCTTCACACTTTAAAAAGAATTTTCGCATATGTGGTCTCACTGGGACCTCCCACTAACCCTCAGAGAGAAGCAAGACAGGCACAGGACCTCTCCTTGGGAGAAACACTTTTCTCTGTCTCCATGTACAACTGCCAATCATGGGGCACCTTGTGAGCTCAAGGATGATCACAGGACCAGATTGGACCAAATAAATCATTGCTGGTGATGTTGCCGTTTGAAGAAAACACAGGGAGCGGAAAACAGATGGAATGATTCCAGTCAATGTAATTACTGTGGGAAAATTTACCCACACCTGGAATTGACATTCCAGAAGCTGCCCTTATCCAGTCTTTCCCTCTCTTGAGTTTCAGTTCTTTCTAACCAATGTTATTGAGTCAAAGGATATAGGAGATAGAGCACTGAACTGGGTATCACTAGCCCTGAGTTCTAGGTCTGTCTCTGCCATTAGTAATGGTGGGCAAATCTCTTCATCTCTTTTAGTCTGGGTTTCAAAATCAATTAAATGGGAACAACACTCCCTGTTCTGCTTATGTCATTGGGTTGTTGAAGGCACCAATGAGAGGGTTTGGGCTGTGAGATTTTGAAAACTGCAAAGCAAATACAAAGCATTAGTATTCTCCATTTCCAGAGCAGTCGACCATTTCCTTGGTATAGAAGATAAAAAAATTAGGTTGGACCCAGCACACTTTTTCAGGAAGGGGGACCCCTTCCAGGGACCGAGAGTGGGCTCTTGTCTAACACTTGGAAATGAATTGTCCAAGGAGACACACACGCTGACAAGACAAAAGGCTTTATTGGGAAGGGGTGCCCGGACGGAAAATAGCAGAGTAAGGGAACCCAGGAGACCTGCTCTGCCACGTGGCTCACAGTCTCAGGTTTTATGGTAATGGGGTTCGTTTTCGGGTTGTCTCTGGCCAGTCCTCTTGTTTGGCTCATATTTGGTCTGACGCAGGGTCCTTCCTGATGTTGCGTGCGTCTCTCAGCCAAGATGGATTCCAATGCGAAGGATTCTGGGAGGTTGGCGAGACATATTATGGGCTGGCATCTCCTCCCTCCTTTTGGCCCCTCCCAAATTATTCCGGCTGGCAGTAGGTATACAGACCCAAGGCTCAAGCCAGGTCATAAGGTCAATGCGGAGCTGCTTCTTTGGTCATTTTGTGACCTCTTCATCTTCCTTGCTCAGAACATGTTTTTTAAAAGCATTTTCTGTTACCCAATGATAAGTCTCAATGACGAAGTTCAAAAGCCAAGCTTGGGGATAATTTGTGCTGGGAAGGCTTATTACCTTTCTCTAGCTATAGTAGTTTTTGTACTGATGAGGAAACTCCCTTGAGGTCAAATCGCTGGGCTATGTTCCCAGAGCTCAAACCACTCATTTTCCTCTAGAAAAACTGAATGGAGAGAAAACAAATGTAGATTCCCTTCTCATGCCTGGGGGCAAATATTTCACTGGCCATGGGGGGAGTGCTTCCTATACCCCCTGCCAAACATTCTTTTAGAACCTTCTTTGGCTTCAAGGGGTTTTGCCCCATTTCTGTTGGAGCCCACAAAAGACATCTTCTAGGTCTTAAGAGACACAATTTGCGAGTCAGAGGGAGTCCAACGGTGAGGTGGTCTCAGGAGGATAAAATCACAATACTCAACACAGGAAATTATGAAAATATAGAATGAGGGCTGAGGGAAACCTGCTCTGGTTCCCAGGTGATTTGGTTCTGTAAGTTCTACTGATGGGTTCGGTTCCCTCAGGTAAAATGAGGAAGGCGGCAGAAGCCCGGGGACAAGCCAATGCAAGAAGAAGGCCCTCCCTGCCCACAAGCCTTCCCTCCTGTGGCCTCAGGCCTGTGAGCCAGAGTTCGCTTCTCCGGGATCCCCTTACAGTCCAGCCCTCCAGCTGTCTGCAGCTGCGTGCCTTCCAGCAACTCACAGCTGGCTTCGCAAAGAGAAACAGCCTCTTTCTAAGGCAGTTTACCAGAAGAGACTGCTTCAGATGTGCCATGTGTTAAAACACGATTCTAAAAGCACCATTAAATGCAATGAATTGTGATTTTACATAGAAGAGGCGCACTCTGACCAGTGCCTCACCCATAGTAGGTGCTGGCTCAGTAAGTGGCAGATTTTTCCTTCATTTCTTTTTTTAAATTCTTTTTATTTTTATTTTATCTATTTATTTATTTATTTTGGCTGTGCTGCGCGGCTTGCAGGATCTGAGTTCCCCAACCAGGGATTGAACCCTGGACCCTCGGCAGTGAAAGTGCAGAATTCCAACTACTGGACTGCCAGGGAATTCCTTTCCTTCATTTCTTTGTCTCTTCTCCTTTTTCAGTCATGCTGAGATGCAGAAGAGTTGGAAATACCATAAAAGCATCTTCCCTGGTTGGGTGTGTGTGTGTGGGTATCCCATGCGCTCATTTGTGCTTGTGTGGTGTGTACACACGTGGGGGCCTCAGTGTGTGGACACTCAGGGGCACAGTGCCACTGCAGTTCTGTGTGCGCAGGCGTAAAGCACACCTTAGTTTCCTAATATTGATCAGATCTATTCTACACTTGAAGGTCAAGATCCCGTAGGAGAAGAAAGGGTTTAGGGACTTTTCCTCCTGAAAGCAGCCTGAAGTTGAGTTTTAAGCTTTTATGAGGTAGATTGGGTTGGGTTCAAGATAATAACCCAGTTAGAAGTCCTGGTGCAAACAATAGTTCACTCTGTATTCTCTTTTCATTTAAATCAGAAGCTTTGCTTTCATGGCTGTTCTTATTGATATACTTTTCAACTCTTGACTTCTGGTTGCTTTGAGTATGAAGCTCACACACCCAGGGGAATCTCACTGCATAAACAACAGGGCTTCTTGTTGTTGTTGTTTAAAATGCTTTAAAGGCTATAAACTTCCAATCTGCCTGTCTGTGAAGGTTAAGTTCATGTCTATGTGAGGCTGTTTGTTCAGTGCTCCATAATTCTAACAGACAGTGGTGTGAAATTTTGAAACATGCATTTATATTATATTAGTTCCTTCTACTCCTTTCCCCCATTTACTCATCCTCCTGGGACCTCAAGCTATGGTTCTTTACCCTTTCTTTCTCTCTGTCCCTTCCCTCCTTCTTTCCTCTTTCCCTTCTTCCTTCCTTTTCTCCTTCCTTCTTTCCTTCCTTTCTCCCTCCCTTTCTTCTCTTCCCTTCCTTCCTCCTCTTTCTTACTCTCCTCTCTTTATTTCCTGAGCACTGGCTTCTGTCTCTAGGCACAGCTTCCCTTCGGCCAGGTTACATAACCACCAGGCAGCCTGCGCTCTGTCCCTGCATGAAACACCGTCTTCCAAACTGTGTTTTCCCTCGGATTTAACTCTTCAAAAGTCGCAGGGTTTAGGGGGACTGGGAGACCCAGGCATGAGGAAAGATTGAGACAAAAGAGCTCGTTTGCAGAGTCACAGGTATCCCAACAGTAAATCTCCCCAAAGCCCTTTTCAAATCTGGAATGATTTTCGTGCAGCTGAAGAAGGCCGGGCTGTTGAGCCGCTCCTTCCGCCTTCCTTGATGCTCTCCCTCCTCCCCGCTCCTGCCCCAACCTCTCTTCCCCACAGAGCAGAGAAACGGAGCACACAGTCACTTAAGAGAAGGAAATGGATAAAGAAAGGAGTTGAAAACCTAAGGAAAAAACAATACAACATCTTGCCATTTGGGAGTCAGGTACAGAACCCAGAAGCAATATGGTTAATATTCTCCCCGCCTTGCAAACCCTTAGTCTTTCTGAGCCCCTGGGCGCTGGCCCACTCTCCACTCGGGCTGGGAATTCTGTTATCCCTGGTCGATCCCCAGCGCAGGCGGATTTCACCTACATTCCTTTATTGCCCTGGTGGGGAGGGGGAGTCACGGGGACTCAGGGGAGGCAGGGCAGACCCTGGGGACTGTCAGACACACAACACTGCTCTCTGTACCACAGCTAGGATGTTAGCCCCTTCATTCTGAAGTCTGCCCAAAGTCGCAGAGTTGAAATGTCTGAATTTAACACCACTTCCCTCACCACTCTCTCAGCCAAATGTCCTTGGCTTTTCAATAGGCCTAACCTCTCGGCACTATTGAATCTTGATGTTTTGCATTCTTTTTCTCTTACATATTTAACCCTCAACTTGCCCTTCTCTGACTAAAGCTTCAATTACACAAATGCCTTACTTCCTGGGAAGAGAGCCTCCCTTCCTTCCTTCCTTCTTTCTTCCCTCTCTTCCATCACCTTTTCTTTTTACTTATTTCAGTTTTTCAGGAGGAGGGAGGGAAAGCAATGGAGGAGCCCTTGGAAACTCTGCCCAGGGACGCGGCATTCTAGGAGTGTTTCCAATGTGGGTGGTGGGATGCGGGGAGGTGGCACAGGGGATGGCTTAGCCCCTCTGTCCAGAGAACAGAATTCTCTTTCCCTACAACGCCCCAATTCCTTTTTGCCGTGTATGTTGAAGTAGCCTCAGAAAGCTACGATCTGATCCTTGTCCCCAGGCATGTCCCAGGCTCTGGCACTGAACACAGTCTTCAAGTGTTGCCCCTTGAGTAGCAAAATGGGCTTATTGTCGAGTTGGCCCCTTGTGCCCTTATAAATGACCTTCTGGAGACCTTCCCTTGGCCAGTGTCTACCATGGCCAAGTCGCTTCGTTTACTGCCAGCTAGGACTGGTGTTAATTTTTTAAAGTTTAGATGCTTTTCATAGCTTTGCCAGCCTGGGTCTCTTTCCCCTAGGAAGTCCAATGGACTTGCCAAAGGGCACAGTCTTAGTGAAGAGCAGAACAGCAGTAAAGACTGACACATGCACCACTGTTGTTTGCACACACAGGCTGTGTCTCAATGAAGACAGCAAATCAATAACTAAGTGAACCAGCAAATATGACATATCTAGGTATCTTTCCCAGAACCAGCCTTTTGTGAAATCATAGAATTGATCCAATCATTTTTTGGGTTTTTTGGTTTGTCTGTTTTTGTTTTGTCATTATAAAGCTGAGTTTACTCTTAAACCGCAAGCTGATCTTTCTCGACCTCCATGTTTCTTGAGCAAGAAGCCCTTTCATGGGGTTTCTCTGTAATGAGTGTGTTACATTCCATCCTCTACGCATACTATCAACAGTGATTATTCCTGCACTTATTAAGAACTTTCTATGCATCATGCCAGGTACTGAGGGCTTTACATACATTAGCTTATTTAATCTCCAAATAATCCTATGAAGTGGGTCCTCTACTACTTAATTTTTCAGATGTGGAAAATGAGGCCCAAGTAGGTTATGTCATTTACCTAATGGCTATACTTGTTCACCTGTGACTTCAAGCACCTTGTGGGAAGCACAACATTCTCTTCTTTAACTTTCCATCCACCACAAAGTATATGTCATCAGCTCTGCATATGATAGGTGCCAGGTTAATACCTATGAATGTCCACATCCCAAGAGGAAAAATTTTAAACCAAAGATCAAGAGATAATCAAGGCAGGTTGTACTATGGTTCCTTCCAAACTGACTGTGTTTAGATCCCCACAAACCACTCCCAGACTTGAACAGAGTGGCAGTGATTCTGTAAGTAGCTGACAGTGAACTCTGTGGTGTCTCATACTTCAGATCTCAGTGCCACAATTGGGGATTCCAAACCCATGGCTATGTACTATAAATACAGACATTTATATCCTCTGTCAGCTAAAAATGTCACCTTTCTCATGACTGAAATTATGAACCTCTTGAGTCTGTGAGGAAGAAGTATCTGAATAGGGTTAGTATATCTGCAGTAGCCTTCAAGTCAAGCAAATTCTTAGTGTTTACTTTGTTCCAGGTCCCAGCACACCAATTCCATGTTAGATAGCTTCTTATGTCTAGAAACCCAGATTTCATTGGCATTAAGTCTATCTGTATTCTTGAAGTTTCTCTCTCTTTCCATCCCCCACTTCATTGGTTAGAACAATATGACCAAAAAAGAAAATTACAGGCCAATATCACTGATGAACATAGACACAAAAATACCCAACAAAATACTAGCAAACCAAATCCAACAGTACATTAAAAGGCTCATATACCATGATCAAGTGGAATTTATCCCAGGGATACAAGGATTCTTCAATATCCGCAAATCAATCAGTGTGATATGCCACATTAACTGAAGAATAAAAACCATATGATCATCTCATTCGATGCAGAAAAAGCTTTTGACGAAATTCAACACCCTTTATGATAAAAACTCTCCAAGAAGTGGGCATAAAGGGAACTTACCTCAAAATAATAAAGGCCATATATGAGAAACCCACAGCTAAGATCATATTCAACAGTGAAAAGCTGAAAGCATTTCCTCCAAGGTCAGGAACAAGACAAGGATGTCCACTCTTACCACTTTTATGCAATATAGTTTTGGAAGTCCTAGCCATGGCAATAAAAGAAGAAAAAGAAAAAGAATCCAAATTGGAAAAGAAGAAATAAAACTGTCACTGTTTGCAGATGACATGATACTATACATAGAAAATTATAAAGATGCTATCAGAAAACTACTAGAGCCCATCAGTGAATTCAGTAAAGTTGCAGGATACAAAATTAATGTACAGAAATCTCTTGCATTCTTATAGACTAACAACGAAAGATCAGAAAGAGAAATTAAGAAAACAATCCCATTTACCATCACATCAAAAAGAAAAAAATACCTAGGAATAAACCTACCTGAGGTAAAAACCTGTACTCTGAAAACTATAAAACACTGATGAAAGAAATCAAAGATGACACAAAGGGATGGAAAGATATACCACGTTCTTGGATTAGAAGAATCAATAGTGTCAAAATAACTATACTACCCAAGTCAATCTACAGATTCAGTGCAATCCCTATCAAATTACCAATGGCATTTTTCACAGAACTAGAGCAAAAAAAAATTTACATTTGTATAGAAAGACAAAAGACCTCAAATAGCCAAAGCAATCCTGAGAAAGAAAAACGGAGCTGGTGAAATCAGGCTCCCTGACTTCTATACTACAAAGCTACCATAATCAAAACAGTATGGTACTGGCACGAAAACAGTAATATAGATCAATGGAACAGGATAGAAAGCCCAGAAATAAACCCACACACCTATGGTCAATTAATCTATGACAAAGGAGGCAAGAATATACAATTGAGAAAAGACAGTATCTTTAATAAGTGGTGCTGAGAAAACTGGAAGCTACATGTAAAAAAATGAAATCAGAACACTCTCTAACACCATACAGAAAAGTAAACTCGTAATGGATCAAAGACCTAAACATAAAGCTGAATAATATAAAACTCTTAGAGGAAAACATAGGCAGAACACTCTTTGATATAATCACAGTAAGATCTGTTTTGATCCACCTCCTAGAGTAATGAAAATAAAACCAAAAATAAACAAATGGGACCTAATTAAACTTAAAAGCTTTTGCATAGCAAAGGAAATCATAAACAAAATGAGACGACAACCCACAGAATGGGAGAAAATATTTTCAAACGAAGCAAACGACAAAGGATTAATCTCCAAAATATACGAATGGCTCAAGCAGCTCTGTCAAAAAGCAACAACAACAAAAACAAAACCAAACAACCCAATCAAAAAAATGGGCAGAAGATCTAAATAGACATTTCTTCAAAGAAGACATACAGATGGCCAAAAGCACATAAAAAGATGCTCAACATCACTAATTATCAGAGAAATGCAAATCAAAACTACAGTGGGGTATCACCTCACACCAGTCAGAATGGCCATCATTAAAAAGCATACAAACAATAAATGCTTGAGAAGGTGTGGAGAAAAGGGAACCCTCCTTCACTGTAGGTGAGAATGTAAATTGGTACAACCACTATTGATAATAGTATGGAGGTTCCTTAAAAAACTAAGAATAGGGCTTCCCTGGTGGCGCAGTGGTTGAGAATCTGCCTGCCAATGCAGGGGACATGGGTTCGAGCCCTGGTCTGGGAAGATCCCACATGCCGCAGAGCAACTAGGCCCGTGAGCCACAACTACTGAGCCTGCGCATCTGGAGCTTGTGCTCTGCAACAAGAGAGACCGCAACAGTGAGAGGCCCGCGCACCACGATGAAGAGTGGCCCCCGCTCGCCGCAGCTAGAGGAAGCCCTTGCACAGAAACAAAGACCCAACACAGCCAAAATAAATAAATAAATAAATAGCGTTCCCTTTAAAAAAAACAACAACAACAAAAAAACTAAGAATAGAGCTACCACATGATCCAGGAATACCACTCTTGGGCATACATCTGGAGAAAACCATAATTTGAAAAGATACATGCATCCCAATGTTCATTGCAGCACTATTTACCAGTGCAATAGCCAAGCGATGGATACAGCCTAAATGTCCATTGACAGAGGAATAGATAAAGATGTGGTGCACATATACAATGGAATATTAATCAGCCATAACGAAGTAGGAAATATTGCCATTTGCAGCAACATGGATGGACCTAGAGATTATCATACTAAATGAAGTCAGAGAAAGACAAATATCATATGATATCACTCATATGTGGAATCTAATTTTTAAAAAATGATACAAATGAACTTATTTACAAAAAAGAAATAGACCCACAGATTTGGAAAACAAACTTATGGTTACCAAAGGGGATACTTGTGGGGGGTATAAATTAGGAGCTTGGGATTAATATATACACACTACTATATGTAAAATAGATAACCAACAAGGACCTACTCTATAGCACAGGGAACTCTACTCAATATTTTGTAATAACCTATATGGGTAAAAAAAATCTGAAAAAGAATGAATATATGTACATGTATAACTGAGTCACTTTGCTGTACACCTGAAACTAACAACATTGTAAATCAACTGTACTCCAATTTAAAAAAAAAAAAGAATAATATGACCAAAGAAAACACAGGGTCTAGCCAATACTCAGTGCTTCAGAGTTAAGTGGAGATCATGCTATTTTGGTCTCTGTTTTACCAGTTTGTTGGAAATTGTTAGTATATTCCTGAATTATGTCTCAGATGTCTGTTGTTGGCTACATTTCCAGCTCAGGCTCAAAGGCAGTCCCACGCCTAGTTCTCTAGATCAGGTGAAGGTACTTGCTGCAACCCACGGCGACAGTGGTTTTACCCCTAGATATAGAGTTTATTGCAAGCTGAATAACTCTGGTGCAATCTATTGTCAGTGTCTACCAACTGCCAGGGTTGGGTGCTAAGAACCCGAAAGGGCAGAGGAAAGAGGAAAGGCCTCTCTGGCAACACTCAGTTATTCCAAGAGAGACTCTTCTAAGAAACAGTCAATACCAAGAGTGCCCTTTACTGGAACGAGGACCAGAAGACACAGAGGAAAGAAGAGACAAGGTGTCCTAAAACACAGGAAGCTTCAAGACTAAGATGGTGGCCTGGGAAATAGGATGCACCTCCATAAAAAGACATAGGACACAAAGAAAACGACTTTGAATAAATAAATTGCAAATTATATGCATAAGTTGTCTCTCCTCTGCTCCCAGAGATGAAATCAGACCATGAGCTCAAGTGTGGAGCCAGAGAGGTGGATGGACCAAGCACATCGTTTCATCACCTTGGCAAACCGTGTGGACTCTTCAGTTTGAACAACTCATATGAATTTACAACAGGGAAGAAAACAAACAAAATATTTCCTTCAAAGCAGTGACTATAATTTCACTGTCCTCCGGAGCATTCTTCTAATAAGGTCACAGTGCTACGATGCTTCATTCTCTGACCTCACCTATCCAGACTCCAGGGGTCTTTTCCATATTCACATGGAACCTCTCGGTCATCCTTCCTTTCAACTGCTATTTATTCTGAACCTCTGGACTCCAGAAAGCTGCCATTTGGGATGCAGAGTGATCTAGACCTTCATGAGTGGTTGGTTCCCATTCAATCCCAATTGAAATGTGACTTGTGCCTGCTCTCATCCCTATTGGTGGCCTGCTTCCCTGCTCACCCAACCAATGGCAAAGAGGGAGACACCATAAGCAGGTAGTAAAATGGAATCTCAAGGGAAAGATGCAATGACCTTGAAGAGGAGGCCACACAAATAAGAAAAGAAACTGAAACAGCTGTGATACCAACCTACCAAAAATGATATCAAAGGACAGGCTGACGAAAGAGCAATCCAAGGGCTCTGAGATAAAGATGCGGCGGGGAGCATTAAAATCCCTTCTCCAACCATGCTGGTGGATTTTACTTCCACTGAAGCACAAAGAAGACCTTTTAAAAGACCAAAACTGGAGCATGAGAACCCTGGGTAGGAGGTCAGACTCTGCCCGATTCCCAGTACTGCCTGTCACCATCTCGGTGACCTTATAATTTGTTGAATTACAGGTTCCTGTCTGTAAAATGGGGATAATCCTACCAACCTCACAGGAACATTTCCAGGTTTAAATGAGATCGTAACATGAGCACTTCTGCAGCACCTACTATATGCCAGACATCAACAAACACGAGATTTATTAAGTAACTTGCCCAAGGTCACACAGCTAGGAAGTGGCCAAGTGGTGACTGGAACCCAGGAAGGCTGGTTCCAGTCTGTGTTATCTACCACACCTCTCAAGACAATGCCCATAAATCACTCAGCCTGGTGCCTGGGATGTGATAATCACGTTGTACATGTCAGCTATCATTTTATTATTATTTTTCTTGGCATAAGAAAAAAATTCTTATCAATAGAGACTGAGGGAGGAAAGAGGCTCTGGAATGCAATACCTGGAGCTCTGCATGCCAGAAGAGCTGTTTGGGGAGAATTCAGAAAGGACTCAAAGAAATGTGATGTAGCTGCTTCCTGGAGCTGCGTCTAGCTCACACAAGTGTTCTTGGTTTAGCACCATCGTCTTTTCTGTTTTCTAAGACTGACTCAGAGCTAAGTCTCAATGGAGGATAGTACATGACCCTCACCCTCTCATTTTATACATGAGTAAATTGAAATCCAAGTTATATCATTTGATTACAGAAGCTTTGTAAATTAGCAACAAAACTAATACTTGAATGAAAGTCTCCTGATGCCCAGATAATGCCCTGTCTCCCAAACCTAGAGCCAATACATATACCAGCTTCTCTAGATTTCAAAATGCCTTGCACATTGTGTGCATAAGTGCAGTCCTCTTGGCTAAATAAGCGATTTAATTATTGATTTGGTAAATACAATTATGACAATGATTCATCACAGGGAAGACAGTTACACAACATCTCTCTCCATTTCCTTCTAATGGCCTACAGGGGTGGAGGCGTGGCGCTTAAATCAGAAGGTCCCTCATTACCTACCGCAATCCTCTTGGTCTTCAATGGTCCTGAGGTTTGAGGACCTGTGTGCCAGTGCTGAGACCCAAAAGCTCACATTGAATTAGGTCGTTCAAGTGCTCCAGAGGGGACATGAAACACTGAAATTAGGGACCTCCTTCCACTCCCCGCAAAAGATCCTTTGCCTTTAAGGACTCCTTTTAAAAGCCAGCAAGTGTTCTCTGATCCTTCTTAATAAAGTGCCCCAGCAGCAGCGCGCCCCTTCCTTGAGATCTGTGCAGTCTCATTAAATTGGATGTGTCACAGAGGGCTTGGTTACGTGAAAGGGAGGCTCTGGGAGAAGCGGAGGCTGCCAGCTTTCCTAAGGAAACGTAATTCATTACGGCTTCTCAAAGTGGACGCCCCTCTGGCCTCCTGCTCCATTGATTTTTTCCCCCTTTGCAAGTAACAGGTGAAGGGCCAGCTCAGCCTGCAGATTTAACCCTTATTAACAGCTGTTTAAATTAGAGATGTGGTTTGATGGAGAGACAGGAGCCTTCGTAGATCTCCACTCAAAGGAAACCGAGAAGAGATGATTAAGGATGAAAGCACACTAGGCTGGTGATGTGGCATCTACCCCCACCTGAGGAGGGTCTAGCACCGCTATTAAGTAGTTTACCCAAATAATGTGTGCCTACTTTTCCCTGATTCAATATTCATGACCCACTCCTTCCTCCCCCGCCCCTTTTGAAAGAGTAATGGAGGAAGGAGGACTTGGTGCTCTACACGAAGTGATGGACAGGAGGACAATGGCTGACCACCAGCCTGCTTGACCACTGCCTCCTCAGCAGGACTGATCCAGAACATCTAGGGTGATGACCTACCTGGCTGCAGGCTTCCCTGAGACCTCGGAGTGAAAAGACAGATGCTCTGGTGCTCCTGCACGGCCGAACCTGAAGGAGACCCACCTGGTCTGGGAACAGATCCTGCAGAAGAGAGACCAGATTCCTCATGCAAATGCCAGCTTCACCTCAGTCTGTGGGGACCAGTGTGTGCAGGGGCCACACAGGCTAACCAGGGAGCAAAACTGCAAGGGCGAGGGCAGCGCTTGGATAAAGAGAGGGTGAAGACATCCAGGATAAGGCTGCCCATCTCAGCCTCTCTTCCTGTTTTACGTGCAGCCTCGTAATGCCTCAGATTCCTTAGGCCCCTAACCCTACGTGGTCTTAGGGGTGCCATCGTCATTGTTCCTCTGAATTTGTCCCTTAAGAGAAGAACATGGGGCATCACACCAGGTACAGCGGACAAAGCAAGACCTACCTGCCCATTGGGAAAATGAGCCATGGAAAAAGACCATCTTAGGGAAGGATGGGGACAATGTGTCCCTCAAGCAGTAAAGCCCACTTTGTTCAAATTTCTGCTCCCCGCTTCTGCTAACAACCCTCATCTTCACTCTAAACATAAAGAAAATAATCCCCAGAATCAGGGTCATATCCTTCGGAAAATGCACATACACCAACACTGCTGTAAAAATGAAAAGCATCAAGGTGCCTCTCTCATGTTCATACTCTATAAACTTATTTTTCTGACTTGCAGCATCTAACTCAAGGAATCTAAAGAGAAACATTCTATGACAGAAACAAAATAAGACAGGCCCAAATAAGTCCCGGGCTGACAGCACTGACATTTACGTATTAAGTGAATGAGGAAAGTAAAATAAGAATAAAGTGAGCTGACATCAACTGAAGTGCGTAGAAGATTTTTCTGGAGTCTAAATTTTATCAGAGCAACTCACAGTGCAGAAACTTTAGTACACCCTAGTTTTGACTCTACAAAGAATAATTCTTCCCCCCATCCCGCCCCCCAAGTCCCGAAATAGGACAGAAGTATATAGAACACATGGCGGTGCCCCTCCACATCCTCCTCCATTCACCTTGGTGACTTTTAGGCAAGTTTTTCTGGGAGACTCAAAGTGTACACAGAGTTAGTTATAAATAGGGTTTTCTTCAAACTGTTTTGAAACAAAGTTTCAAAGTATTCACAGTGTCAGAGAGAGTTATTGCCAGCTTGCGCTCACCATGGCGTGGGGAACATCAGAAATATAGGCTTTCCACGTTTTTTACTAATTGACACCATCAGGGAAGTGCACCAAGATGAAGCATTGGGAAAATAAACTATAAATTTCCAACGTATGTCCAGTCCAGGGACAGATGAAGGGAGGTGCATGCTGTATGAGCTGCCAAGAACTTTCAGGTTCAGAACAAGGGTCCAAGCAAGACGCAGTCTTGGCAAAAGCCTCTTCCTCTTAATTTCAAATTCGCGAGTATGTGCAGGGAAATGTAATCCCTGTTTTTTTTTTCTGAGACACTTTCCCTTTCTAGAACATCCAAGCCCTGCTTTTCAGGCACGTACCACATGAAAAAGGAGCTAATCACGTGGAGGAAACTTTCCTGCCAAGCAAGGAAGTTACACAGCAGTAAGAACTTGTGAATTGTGAGGTGGGTACTTCAAGAGGTCTTTTGCTCATCTACACCCTGCAGTCCCACAGTGAAATACTTCTCTGGCCCCTAAAAATGTACAGAATGATAAAGATAAAAGTGGGGACTAGGGAAGGAAGAAAAGAACCGGATACTGCTGAGCACTTAGTATGACCCAGAACGTGCTTAAGAAATTTACATGTGTTGTTCATTTCATTTTTGCAACAACTGCTATGAGGTCAATTATCTTTTTCACTTAAAGATGAAGACCCTGAGGACCAGACGGGTTGGGTAGACTTCTCCAAGGTGGAAGGGGCTGAGGGAGGATTAGGATCACAATGTATCTAATTTTGAAGCCACTCTGTTTCCACTCTACAATACTGTCGCCAGTGGCAAGGGTCTTTAGAAACCACAGAACCAAACACCATGGAAGTCACAAAACAGTGGAAACAAGAATCTTGATTCTTAGCTCAGTCTTATTTCCCATGATAGCAGAGTGTGTTTGCTTCAAAATGTTTGTTTGCTCCATGAAACTTCTAAAATGAGTCTAGCATTCTCCTGTTAACAACACTTAACTCAATGCCACATGCAGTCAGACACAAGCCATACTACACAACAGTGATGGCAGTAAAAGGGGATCAGTTATATGGACCATATACATATTTACATATTTACTTGTGCCCAGTATACTATAAAGATCCTAGGGTTAAAAAAAAAAAAAAAAAATCCGTACAGGCAATAGCCTCAGCCTGGCCTCCTAACCCTACTCACAATACCCTCCGCCTACCTTCTACCCAATAACACTATTATCATTAGAAACTAAGAAGACACTGTCAAGGCAGAAACAGACATAAACAGATATTCACATAACACAACAGAGAAGTGGTCTGAATTCCCACAGTGAAGGTAGAACGCTTCGTCGGCAGCCTCCTTCCCTGATCACTAACACAAGTGCAAAACCTTTCCCTGGCCCCAAACTCGGTCTAACTTGTCTCCCTACTTCTAGTCTAAGCACAGAGCCCACCAACCTTGTTCCCTTCCCCTGCTTTTCCTTTTAGTCACCCCCACCTACAGCTAAATCACTTTTTCATCCACGCCACGTATTCCATACCATCTTTTCAACACGTCCCTTCTTTGGCGTCCTGTGGAATCCTGCTTAATGAGCAAACTCCCACATGGCTGCAAATCCTTACGCCAGCATTCTTTCCACCTCACTGTCAAGTGGAAATGTGGCTTTCCCTTAACTGTAACTAGCTCTCAAACCCCTTTCCCGAAGCTGCTTTCTCTTCCCTGACTGCAACTCAAAAGAGGTCACACTTGCTTTCAACCTACCTGGCAGAGCGTTGTCCTGCCGCCATCGCTGGAGAGCCCTTCTCCTTTGCAAGTCTTTTCCCTCACTCCTTAATGTACCCTTCTGACCTTTAATCTGGAACACGTGCTCACCCGAGACTCCATGAGCACACATGAGCTTTTTATTGATGACTGATGACCTAAGCCTCTCAGCATCTCAACCTCCTCAACATCAATGACCTTCACCTCCTTTCTGTTTCTCACAACAAAGCAGTGGCTCTCAAAGCATGGTTCTTGGACCGCTACCATCAGCATCACCTGGAACGTGTTAGAAATGCAAATCTCAGGCCCTGCCTAGACCTGTAGCATCAGAGCTTTTAGGGGGTGGGGCCGGCAATCTGTGCTTTAACAAGCCCTCCAGGTGATTCTGATGCACAAAAGTTTGAGAACCACTAATGCAGAGGATGGCCCCACTGTGGATCATGTATCAATCAGAGATTTTCAACTCTAAGACCTCCGCTTCGCGAACTTGTCCTCATGTTTCCTATTCTCTCAGCCTTGTTAATCTAATATTTGCCATGGTCTGAAGATCTAAAGCCTCTTCTGGCCTCACCTTCACCCAGTCTGGGCCCTGGTCAGCATTTCCATGATGCCACTAAGCTTGCAATTGCTACTTAACTGGTTTCCCCTAAATTTGGACGTTTGGCACAAGCTATGAAATTGTGCTGATTGAATCCAAGCTAGCTCTCTTATCTGGACCATCGATGCTGGTTGATAACCACAGTATTCATTTCTTTAGCATTGGTTAATTTGTTCTTTACAGTATTTCTAGAATTTATCCACTTTCTTCAATACTGACATTTCCACCTTGTCTTCCACACTTTCAGCCACTTGGCTTGACTCTTACTTTACTTAAAAACAGAGGCACCTAATCAAGTTCCCTTCATTTCCACCCACTGCTCTCCAAATCCTCTCGAGAGCTGCTTCTCCCAAAGTAGAAGCATCCTACTCTCTTACGCTCTGAATCTTCTCCCTCATGACTCCACCAGAACCTCGCTCCTCAGGAATGCCAGTGGAATGTAGGGCCTCTAAGAAGGAAAGTTCAAGACCATGTCTTGCCAGAGGGCAGAGGAGGTTGTCAGTGATTAATAGTGTCATATGCCAGAAATAGATCCAAGATAATGAAACTGAGGAAAGGTTGTTTTGTTTGGGCCATTACTAGATAACTGGTTTCAAGATTGCTGTTTTAGTAGAGAGGTGAGGACAGAAGACAGATTGCAGGAGGTTAAGAGAATGAAGTAAGGATGTAAGGGTGTGTATGGCCCACTATTAAGAGAAATTTAGCCATGCAGCAAAAAAATGAGAGTAGAAATGTAGCTAAAGAGACTGAGGACTCAATGGACAGTCTTCTCTCCACCATTAGTGAGATCTGTGTTTGTTTTATGCAAAGGGAAGCAGCCAGTAGAGAGGGACAGAATGAAGACACTGGAAGATGGGTTAATTAAGGGAGAAAAGTCCTGCAAGGGACACAAAAACACGGAGTAGACAGCAAAATTGGAGGGGTCTATTCATCAGGACTCTTGACTGCAAATGACAGTATATCTTCATCAACTAACTTAGGCTAAAACAGAAATAGACTGGCTCACATGACCAGCAAGAGGAGTGTTAACAGGATATAACTGTACCCAGAGATTTGATGTTTCTGGGACCACTGTCTCATCTCTGCCGCACTGTATGTATCTTCCATACCCTCTCCCATGAAGACAAGCACAGACTACACCCATTCCACAGGCTGCTCCTGGTGTATATGTTTCCAACTTTTCCACCAGAAAATAGAGCATTTCTCCTCAGCTCTAGTCAAATGCCATCAAGACTGATTGGGCCCATCTGAGTTTCATGCCCAGTTCTATGGTCAGGGAAAGAGGAAGAAGCCAGAGTATTAGGATTCATTGTCCTCACTGGAAACATATGCATGGAAGAAGAGGCGCTCTTCACTCTCCACAGAAGGTATGATGCCTTGACCAACAGACTGGGAAGAAATGAGGTACAGGAGAGACAGTGTCAATTAGCCAGGGTCAGCCCCAGATAGGAACAAAGGCATCTCTCTGACACTAGGTTGGGTGTGAAGGTCTATATATGTGTGTGTGTATGTATATTATATATAATATATACATGTATAATGTATGTACATATATAATGCACATATGGGTGTATCTGTATACTTACATATACACATGCATACATATGTATAGTTATACAGTTGCAGAGGCATGTCACAGGCCAGGTGCTCTGAAAGCAGATGCTGAGACAGTTCGGTTTGCAAGCTGTTTATTGGGGATCCACACCTGTGCAAGGAAGGAAGCAGCTGTATCTGTCAGAGGACAAAGTAAAACTGTAATGCAGACCTCCTTCCACCCAGAGGGGCGCTCTGGAGTGAGTGTTGCTAGTCAGAGTTGTCTCACATCGATTAGAAATAGCTGGGCCAGGGGACTTCCTTGGTGGTCCAGTGGTTAAGAATCCACCTTCCAATGCAGGGGACGTGGGTTCGATCACTGGTCGGGGAACTAAGATCCCACATACTGTGGGGCAGCTAAGCCTGTGCGCCACAACTACTGAGCCCTCGCACTCTAGAGCCCACAGGCCACAACTAGAGAGCCCTCGTGCTGCAACTACTGAGCCCGCACACTCTGGAGCCCACGCACCACAACTAGAGAGAAGCCTGTGCGCCGCAACTAGAGAAGGCCGTGCGCCACAACAAAAGATCCCACATGCCGCAATGAAGATCCCGCGTGCCGCAACTAGGACCTGACACAGCCAAATATATTTAATTAATTAATTAATTAATTAAAAAAAAAGAAATACCTGGACCTTTATACACCTGTGTCGCTCAGTCACTGGAGGTGGGCTGTCCCAGGGAAGGTATGATCTCAGGGGAGGTCATGCTCTCTATAGCTGAGGCAGAGTCAGAAGATGCCGACAGCTGAAAACTGCTCTCTGTATTCCCCAGAACAGGGCAGCGAGCCCTTCTTTAAAGAGGGATCTCGATGGTGCATCTCCATGTGTACCGTGCAAGAGTGGAAGAATAGAGGAGCTTTAGGGCAGCGAAACTACTCTGTATGATACTGCAGTGGAGGGTAGATTTCATTATACATTTCTTCAAACACATAGAATGTACAACACCAAGAGTGAACCCTAATGGTAACTATGGACTTTGCTTTTTTGTTTTTGTTTTTATTTCGTTTTATTTATTTATTTTTATACAGCAGGTTCTTATTAGTTATCTATTTTATACATATTAGTGTATATATGTCAACCCCAATCTCCCAATTCATCCCACCACCACCCCCGCCCTGCTTTCCCCCCTTGGTGTCCATAGGTTTGTTCTCTACATCTTTGTTTCTATTTCTGCCTTGCAGACCGGTTCATCTGTACCATTTTTCTAGATTCCACATATATGCGTTAATATACAATATTGGTTTTTCTCTTTCTGACTTACTTCACTCTGTATGACAGTCTGTAGGTCCATCTACATCTCTGCAAATGACCCAATTTCATTCCTTTTTATGGCTGAGTAATACTCCATTGTGTATATATACCACATCTTCTTTATCCATTCGTCTGTCGATGGGCATTTAGGTTGCTTCCATGACCTGGCTATTGTAAATAGTGCTGCAATTAACATTGAAGTGCATGTGTCTTTAGATTTATGGTCTTCTCAGGGTATATGCCCAGTAGTGGGATTGCTGGGTCATATGGTAATTCTATTTTTAGTTTTTTAAGGAACCTCCATACTGTTCTCCATAGTGGCTGTATCAATTTACATTCCCACCAACCGGGAAAGAGGGTTCCCTTTTCTCCACACCCTCTCCAGCATTTGCTGTTTGTAGATTTTTTGACTGCCATTCTAACCGATGTGAGGTGATACCTCATTATAACTCTTAGAGGAAAACATAAGAACGCTCTTTGACATAAATCACAGCAAGATCTCTTTTGACCCACCTCCTAGAGTAATGGAAATAAAAACAAAAATAAACAAATAGGACCTAATGAAGCTTAAAAGCTTTTGCACAGCAAAGGAAACTATAAACAAGACGAAAAGACAACCCTCAGAATGGGAGAAAATATTTGCAAACGAATCAACGGACAACGGATTAATCTCCAAAATTTAAAAACAGTTTATGCAGCTCAATATTAAAGAAACAAACAACCCAATCAAAAAATGGGCAGAAGACCTAAGTAGACATTTCTCCAAAGAAGACATATAGATGGCCAAGAGGCACATGAAAAGCTGCTCAACATCACTAATTATTAGAGAGATGCAAATCAAAACTACAAAGAGGTATCACCTCACACTGGTCAGAATGGCCATCATCAAAAAATCTACAAACAATAAACGCTGGAGAAGGTGTGGAGAAAAGGGAACCTTCTTGCACTGTTGGTGGGAATGTAAATTGATACAGCCACTATGGAGAACAGTATGGAGGTTCCTTAAAAAACTACCTTATGATCCAGCAATCCCACCCCTGGGCATATATCAAGAGAAAACCATACTTCAAAAAGATACATGCACCACAATGTTCACTGAAGCACTATTTACAATAGCCAGGACATGGGAGCAACCTAAATGTCCATCAACAGAGGAATGGGAAAAGAAGACGTGGTACAGTGGAATATTAGCCTTAAAAAAGAATGAAATAATGCCATGTGCAGCAACATGGATAGACCTAGAGATTGTCATACTGAGTGAAGTAAATCAGACAGAGAAAGACAAATATCATATGATATCGCTTATATGCGGAATCTAAAAAAAAGGGTACAAATGAACTTATCTACAAAACAGAAATAGAGTCACAGAGGTAGAAAACACACTTATGGTTACCAGGAGGTAAGGGTGGGTGGGGGAGGGATAAATTAGGAGATTGGGATTGACATATACACACTACTATATATAAAATAGATAACTAATAAGGACCTACTGTACAGCACAGGGAACTCTACTCAGTACTCGGTAATGGCCTACATGGGAAAAGAATGTAAAGAAGAGTGGATATATGTATGTGTATAACTGGTTCACTTTGCTGTAAACCTGAAACTAACACTACATTGTAAATCAACTATACTCCAAAAAAAATTAAAAAAAAAAAAAAAGCTGCTCAGTGGCTCTGCCTGAGAGTGAGCTAGAAAGAGAAAATGAAATTAACTAAGTTCACTTAAGAGAAGTTGAAACTTTGGGACAATATGCTCTGCTGCATCATCCATGGGATTGAATTATGTGTCCATTGCCATTAAGAATGAAGGGTTTATCATTTCCTAATTACTTAAACACATTATAAAAGAAATGTGTGTAAGGACCCTGTTTGATTCCAAGTATAGACAGGCCTCTGAAATATACCATGTTCAGAAGAATTTTAAATAATTTTTTAATGGTCCAGGCCCTATACAGATCATGTAGAAAACCTGACCTCTGACCACTGTTGTAAATCAAGAATGATTAATTTAACCTTTCTGTCCTTCTATGTAATGATCCATGGCAGATATGGTCCTGACCACTCCTGTTCTGAGCACTTGTTAGTTCTACTCAGTCAGTAAACATTTACTGAATACCCCACTATGTGCTAGATGTTAGGCTGGGCCCATGAGAAACAATGGTTATTAACACAATGTTGCTTATCTTCAAGAAAACCTCGGTTTAGTATGTGAGATAGGCCCATAATCGGTAACCACAACACAGTATGCCAAATATTAGGATTATGAAGGCATACTGTTCGTAGTATGTGTTCAACTAGTCAGTCATATCATACTACTATAGTAGGAGAGATGGAAGAGAAGGTACATTAATTGAATGTCTACTGTTTGCTCTATATTTTATATAGGTCATCTCATTTACTCTTCACAAGAGTTCTACACAGTAGATATCACTTGCCCCAGGCTCTATGGCTCAAGGAAGAAAGTCACTTACCCAGGGGTAGGTGTTTAAAAAGTCTGGACTAGGAGCTCTCTCTCCAAAGCCCAGCTATTTTCCCAATACCCTGAAGCCTCCTGGGGTGCTACATTTATTTGTATATGTCTGTCTCTTAGAATGGGTTGTATTCATTTTAGGGTGAGAATCTTGCCTACCTCATTATTTTCCTCCTATGCCAAAGTATACTAATTATTTGGTCAACAAGTATGCATTTCATAACCAAAATGTAGTACAAGTTTCACAAAAAGATGTTCCCTAGAAGAACATAATTGGCATTGAGTTATTATTTGTAAGAAAAAAAAATGAATGAAAGAGAGACTGTATGAATGAATCAATGAATGCATGAATGAAGGCTGAACTTGCTTTTGGCTCAGGGCACTTGCGTTTGCTGGTCCCTGGTTGGGGATTGTCTTCCCCCACATTTTTACATGACTTGCTTCCTCAACACTCTCTTCAGTTCCCAGCTCAAGTGTCACCTTATCAGCACCACCTTCACTGGCCACCCTATGTAAATAGCAACTACCCCTCCAGCTGTCACCTCCACCTCCTGACCTGCTCCAGTTTTTTTTCACAGCACTTTACCACCCCCTGACATACAGTATATTTGCCAGTTCATTCATCCTGTCCCTCCACGGGAGCCCGCACCCCACGTGAGCAGAAGTCTTTTCTGCCCTGTGTGCTGCTGCAGCCCCGGTGTTGTAAGTGCTCAATTAATATCTCTTCCAGGAATGAACTTGACTGTTAAACACAGTCATAGAGATCAAATTCCTTCCTTACCTTTTCTCTTGTTTTGCCTGGAAAAATTAAATAATTTTATCAACGCTTTAAACAGTGCTGTGTTCCAAAAGTATATCATCTTTCTGTGAAAAAGCTATGAGGTTGTCTTTTCTTTTATGTCTTTGTCATGTGCACAGAGGATGGGGTTTTGTTGGGATATGTCACTGCTTTTTCCCATCTGCAGAAGTTGGAGATAAAACAGCGTGTCCAATCTCTCCTCAGTGAGTTGAAAGGTTAAAAGAAGTGCTTTCTACCCCCTAAGAGGAAGGTGTTTTGACACTCTCCACTTCTACTTTCCTCCTCATGACTCGATTTTGGTGGTGGTTTGGAAGTTAAGTGAAAGATTGTTTTAGCCACTATAATATTGGAAGAGCGAAAAGAAACTCTGAAGGTTAATATTTACTAGCAGGACAAAAGAGTTGCAAACAGCTCAATTGGAGTTTTCCCTGTCTCCTGCAGATAACTCACAATCAAAATTCTTTCACTGTAAAGGAGGGCCCTTCACTATCTCATGCAGGCTCTTTTTTTGTCTTAGATAATTAGAGAAAGTACTCGTTTCAAGATAGCATTGAAACATAATACCATAATAATATTCATTGCAATGGAATTTTACCTTTATGATAATATTATCTAGTGTGGCAACCAATCTCATTCCCCAATTCTCTGTGTCTCTAATTACTTGGAGAAACATTCTAACATTGTGATATTTAAGGGTAGGTCCTATGTGACTAGGGTGTTAACAGACTTTAATGCAGAACCTTTGGGATTAAAATAAACGATGAGCTACTAAGTGCACACTCAAAGCTGAAATAGTAATAATACTTTATCTGACACTCCACTTTTCTCACTTTTTCGTCACCACCCTCTCTGCAGTAGAAAAAAGTCAGAATTGGAAATTTTCCCCAAATTACAGGAGAGATTCCAAGATCAATAACATCTTACAGTCACACAGCTAGAGAAGATACGGCCAAAACTCGAGCCCGGGTCTTTGGGCTCCGATGACCTCCTCAACTTGCTCTCAACAGCCCAGAAAAATGGAAACTGTGCCATGCACTATAGGCTCTCCCCTTCAGGATCTAATTGCTGGATCTCCAAGTCAATAACATATCACAGTTTGGACCATATTGAAAAAAGGAAGAATTTGTGGAGACAATTCAAGATGAGAGCAAAACTGGCAATTGTGACCCAGCCCAGGCCTGTGACTTCTGGGGAGAAAGCCCTGAATCACATACTGAACAGAGGGAAGCAGAAGTCCCCAAATGAGCTAGCTGCCAGAGCAGGCTGATTTGGGGTCCGGCCAAGCATTTACTCTGAAACCCTCATGGATTCAGCAGTAAATCATTGTTTCTCTTCTTAAATTCTTTCTCCGCAAAGAGGAGTTATTTCCTTCATGATTAATAGTTCCCCGAAACTATTCACGTGGGTGCATTTCTTTATCGCCTCTCTCTCCTCTCTCTCTCTCTCCCTCCCCACCTCCTCCCCCCTTTCCACATCCCACCTCCCTCTTTTCCCCTATTTTGCTCTTTTTATCACAGCTTTTAAATCCTCATTCTTGCTTGGGATATTACTTTTTATTACTGCGTTAAAAATTACCACAAAGTTGGCATCTTAAAGCAACACAAATTTATCATCTCGAGGTTTCTACATGTCTGAAGACTGGGCAGAGCATGAATTCTCTGCGTAGGGTCTCACTGGGCTGAAATCAAGGTGCCAGCTGGGGCTGCAGTTCTCATCTGGGTCCTCTTCCAAGATCACTGGTTGTTGGAAGAATCCGTGTCCTTGAGGCCATTGGACGGAGATGCCCCTTTTCCTGCTACCTGTCAGCCCAGAACTGCTTTTCCTGGCAGTTCCTTGTCATCTGCCCCCACTGTCCATTCACAACACGGTGTTTGCTTCCTTTCAGAGCAGCTGGAGTCTGTCTTTCTAACCTCCTCTTGTACAACCAGTTGGAGAAAGCTCTTTGCTTTTAAAGGACCAATGTGATTAGGTCAGGTCATCCACTGTGCCATGTAGCATAACCTAGTCACTGGAGTAAAGCCATCATAGTTCCAGCCCCAGCGCTGATGCAGGGCATGCGTACAAGGAGCATGGGAAATCTTGGGGACCATCTTGGAATTCTGCCTACCATATTTAGCTTCATACTCCATTTCTGTAGCATGTTGTACACATCAAAGTTTTTTCTTTTTCTTTCCAGGACACGATTCTGCCCTCCTACTTGAACCACTCTTCATTTGTTCTCTGAGAAGCCAGTTTCTTGAATCTCCCCTTTCTCCTTCCACACTTCCCGAGCTTAGAGGGTATGATATTGTATTACTTACATTACTTATCTGTCCTCCATAGGACTTAGTACCGTGTCTTACCAGCGAAGATGTTCATTATATATTTGTGGGATGAGATTGGATTGGTTCGAATCATTGCATGTCTTTGAGAAATTAGGCATTTAGCTAGCAGACTTTTTTTTTTAAACATCTTTATTGGAGTATAATTGCTTTACAATGGTGTGTTAGTTTCTGCTGTATAACAAAGTGAATCAGCTATACATATACATATATCCCCATATAGACTGCTTTATTGCACTTCCAGGCCTCAAGGACTGAGCAACAGTCATCTGAACCTCTGGCAGTCAGCTCGCTGGACTGACACTGCAGTTACCTGTCTAGGTTGCTAGGAGAGAGCTCCCAACCAACTGACGAGTCTATGATTTCATCAAATGCAAGGGGCGGTCAAGAAGGATCAGGGTGAAAAAGGCCTCTTTATAAAGAGTGCATTAAACTCTCTACCTCTTTTCCATTTCATGCTCACTCATTGTATTTTTTTTTAATGTACTTTAAAAATCTTTTTGAAAGCAACGTCTTTTCTATTCAAGTGGAATAATATGATTCACCCTGCACTGCCCATGGTCCCTACTGTGTGTGCTTCCAGGGGATATAGCAAAGGGTTACTTTCCCTTACAGCCTTTGATCTGTTCCTTCTACATCCTGTAATTTCCATCCACACCCAAGAGCCAAGTGCTGTGTGGGGCTAATTAAACACTATAATTATCCATGAGTTATGGCCCAGAAACAGAGAGAAAATCTAACACATGTCTGATTGTAATATCAGGTAAATACTCAAGATATGTGACTGGTGAAATGCAAAATATTCTGTTCATTTAATATTCATGATGAATAGTGAATTAGTCTAATCACATTAGCTATTCTATTCATTTATTAGGTGAGAGTGATTAGATGTGAATAGCTGTGGAAAAAACCCTCTCAAGTTGCAAAAATTAGACTTCTATAGTTTTATTATGTTTATTTTCACCTGAGGGTAATTGTCTGTAGATTTCTCTGAGACTAGTCTACACCCCTCCCTTATCTTTGCCCCATGAAAAACTGAGTGCAGATTACAAGGGTAGAGAGAGCAGATGAGACAATGCAGATCTGGCATACAAATGCTCATATAGATTGTACAAACATGTGAAAATATTGCATATCAACATTGCACTTCCAAGGATATAACCATACTATTTTTTCTTTTATTTTTTTATTGAGGTATAATTTACATACAATAAAATGCATAAATCTTGCCACTATGGAAAACAGTATGGAGGTTCCTCAAACAGCAAAAAATAGAACCACCATGTGATCCAGCAATTCCACTCCTGGGTATATATATATATCCAAATAAAATGAAAACACTAATTCAAAAAGATATGTGCACCCCAGTGTCCACAGCAGCATTATTTATAAGAGCTAAGATACAGAAGCAACTTGAGTGTCCTCAACAGATGAATGGATAAAGGGATAAAGAAGATGTAAAAAAAAAAAAAAAAAGAAATGAGAAGAAAATCCAAAAAAGAGGGGATATATGTATACATATAGCTGATTCACTTTGCTGTACAGTATAAACTAACACACTATTGTAAAGCAACTATACCCCAATACAAATTAAAAAAAAATAAGAAACTAGAAAAAAATACACACACACACACACAATGGAATGTTACTCAGCCATTAAAAAAATGAAATTCTGCCATTTGCAACAATCTGGATGGACTTAGAGGGTATTGAGCTTAGTGAAATAAGTCAGACAGAGAAAGACAAATAGTGTCTGTTATCACTTATATGTGGAATCTAAAAAATAAGACAAACAAATATAACAAGACAGAAACAGACTCACAGTTACAGAAAACAAACTAGTGGTTACCAGTGGGGAGAGGGAAGGGGGAGGGACAAGATAGGGGCGGGAATTAAGAGATGCAAGCTAGGGCTTCCCTCGTGGCACAGTGGTTGAGAGTCTGCCTGCCAGTGCAGGGGACACGGGTTCGAGCCCTGGTCTGGGAAGATCCCACATGCCACGGAGCAACTGGGCCCGTGAGCCACAATTGCTGAGCCTGCGCGTCTGGAGCCTGTGCTCCGCAACAAGAGAGGCCGCGATAGTGAGAGGCCCGCGCACCGCGATGAAGAGTGGCCCCCACTTGCCGCAACTAGAGAAAGCCCTCGCACAGAAACGAAGACCCAACACAGTCATAAATAAATAAATATTTAAATAAAATTAAAAAAAAAAAAAAAAAGAGATGGATGCAAGCTACTATGTATAAAATAAATAAGCAACAAGGATATATTGTACAGCACAGGGAAATACAGACTTTTTTTTTTTTATTCTCAAGAAGAAAAAAAACCACCATATTTATTTAGTTTAACATTTACCCAGATCTAAAGAAAAAGATGTCAAAAGATAACCTAGGACATATACCTACGCATGCACCCCCTGACCCAGATAACCTAAAAGAAAAAAATAAGGGCAAAGTTCTGTCCAACAGATAAATTTATCTTCGCTTCTGGAAGATGTTTCCACGTTCTCTCCCTCTTGCGGCCTCTTGGGCCTTCAGACTAGCAGCCTTTCCCCGACCGGCCCTGAGCCTTGGGTTTATTTTTCGTGCTCTTTAACATGGGTGCATTTTTCAGCACGTCAGGCAAAATCAGAAAGCGGATCTTGCTGCCATGGATGTACACCTGCTCCAGCTGTGCCACTCGGCCATCTCTGTACGTGACTGTGATGCTGGACATCTGGCAGTTCATGTTGTCCTCGGCTTCAATGAGCTTCCCTCGATACACCTCACCAGTGTTCATCTCCCATGTCACGATGTGACCCTCAGCCTCATGTAGGACTTGAATCGCATGCCAATAGACATCTCGGCAGGAAGAGAGTTCGGCTCTGGTCTCCTCTTCCTTTCTGGTGCGGAGGTGACTCTTGCGACTGTGAAGGCGTGAGGCGAGTGAATGGCGGGTCCTGCCTAGACATTATTTTGCACTAACTTTAAATGGAGTATAACCTATAAAAATATTGAATCACTGTGTTGTACACCTGAAACTAATATGATATTATAAATCAACTATATTCAATAAAAAAATAAAACTTAAGTGTACAGCTCAATGAATTTTTACCTAAATAGATGCCCATATAAGATACAGTTCAAGATCCACATTTCCTAGAAATGTTCCCTTGCTCCCCTTCTCAGTCAATACCCACCGCCTCCCCAGAGGTAACCACTATTCTAACTTCTATCTCCATACACTGGCTTAGCCAGTTCCTAACTTCATCCAAATGGAATCATACAGTCCCATAATACTTTTTAAAGAACTGTATGTATAAAGTCAATTTAATAGAGAAAAGCAAAACAAAGGGGAAAATCTATTATCCCACCACCACCACCACCAAAAATGAAAAAAAGAAAACCTTCAACATTAAAACAATTGATATATACATATCATTAAATATTTCAGACACGACAGAAGAGTATTTGGGAAAGCCCTCACTTTTCAAGAGTTGTTTATAACTAAGCAAACCCTGCTGGATCTTCCCCATTGGTTCCTTCAGATCCCGCCTCCATCCCTCTGCAGCCTTCTCTGGGCCCCTGGAGGCTGGCCTTTGTGGGCTACATCAAGGGCTCCTGGCTACCTTGTGTCTACTTGGGAACTGAAAAGGATAGCACTAGACATAGATGGGAGGGCAGCAGTGAGTTAGGTGGGCATGTCCATTCCCCTGACTCTCCCTGCTTCACCTCAGGCAGCCTCTCCTAAAGCTAGCTGCTCTCCCCAAGAGTAGGAATGGCCTTTCCCCTTGACTCTTAGGCCAGGCTGCTTACACTTCCCAGCTTGGGCTTGCCCCTGATTGCTTCAGCACCTCTGGCTGGCTTTCCTTCATCCTTCCCACGCCTTTGTAAATAACCCCTTCATTAAACTCTGCTCCATTTGAATGTGCTGTCTTCTGCCCCTGACTACCATCCACATTAAGTTTTAAATAGGGTTTTTAGGAAATACTTTTGCGTCCATCATGTGCATAGGCTGTACAGTGTTTCATGGGTGATAAACTGTCTCTACAGGTTCGCTTTATTAGCTACCTCCTTCTGATCAAAGGACACTTACATCATTCACATCCCTAATTCATCCAATCTTTAAGCAGAACAAAGAGACTTGTCTTCAGGCATGAGCAGGTAGAACCAACATCGCTACAGTGGAACTGAAGCCCAAGGCGGATGAGAAAATAGTCAGAAAACAACTAACTTATTTTAAGTGTCCAGATCCCTAAATCCAGACAAACTGCATCCTGGAGTGTGAAGATACTCAGAGGTGCTGTCAGAGCCACCATCTTTTTTAAAGAACCGTGGAAAGAACCAGAGATGTTTACTATGAAGTAGCAAAGACCTGAGAGGAGGGGACAGGATAGCTCTCTAGGGATGAGACCATCTCTGAGGCTCCAGAGGATGGGTTCACAGCCAGGGGGTGGAGGTTACAGTGAATGTGGCTCATGGCCTGTCAATTTCACTTCATTCATTCACTTATTCAACAAATAATTACTGAGAATCTACCACCTGCTGGGCACTGTACTCAGTGCCAGTATAATAAATATAACAGTAAACAGAGACAAAGCTCCTGATGCCATAGCTTGTTTTTATGGGAATAGGCAATAAGTAAATAAAGGAATATATAATACGTCAAGATTGATAAGTGCCGTAAAAAAGTAAATCCAGGTAAAGAGAGTACAAGGAGGTGAAGGAGGGCGCTCCCTTTTATATAGTGTGGTCAGGTTCAGATGTCTGAGAAGGTTTCTTCTCTGAATGATCCACTTAGATATCTGGGTGGTGGGGTGGAGGTAGGAATTCATGTGGATACACAGGAGAAAAATGGTCCAAGTGGAGAGAACAGAATCTACAAAGGTCCTGAGGTTGGTGCATATTTCACCATGTTTGGGGAATAGCAAGGAGATGATGACTGAAGTCAGACCATCATACCCAGCGGTGAATAAGGAAATTGGTAGAAACTAAGCTTCCACCTTAATCTGCTGGAGACAGATTGTGTAGGGTCTTGGGCCCTTAATAGTACTTTGCCTTTTACTTTGAGTGAGATAGGAAGCTATTGGAAGATACTGAGCAGAAGAGAGATATGACTGTTTTAAAAGGATCACTCTGGATCTTGTGTAGAATAAACTATAGTTGAGTGGAGGAGGAAGTACGGAGACAGTTAGGAGGCTGTTAACCCCCATGAGAGAGGATGGTGAGCTGTACTAAACTCAGGGTGTCAATAGAATGGTGAGAAGTGGTTGTTAGATTGGATATATTTTTGAAAGTAAAGTCGATAGCATTTGCCATTGAATTGGAGGTAGGATGTGATAACAAATGATGTGTCAAAGATGATCTCAAGGTTTTAGAGAAGAGAAAATTGTAGCATGTAATTGTCATTTATTGAAATAGGAAAAACTTCACAAGAGCAGATTTCAGGGGAAAATAAGAAGTTTGGTTTGGGATGTGATAAATTAGAGACATCAGTTAGACATCCAAGCAGAGTTGTTAGGGAAGCAATTGGCTATATGAGTCTGGCTTTCAGGAGAGAGGGCCAAAATGGATATAGAAACTGGGGAGTTATCAGTATATGAATGGTATTTAAAATCATGGGATTAGATGAATCCCTCTTTCCCACCCCTAAGTTTGTGTAAACTGAGAACTGAGCCCTGTGGCACTCAAAGATTTTGAGGTCATGAGGAGGAGAAGGAACCATACCAAAAAAAAAAAAAAAAAAGATTGAGGAGGAACTGCCGGTGAAGTGGGGAGAACCCAGAGGGAGTGGTACCCCAGGGACTAGTGAAGAAAGTGCTTCAAGTGATCAACTGTAGCTAAGATTGCTTACAGTAGACCAAGCAAGATGGTGCCTGAGACATATATCCAGGGTAAACTCTAGTTCAAAAAGATACATGCACCCCAATGTTCATAGCAGTGCTATTTATAATAGCCAAAACATGAAAGCAACCTAAATGTCCATCGACAGATGAACGGATAGAAAAGATGTGGTGTGTATATACACATATATATATGTGTGTGTGTATGTGTGTGTGTATATACACACATATCACTCAGCCATAAAAAAGAATGAAATAATGCCATTTGCAGCAACATGGATGAACCTAGAGATTATTATACTAAGTGAAGTAAGTCAGACAAATACCATTTGATATCACTTATATGCGGAATCTAAAAAAATGATACAAATGAACTTAATTACAAAACAGAAACAGACTCACAGACATAGAAAACAAACTTATGGTTACCAAAGGGGAAATGGGGGGATGAATTGGGAATATGGGATGAACAGATACACACTACTGTATGTAAAATAAACAACAAGGACCTACTGTATATCACAGGGAACTATATTCAATATCTTGTAAAAACCTACAATGGAAAAGAATCTGAAAAAGAATGTAGGTATATATATATATATATATATATGACTGAATCAGTTTGCTATACACATAAAACACTGTAAATCAACTACACTTCAATTAAAAAAAAATAAATTTTTAAATTTTTAAAAAGAAATTTCAACATACCTTAAAAAAAAAAGATAGTGCCTGAGAATCATCTGTAACTTCTGGCAACGTGAAGTTCTTTTGTGACCTTGACTAGAGCCATAGAGGAGTCATGGGAAAAAAGACCCACCTGGAGGGAGTTCAAGAAAGAGCTGGAGGGGAAATGATGGGGCCAGAATGTATAGACAACTCTGTCAGTGGGTTTTGCTGTAGTGAAGAAGACAGGAATGGGGTAGTAACTATAGGGGGTGTGGGGTGAAGGAAGATGCTTTGGGTTGGTGGTTTGGCTCAAGATGGGGACTATTCCACCATGTTTTCAGGCGGCAGGAATGATCCAGGAGAGCAGTGTTACCTGTTGATATGGGGGACCCAGGGGAAACTGCTCAGGGCACATCCTTGGATAGGGGAGAGGATAGGAGTCCTAGTGCACAAGTAGGAGGGGTTCTGTAGAGCCAACCAGAGTCATTCTTAGCTTATCTGCTTTATATTTTGCAGTTCCACAGAGACTTCCACCAGTGGAAACATGAGTGTTTAACTACTGATGTAAAAAAAAAAAATTGATAACTATTTGCTTTATTTATCCCTCACATGTTTTTCTGAGCCATTTTACCCCCATCTTACTAATAAGGAAGGTTCATAAAAGTTATATGACTTGGGATTAACATATACACACTACTGTATGTAAAATAGATGATCAACAAGGACCTACTGTATAGTACAGGGAACTCTACTCAATATTCTGTAATAACCTATATGGGAAAAGAAGCTAAAAAAGAATGGATATATGTATATGTAGAACTGAATCACTTTGGTGTACACATGAAACTAACACAACATTGTTAATCAACTATACCCCAATTAAATAAAAATTAAATTAAAAAAAATAAAAATAACAACAACAACAACAAAAGTTATGTGACTTCATCAAGTTCTCAAAGCTTTTATGAAAACCAGGTCTCAAACTAGTTCTGGCTGATTCCAAAGACCATAAATGTTCCACGACATCGGAGCCTAGAATTCCCCCAGAAGGTCCACCAGCTAACGAGAAAGGGACAAGATCATCTTAAGATGCCAGGCAAAGAAAAGCACAACTATGTAAACCTAGAGAACCCCACACACAAGCACTGAGGAAGCAAGAGTAAGTTACAAGCCTGGCCCCTATGCAGTGAAGCCTTTGGGGAAGATGTGGTTCACTTGATGGATGGTAAAGGCAGAGAGTGATGGAGGCATCAGTATTTGACAACATTATAGGAAGATCCTGAGAGGAGCTGGTCTCCAAAGTAGGGCTGATGAGTCCCGTGCGGATGGGAGGGAGCAAATGTTTCCACTTGAAAGTGCGGCGGTGGAAGTTGAGAAAAGCATTATGGGGCTTCTTTGGGTTTCCAGTCACTTCAGTGAACAATTATTAAGCCCCTACTATGTACACAGCACAGGACTTCATGTTCAGGAAATGAAGAAGAGCAGTCCTCCTTCCAGAAGTTACACAATGAACAATTCGAATTCACATAAGATTTCTAAATACCTGTATCAGTCAGTGTTCTCCAGAGAAGCAGAATCAATAACACATAAATAGAGATATAGATGATATATATAGATATAGATCAGATACATTTATTTCAAGGAATTATAGGGCAGGCCAACAGTCTAGAAACTCAGGCAGAAGTTGATGCTGCAGTCTTGAGGCAGAATTTGTTTTCTTCTCCGGGAAACCTCAGTTTTTTTCCTTAAGACCTTCAGCTGATTGGATGAGGCCCACCCACGTTATCCATGGCAATCTAGTTAATCAACTGTAGCTGGTAACCACATTTACAAAATACCCATCGGGTCAACACCTGGATCAGTGCTTGATTAAATATCTGGGTACTCTAGCCCAGCCAAGCTGTTACATAACACTAAGCATCACAGTATCCTATCAGTTCCCAGTTTATTCCATAGAAGCCAAAAGCAGGTACTTTATTTTAGAGACTTTCCCCTTTTAGAATTTCGCTGTTGCCTGACCAGGTGTTGAGCTGTAGACCAGTGAGGGGCCGGAGGAGGGGCTGTCTCCAAGCCTTGGTACTGTTAAGGGTGGTTTATAAAGGTTCTAATTCATTGTAATTAATTTTTATTGTGCAGAGGCAGAAGGCTGGCGGAATGAAAGGGGGTAATTTCACAAGTCAAAATAACAGATAAGTAAATACAAATAGTCCCCAACTTCCCAGGAGCAGATCACCATCGCCAGGTCTCGCCACTCGGAATGGAACACAGCCCCGAGCCCCTGTTGCTCCCTCACCCGGCAGACACACACACACACACACACACACACACACACACACATACACACACACACGATTCACCACGGGGTAAGTCTCATTTCAAAGCCGCTGAGCCGACGGCGCAACCTGACGGGGGTGACGTGGGAGCGGCTGCGTGCTGGGAGTGGCAGGCTGGGGTCCGCTTTGAGCATCCGCGTGGAGAGACAGGAGATGCAGAGGAAGACGAGGCTCTGGGCTGTGGGGTATTTTCTTTTTCGGAGGGTGAGGCAGGAAAGGAGGACTTGACTTTCTCCGGCCTGAAATCCTGTGTTGGGGTTTCAGGAGTCTTGAGTAATGATTGGTGTAGGTTTCTCATGGAGGACCCATTTATCTAGGTGCCAGTGGGTGAGCCTGGCTTCCCAAGCTTGAAAATTTAGATTTATTGGGTGCCAGAAATTGGACTGGACACCATTTAATAGGCCCATGCACCATGAAGGGGTGAGGGTGGGAGAATAAGTGTCAAGAGGGCCGAATGGTTGGGGAAGGGGCTCAGTGTGAAGAAAAACAGCAAAATCTGATTAGCGCGGCGTAGAATGCTGGCCGCGGCGGGCAGGAAATACAAGACTCTGGAGAAACCGGTGGTTTCTGAACAGAGCCGAAATCAGATAAACCTTCGGGAAGAGAGAGATGGAGGACAGGAAACAATTAGTCTCTCGGAACTTAAGGAAGGGACTTGTTGGAGGGGGAGAGAGAGAAAGAGAGAGAGGGAGGGATGGAGAGACAGACTCCTGAAATCTACAGAAGGCAGAACTGCCTTCAGAAGAGGCGGATCGATAAGAAAGCCATTTGCTGGTTACAAAAAAAAAAAAAATGCATATATCTTGTTCAGCCTCTTGCTCTGAAATAGAAGAAAAGCTTTGGGATTTATGGAATGTGGATTTACATAGAGAGGCCCTGGAATATATAAATACTGGCTGACTTCTAATGTCAGCGAGAGAAAGGCCGAGGGAGGCACGTTTGCAGGAGGGAAAGCGCAGAGGGAAGTGAAATCCAAACCCTGGACTCCGTGCCTCATTCCCCAAGTGAACATGGGGAATTCATATCCCTTCTCCGCGTGCTTCAATTTCTTCATTATTTTTATCTGTTTTCTCCCTGGGGCTGGGGAAGCAGTGTAAAAATGACTTCTCAGGCTTTGAGACATTTAAACAAAAAACTGTGTAATGCAACGCAGCTGATCTGAATCTCTCTGCTCACAAACATAGATGTTCATTCAATATTTATTGTGTTTCTTCTCAGTGCAAGGCACTGAATTAGATTCATGGGTGGAGATGTGCATGGTAAGTACTTCATTCATTCAACAAATATCTGGGAGGAAAATCTTCCTGCAAAGCGCTCCCATCTTTGTGGGGATAGGTGGGCAGGTAAATTCACATGCACGGCATGCCAGAGACTTGAAGGAGGGCCCACTGAATCAGACAGAAGAATCACAGACACCTTCCTGGAAGAGGTGACTTACACACAGGCTGTGGGCCCCTGGCACTCAGTGGTCTGCTGAAAATCACATTTCTCAGTCAACAACCCAGATGTTTGGGCTACATGTCAGCACACATCTAGGCATTTGGAAATGCTTGGATTTCTGGTGATTAGATCCAAATGCCCACCAGCACTTGTAGAAAGGAGAGTATGCATGTACCTTGTATATAATGCAAGCATGGATCGTGTAATAATTGTTTTTATGAGCCATTCTTCTTCCACCAGGACACAGATCATCAAAATTCTTCACTATTTATTATACATTAGTTTATCACTTGCCCTCAATTACATGGTGAAATTTATATGTTTGCACATGACCAAGGTGGTAGGCCCCGTGGCCCAAGCCAATTAGATAAGGCCTTAAAGAAATCAGACTGTGAACAAGGCAGAAGTTTAATAAAATTTGAAACCCACAGCTGTCAAGCTACATGCAGCCCTGTGTTCACAAATATCAGGCAAACATCATTACAGAATTGGTCAGGGTAAGAAGCACTTTGCATCCCATTTTGGTGACAGATTTAAAGACTCTGTCGGTGCGTGTGTGTGCACGCGCATGCACATGTGTACATATACATACATACGTGGGTATATCAGCATGCCTGCATATGTATATGGTGTATTTACATTGACGTAGGGATGTGCTAGAGGGAGGAAAGTGAAACTGCGTAGGCAATGCTTCTTTTCAGCTGTCCCCAGTCACTTGGTCTCTTCTTTTTTCCCTCTCCCTAATCACCGTCTTATCCCACACAAACCCCCAGACAGCTCAGAGCTCATGCCCCTCACCTCAGTATTCCCCCTCCAGCTCCAGAGAAGCCTACGCTCTGATCCCTAATTCACATAAATGTCCTTCCCATGAAATATTTTAATTTAAACCACTAATACAGCCAAAAGATAAAGTCCAGATGATGGTAGAACTTTAGGAATGAATTGGCAACAAATCAAGGGTGGATGTGGGGGTGAGAGGAACAGGAGAGACTTTTCTGATGAGGGGAAACGTACAAGAAAGAAATGATGATTCTGAACACCTGGAGAGGAGCCTTAGCGCTAATCCCTGCTACATCCGGCAAAGCACTTGCATCCTCTTGGAGTCAGTCTCTTTTCTGTCTCCCAGAGCCTTTTGCAATCACCTAAATAGATACTTATCAGATTGCATAGTCACTTATTAGTTACTTGTTTCCGGCCATCTCCCCCTCTAGACGGTGAGCTCTTCAAGCGAGGGGACCATGTCTTCCCAGGTTCTAGCACGATGCCTCGCTTGTAGTAAATGCCCCATTTTGAAAACCCTCCAATGAATTTAACTATTCTGAGTCAGTTTCTCACCTGCAAAATGCAAGTTTCTCCCCTCATCCATCCATTTATTTACTTGCCATTTGCTGGACAACCTGCTAGGTTAAGTGCTATAGGAAGCATACAAATGCATAATCTAGTAACTTATCTAAAATAACATTCCCTGCCTACCTCCCAGTACCATAAGGAAGAACAAAGAGACTGTGTGTATGAATGAGCTTTGGAAACTGTACACGCTACCTGAGGTAAGGGGTGATCTTTATTCTTACTCATTACATGTGTCGTGCTGATGCTCTGGGCCTTCCTGGCCCTGCAAGGGTTATTTTTGCAGATTCCCCCTGTCTCCCCTCTCTGTAGCTCCCAGCAGATGTATTAAGTGTAATTTTGGAACTGTTCCAGGTTCCCGCTTTAAGACTCAGAATGTTCAATATTTCCTGTGCGCAGCAGGCGCTCTGGGCTGGCGTGATGCCAGATGCTGTGAAGGGCTCACTCCCCAAGCATCCCTGGTGTCTGGGTCCCAGCCCCAACTTGTCCAGGCTATTCCATTGAGCCTGCTTGGGAAGCAGGGACAAAACCCCAGCAGAAGCTGCTGCTGCAGCCCCACCAGCTTGTATCCAAGACAACCTGCTGTCCTACTCCCTCTGAGGCACCAGCTGAGGGGGGAGGTCCCACTGCCCACAGCCCCTCTGCTTCCTGACTCAGCCTGAGCCCTGCAGGAAGCAAGTGGGGCATTTGGGCTGTCCCAAGGCTCTGGCTTGTTTGATGGTGGAATTAGTACTTTTGAGAGGTCCACAGGAAAATAGGTGAACAGTAGCAAATTGAGTCCCCCAGATGCTTGCTGAGCTAATATCATGGGACTTAACCCCACCTCACCATGTGGCTGACAAGCCCCCATCTGGTTCTGCAGTGAAAACTGCCTTCTTGTGACTGCTCAGGGCTAATGCCTCGTCTTTCTTATGGCAGCAGCACAAATGGAGCCCATATCCTTCTCCAAAACTGATGGGGAGGGAGGGGTTCTAAGGGATCTTGGGGAGCACTTCCATGTGGATGCATGATCCCCACCCCTCCTCTTTCCTCCCTCTTTTTAATTAATTTGCATAATCACTTGCACCGGTTGAACACATGTGACACACTCAGGACTCATGTTTGCATCTAAATGGGAACCAGTTTTGTGCTTTTAAATGTAATCTTTTCCTGACTCTTTCCCCACCCTTTGTCTTTCTTTTCATTTGGTCTCCCATCCCCTCCTTCTATTTCTTTTTTCTCCAACCCTCCCACACTCGGTGAATGCCATGGTCACTGTGACCTCCCTCCATCAAATACCCACCCTCTTCCCCGACCACATCAATTCAATCGAACAAGTATATTCCGCAGTAGAGAGGAAGGAAACTAAGATTCGTCGAGCTCCTCTGAGGCACCAGGCAGTGTGTCAAAACGCAGAATACAGACAGACAAGCTCCCTTGCACACGCAGAGCTCACCTGTAGCCTAGGGCCCAAGCTGATGCTACAGCACCTACCTAATGCCCAGACCTACTAAGGCAGGGAAGGCATATCCCAAAAATACAGGGTAAGAGCTACAGAGGCCCTTAAAGGGCATGAGATCCAGAGACCAGCCAGGAGGAGATTCTCCCACTGAAGGTCACTGAGAAATGGTTACCTTTCCTTGTGGAAAGAATTGCAGTCCCAAGTTCAAGTTCAAGCTCTGCCTTTAACTGACCTTTGTTAAGCTGTAACCTCTTCTGCCCCTCAGTTTCCACATTTATAAACTAGGACAAATGAACCAAATAACCTGTTATATCTCCAGTTCTGAAATGCTTTGAATCTGTGAATCCTTTTCTGATCTTTGCTTTGTGACCCAGAAAACTGTTAAACTGATAAAACTGTATTAAAATGGACTGTGAGAACAGGTAGATGTCAGCTGTATTTTTGTCCGGAGACCAGATCTCTGAATTCTTGTCATAATGGTGTGTTTGAGGCTATAATGGTTTGTAATCATTCTTGGTATATAGCATGTGTCTGACTACTAAAATCAGTGCTTCTCTCAGTATTAGGGTCCATGTTATTCGGAAAAACAGACTTGTTATTCATTGTGTAGACATCCTTACTGGAATCCTTTTCAGACAGAGCTTGAGCTGCTTGAGCTAATGAGAGAGACCTTTTATCAAACTCTGGAGGTCAGCAGATGTGGGCTTTATGGGAAAAGTGAAAGAATGGGGGAAATTCCATCACGGTCATGAACAGGCACTTCCAGTAAATTCTTATCCATCAAGGGAGAGTAACAGGTTGTTCTGGTCGTGGCAAATAGAGAATCTTTATAGATGCTGCATGGATTATCAATTTTCAAAGGTTGAAAGAAACATGGAAATATACCAAAAAGTTGCTATGAGTAAGCTAATCCTGTCTGAGGATTCCAAAACCCTTTGTACGGGCATCACATAGCAAATGAGAAGTATCCGATTTAGAATATAATTGTTGCTATTCGTCACAAAAACAGTGGGGCTCCTGTTTATCAATCCTGTTACTTTGGGGGAAAAAATAATATTATCAAACACGATTTGGGTTTCCTCTCAATCCCCATTTCCAACGACTGCCCTGTTCTGCTCCATGCTCTAGCCACAGTTGGCCATGACCATTTCTAGAAAGAGACGGAGTTTCCCACTCACACACCTGTGCTCCTGTACATCTTCTCTCCTAGCTCTCACTGCCCTACTTCCCTACCTGCCATCTCAGCTGTGGTCTCCTTCATAAACCATCCATAATATCCCCCCAAAATATGGGATTGTTCCCATTTCCCAACTCTCACAGCTCTTTGTTTTCAACTCTCTTAAGGTATTTATCAATGCTGTGCTCTCTGGACCACATGAATCTATCTAGTTCTGGCACTGTCCTTTAGAGGAAGTTTGACATATAATCTGCCTGAGGGCATAAATGTTCTCGTTTGGCTTACACCTCTGGATAGGAATAGACACATGGTACTATTCATCAGGATTTAAAATTTTGAAAGCATAGCTGATGCTCTGTATTCCTTATCCTTATATGGCTGTGAGCACCTTGCGGGCAGCACCATGTATAAGCAAACTGCATTTCTGTCTCCAGCACAGAGCCTGGCATGTGAGCGGGAGCAATAAATGTTTGCTGAATTAAACTGAACATAATAAAAGGACACCTTGGTGCATTCACACATTAGCGGAACTCTAGAGAGGCAAATGTTCACCAAACTTAACATCTCTTATTTTCAACTGAAAAATAAAAACACATTTTACATTGGAAAGAGAAGCAATGGCATATGCAATCTCATTTGGAAGTTCAGATGATTTACTTTGATAAAGAACCATCATGAGCTATAATCTTTCAGGATATTGTTGACAAAGGCCACGCTATCAGGTTGGCTCTTTACAGTCATAGGTATCGATTCATTCCTCAAATATTACTGAGCATAACTATGAGCTAGAAGTCGTTAAAGTTTTAGGGTTGCGGCAGAGGAACAAGGCAAGATTCTTAAACTCATGGAGGTTATATTCTAGAAGAGGAAACAGGATAAGAAAGTAAACAAATAAGAAATATGGTTGAGTGATACAAAGAAAATACATCAGGGTGACAATAACAAAAGTGATGGTGAGATTAGTATTCTAGGAAAGATGGATGGTCAGGGAAGGTTGTTTGGAGATGACTATTTGACTTGAAGGAGATAATTAAGTGATCCATGCAAGTATGTGAGGGGAAAGTATTCCGGGTAAAAGGAACAGCATGGACAAAGGCTCTGAGGCAGGAGAATACTTGGTTGCTTGAGGAAGAGAATAACAAGGAAGACAGGGTAGCAGAGAAGACTGAACAGGGATCAGGTTGGGACAAATGGCAAGAGATGAGCTCAGAGCAAGAGCAGTGTACCAGATGTAGGAAGTTAGGATACAGTAAGATTTGGATTTTACCCTAAGATGGATGCTTTTGGAGGAGGTGGAACTGAAGTGTGACATGATCTCACCTACATCTTAAAAGCATCACTCTAGCTTCTATGTGGAAACAGACTGTGAGATGGCAGGAGCATTAAGCAAGTTTGGAGACATTGGAGCCAGTTAGGAGGTTACTGCAATAATCCAGGATGCTGGTGGCTTGGGCTAAGTTTGTGAATGGTGAGGATGGTAAGAAGCGATTGGGTCCTGGATATATATTTGAAGGTAAAGCTACAGGCTTTGCTGAAGTACTGGATATGAAGTCTTGAGAGAAAAACTCCAAGGATCTTAGCCTCATCAATTGGAAGAAGAGAGTTGCCATTTACTGAGATGGAGTAGATTGTGAGAGTAGGTTTTGGGGTGAGGGAGTTCAGTTTGGTATATGTTAATTTGGGGATACCTATTAGTCATCCAAGAGAGATGCTGAATAGGCAATTAGATATATAAGATTGGGGTTCAGGAAAGACGTTCAAGCTGGATATATAAATATACGAGTTGCCAGCAAATAGTATTTGTATTAGTTTACTTGGGCTGCTATAATGAAATGCCACAAACTGGGTGGCTTAAACAACAGAAATTTATCTCTCTCAGTTCTAGAGGCTGGGAAGTCCAAGATCAAGGTGCCTGGCAATTCAGTTCCCTGGTTAGGGCTGTCTCCATGGCTTGTAGACATCACCTTATCTCTGTGTCCTCACTGGACAAGGGAGAGAGAAGAAACAAGTTCTCTGGTGTCTGTTCTTATAAGGGCACTAATTCCATCATGAGAGTCCCACCCTCATGACCTCTTCTAAACTTAATCACCTTCCAAAAGCCCCATCTCCAAATACCATCACATTAAAGATTAGGCATTCAATATATAAATTTGAGGGGGACACAGTTCAGTCCATAGCAGTATTTAAAACCATGTGCATAGAAGTACATAGAAGAGAAAAGAGGGGAGGGGAAGGAAAGGAAGGGAAAGAGGGAAAGGGAAGGGAGAGGAGGAGGGGTAGGATGAGAGGTTTAGAGAATGGAGCCCAGGAGTGGTAGGAGAAGATGAGGCAGGGCCAGCAGTGATCATAGAGAAGGTATGGCCTTGGGAGGGAGGAGGGAACCAAGAGAGTTTGGTGTCCTGAGAGCCAAGTGAAGGAAGAATTTCAAAGAAGATGGATGATCACCTGGGTTATGTGGGATACATCAAGTGGGATGGAGATGCAAATTGACTATGCATTTAGCAGCTGGTAGGTCACAGTGACCTTGGCAAGTGCAATTTTGTCAAGTGATGGGGATGAAACGCTGACTGCGGTACGTTCAAGAGAGAGTGGGTCAGAGGGAATGGGAGCAACAAGTATTGATCACTCTTTCAAGGCATTTCACTGTGAAAGGAGCAGAGAAAGGTATGATTGCTTGAAGAAAGCAAACACTTCTGCTTTAGCTGAAGAACCACCGGGAAAGAACTCACTGCCTTCTGAGGGCATGGCCTTTACTCACGTGGTGGGGAGATGCTCCGAAGGCCGGCTGAGCACACTCAGAGGACATGCCTGTGGTTTAGAACCTCTATGAACTGCGACTCCATCTACTCACTAAAATCACAGAAGGCACAGCCTCTCTGCAAAGCCCCAAATCAGCAGCCCCTTATTATCTGGAATGACTAAGCTCCACATATCCCCTTCCCTCCTCTTCCTGCCTGGGTCTGCGTGCACAATTGGGTATGGCCACCAGCACAATGACAACTTCCTAATGTCAAGAACCCAAAGCCAATTGGAAAATTGTGTTGTGAGCAAATCTCTGGCAAGGAGGATGGAGAAAAGGAAGAAGGGGGACATGAAATGGACAGATAGGTGTAAATGCACCCCCAGCCCCCTGGATCCCATTGTGCTTGGGCACCTGGCAACCATCTTGGATAGTGTCAATCACCTCTTCTAAATCTGCATCAAGGGATACCGTGAACTTACATTCTACATTCTTTGCTAACAGGTGTTTCCCCGTTGAGCCTGGTGTGCTTAACAGCTACAACATGCTTTCTCTGCTTTTCAATTTGGCCTCTTTAACAGAGGCTTGAAAGTTGGTGAGAAGTGGCTCTTGTACCAAGGTGAAACTAGCTGTTTAGTTTAATTTCACCCAATTACTTTTTATTGAGCACCTGCTAGAGCTAGATCCTATGCTGATTTGTGCAAGGATACAACTTAAAAAAAAGAGTAGAATTTGCTTCCATGGAGCTCACAATCTAAGTCAGTGGTTCTCAATCTGGGGCCATTTTGCCCCCCAGCGGGCATTTGGTGGTGCCCACAGACACTTTTTTTTTTTTTTTAATATGTATCTATAGGATTTTTTTTCTTGTGATTTTTTTTTAAAGTATTTATTTATTTATTTATGGCTGTGTTGGGTCTTCGTTTCTGTGCGAGGGCTTTCTCTAGTTGTGGCAAGCGGGGGCCACTCTTCATCGCGGTGCACGGGCCTCTCACTATTGCGGCCTCTCTTGTTGCAGAGCACAGGCTCCAGACGTGCAGGCTCACTAATTGTGGCTCACGGGCCCAGCTGCTCCGCGACACGTGGGATCCTCCCAGACCAGGGCTCTAACCCGTGTCCCCTGCATTGGCAGGCAGATTCTCAACCACTGTGCCACCAGGGAAGCCCCAGAGACACTTTTGATTGTCACTACCAAGGGAGGGTGTTACTGGCATCTAATATGTAGAGGCCAGAAATGCTGCTAAACGTCCTATAGCACACAGGACAGCCTCTAATCTAAAGAATTATCTAATCTAAAATGTTAATAGTGTCAAGACTGAGAAACTCTGATCTAAGGGATACGACAGCACACATATGAATAACTCTAGTACAAGAGAGACTGTGATAAGCAACAGTTGATGTTTCCAGAGATTCTTAAGCTTTGGAGAGAGACAGCATCTTAGATTCAGTAGCAAGATGCCTCTAGTGACCCTGGGAATTCCATCTAGGGAAAAGAAAACTCCAGCAAGTTCCTGCATGAGTATACGTATGTATCCATATGGCCTCTTAGAGGTAACAAGGCTCTTTTGTATACACGATCATGCTCCATCCTCACGACAATCCTATTTAGGGGTCCTCCATCTATTCGAATCATTGTAACTGAAGAATAGTCCTCTGCTATTTGGAAAGGCCATTCTCTCCAACTGAGAGAGAGACAGGGACCTCAGCCCAGCCAAACAGCCAAATTGACCCTGGCAGTCACTGATGTCAGATGCCCCAGACAGATGTCCATCGTTCTTCAACAACTGTTTTAAGCAAACCGAGTCGGTATACACACCTCCAGTTCAGCTTTGGAAACTGAAGTTTAGTGACATGACTAAGATCTCACTGTTCCTAACTTGCAGTGATTTGGCTCAAACCTTGCCCTTCTGAGGCCAGATGCAGAAATCTTTCTACCACGAGAAGCTGCCTCTTTCCAAAACAACAATAGGCATCAACACCACTATGGAGCTTAACAATTCACACAGTGATTTCCATGTCCGTCCTTTTTCTCCCCAGGTATTTCTGTAGGCAAATGCATGGGAAGGAGTGGAAAATACATTTTGCGTTTAGGCTGAAGGAGAGAAAGAGTCCTCACCTGTATTTTTATCAGCCACATCACATCTCTTTATGTTCATACATAAATCATGGAGGACGTGCAGCTATAGAGCCACCTGGCATCAAAATGGAATCAGACTAAAGGGTTTCTCCAGTAGCACCATGCACCGCATTTATGTACCCTTAAAAAAAACCAAAACACTCAGGGGAACTCAAGTATGCTAATGGCTTAAAATGACCAAGTTAAAACTGAGCCACATGATTTTATTTAAATACAGATGGTCAGGTTTTGTTTACATCTACAGAGCAAACAGCTGATACAAAGGGGTGCCCTATACATATAAACCAGCAAAGCCATTTTAGAACCCAGAGTTTGAAAGAGTCTATATAAATGTAAATTACCAACCAAAGGGAGCATAAAATCTATGGATGTGAAAATGAGACTACTATCTTCCCTCATCCAGCTCAGATTGGCCCATGTGGGTTCACATGGCTTTCTCTCATTTGAAGAGTCCCTGGAGCATGGATTTAGCTGAGCTTCTGTGTACCAGCATTTCGGCTGGCCACGATCCAGTGACCTGTGTTTCCTCTGCGGTAGTTTGTCAATGCCAGGGGGGTTTCCAGATCTTGCGGAGACACTGAGGCTTCATGCATCTGCTTTGTCGCCCCAGCATTACTTTGATCCCTTGGATTCTCCAACAGGAGTCTTCCAGGCAAATTCAGGGAGTGGGTTGACCCATTAATTCAGCCTAAGAGCTAGTAAGCCAGCTTTGTCCAGGGCCAAAACTGAGCTCTAGTTGGAAATGAAATGCTTCTGAAAGCTGACTTAACTCTTTTCCACCCTAACATTGTGTTTCCTTAGGGACCCTGCAGTAGCCATTCCCTAAATGGGACTCTGGGGCATGGAAGAAGTTAAAGTTGAGCTTCTCCAAGCCTGTCCTTCCCAATAAGGGAGGATGGGGCCCACAAGGGGTAGAGGATTGATGGGATAAAAGAGAATGACCACAAACTGCTCAGAGTTCCATGCAGGAAGAACCCAGAGAAAAACAATCTAGCTAAATGAAATTGTTTTCTTCCTTTCCAACCACAGTATATTAATTGGGCACAAATCGGTCCACTTAATGCCAATTGACATTAAGCAATTTACCATTTGATGGCAATTGAAAACCCATGCTTAGTGCTCCAAACTCCCTTGATTGTTCCGAACAGATTTCCCATCCTAAAGTGGAAATGGATTTAATTTGATCTCTTCAGTCTGTTCATCATTATGTATAAAACAGTAATACTGGTACCAGGAAACCAGCAGCTACCTGGGCAGTGGACTGTTCAAAACAGAGGCATTCAGTCATTGGAGAAAATTCCACAGAAAGAGTCACCATATAGTTGTAATGATGGCGACCGACCTGGGGCAGCATGGTTGTTCTTTGTTGTTGTTGATGTCTCATTGTTCTGATTTCTTCTTTTTTTCCTTTTCTGTTTCCTTAATGCCAGAGGGGTTTAAAGTTGAGAAAAGTCCTAGAAAGCAATCTAATTCAGCTCTGTCACTTCTCCAGTGAGAAAACTGAGACCTAAGGAAGTTACATGACTTGCCCAGATACTTAAAAACAATAATCTGTTCTCTTTTCTTCATTCCTATGTCTTCTTTATTCTCTTACATGCCCACTCCTACCCCACCTCAGAGCTCTATGGGCAGAGAAGTAATGGAAAGAACATGTAATCTGGTAACAAAGGACTTGAGTTCAACTGATGTACCTCTGTCACTTAACTTCTCAGGACCTCAGGGTGTCAATGAAAGAGGAATAAAGGTCCACACCTCCCAGTATTTTTGCAAGGAAATAACTTATGCAAAAGCACTTTAAAATCTGCAAAGTAACGTGACATGTAAGACATTGCCTGACCAAAACCCACCATGGAATGGAGATCAGCCAAATGGGTCAAAGGTTGAAAGTCAGGCAAGGAACAAATTTTGAGCCGTTGGCAATAAGAGCCATAGCACCCCAGTTCTCTCCACTCATACCTGAAACTAAAGAAAGATCAGGGATTAGAAGCCTGAAAATATTTGCAGATGTTTGGCATGGCTGTGGTTAGCCTTTTGACTTTTGGAACAAGTAACATCTAGTGATATTTGTTCCACTTGTTTTTCTTTTAACTAAGTTGTCAGCGTATTGTTTGCAAACTTTTTAAATTCTAAAGATCTATTTTGCAGAAAGCTATCTAATCACTTATCAGAAAAAAGGCAAACATGGCCTTATGGACTTGCTCTGTAATTATACTTTAAAGTGAAATACACAGAGCCTTAACTTATATTCTGTTGGCAATGTACCCAAATCCTTTATTAAACTGTTTATAGAAATATGTGCCATTGGCACTTTCACAAGTAGAGGCATAAATGGAATAACATATAAGCAGATCATACTAGAAGCAGCCCTGGGCTAGGAGACACAAATTATTGCTTCTTATAGCTATGTGACTTGGAGCAAGTTACTTTACCTCTCTGAGTTTCCGAGAGGTAAATGGGGATGCAAAGTGGGGATAATGACCCCAGCAGTAAACGCGATCATATCATCCAGGTCTCAGCTCAAATGTTCCCTGACCAGAGGAGCAATAGTGGATGCTAAGATAACCCCCCTCTTTCAGGACTGATGCATCATCCCCCAACTGCTGAGAGAGTTGGCCACTGACCACTCACAGCTGGGCCCCTTCACAGATAAACCTCAGCAGTCCACCTCATCCAAGATCTCACTCTCCCCCATCCAAGGCAGCCCATGTACCATACTGGCCAATAAGAAGGTCTCAAGTCCATCCCTCCCCCAACTCAGAATACCCTGCAGGGCTATCCCAGCTCCAAAGTGCCCTGTGGCTTTGGAGGTTGAGGCTTTGCTGTGACTACATATCGGCCCAACTTTTTTCTCTTCCCAATCCTGCTTCCTATACTCCCCCATGGATACTGATCCCCAAAGAGCTCCACAGTAAACTCTCTGTGTGCTCATCACCACCTGAGCTGTCTTCCCAAAACACCTGACCTGCAACACGGGCCCTTCCTGGCCACATCTCCTCTGGTCATTCTCTATCTCATTGCTCTTGTCACTATCTGAAAAAATACCATTTATTTATTTGCATGTTGATTGTCTGCCTCCCCACTGCTAGAATATATGTTCCATGAGGGCAGGACCTCTTTGTGTGTCTTGCCCACTATTCTATCCCTAGGGCCTAGCACATAGGAGGCACTCATTAAATACTTGTTGAATAAAAGAATATCAGATATTAAGAGCTTCCAGTTTGGTAAATACAATGAGCTGTACAAATGTTAGTTTATATATTTTTAAGAACTCAGTTTGTGCTTCAGAAAGGATAAATTAAAGATAGTTGATAAATATGCCGTAGGACTCACCCAGTGAATCACTTATCAACAAATTAATGGATCTTGCCCCAGTTGACATTTCTGTTTGCAAACTGATGGCATACTTATTCAACTGTCTCCATTATGAGCCCTCAATATATCCAAACAGTATGTTTAAACATGAAAAAAAGTAACTTAAAAAAAAGTTGGACACAATCACAGTGCATTTGTAGGCACCAGCAAATATCATTTGTATAAACTAACAGCTCATAACTAAGGAAACAGCCATCAATAAAATGAACAGATTACTAGTTCAAAACAAAAAGTTCTGTTATAGGCAAGAGCGATTCATGTGTTGATACTTGTAAGGCTCTGGATCATAAAGGCTTAAAGTCAGGAGATCTGGGCTCTTGCCTAAGCTCCACCTCTAACTAATCAAGTGACCTGGGTCAAGTCACTGCATCTTACTTACTGGTCCTGAATGTTCTTGTGGAATGAGAAAGATGCTTTTCTCATCCCTCTAACTTTGAAATTCTACGTTCCTATATTAGCTGACTGATGTATATCAATGATACATTGATGTCAAAGAAGACAACATAGACTATACTATCAACTATATTTAGGATAAGGCTAGGAAGTCTCATAACCTATAGGATATTTGTGGTAAAAAGTAGATAACCTATGTTTGGCTGTCTGAGTTCAAGGTCATACTTAAACTGACTTTCCATGAGACTGGGTTAATAATTTCATGAGACTTAAAGGCAAATAAGCTGGAGGCCACTGGATGATAGAATGTGTGTGACTACCTTTGATCTAGAGGATGAGATCTACTTTTCTGGGCCTTAGGGAAGCAGTGTTTTTAAGAATGTTTCCTCCAAAAATCTTTTAAGAAAGGCAATGGTCCCCTTGTCTCAAGTGTGTGAACTAAGTGAGGAGGTATAAGACTCCACCTGCTATTGCTTTTTATTTTGAGCCCTGGCTCAGAAAACTGCAACTTCACAGCTCCTCTCTCCCTTCCTCCCCCATCCTCTCACTGTGGTACCCTTCAAGGTGCCATCCTCTACCCTCTTCCCTGCATACTCATCTCAAATGATATCATCCACTTACATAGTTTATGTGCAAATGGCTCCCATGACAGTATCTCTAGCCACAACATCTCAATTTATAAAACTCCTAATTGCCTGCTGGATAGTGTCACTAGCTACCTCAATATCCCAAACTCATATCTAAATAGAACTTAACTTTTTCTTTATCATCGTGTTTACCTTAAACAGTTCTTGTTTCTCACTTTCATCCTTGAGCTTGTGGTAGCACTCATTCAAGTTCTTGCTTCCTGAATCTAAATATTCACTAAATCCTTCCCTTTTTCCTTCTCACTAACTTCTGCATATGACTCATTTCCACTGCTTCAACACTAATAGAGGTCTTGAAGAGGACTAATAGTCAGTAGCACTTATGTTACTATTCTAAAAGTTGAAATAGGCAGTCGCATGAAAAGAAGTATAGACCTAACTCACTTATAAACATAGATAAGGCAATATTAAACTATTAGCAAAGAAAATCAAGCAATGAATCAAAAGGACTTTGTGACAAATTGGGTTTATGCCAGGAATTCATATACGGCTTAACATTAGAAATTTGATTAATATAAATTTTACACTAACAGACTAAAAGAGAAAAATAATATGCTATTACCCATAGACCCACACGAAAAATATTAAAACTTGATAAAATTCAACACTCATTTGTAATTTAAAGAGGAAAATCTTAGCAAACTAAGAAGAGAACTTATTACATCTACCAAAACCTTCCCTCAAACATCATTTTTAACAATCAAATGTTAAAAGTTTCATAGGAAAGATGCTGAAATTCCCACTATTGACACATATAAATTTATAATAGAGGTTCTAAGAAGGACAGTAAGAAAAGCCAAAGAAATAGCAGGGGGACTTCCCTGGTGGCGCAGTGGTTAAGAATCCGCCTGCCAATGCAGGGGACACGGGTTCGATCCCTGGTCCACGAAGATCCCACATGCCATGGAGCAAATAAGCCCGTGCGCCACAACTACTGAAGCCCATGTGCCACAACTACTGAAGCCCATGCGCCACAACTACTGAAGCCTGCCCGCCTAGAGCCCATGCTCCGCAACAAGAGAAGCCACTGCAATGAGAAGCCCCCGCACTGCAACTAAGCGGAACTAGAGAAAGCCCAGCAACGAAGACTCAATGCAGCCAAAATTAAATAAATAAATAAAGTAAAAAAGAAAAAACACACCATTCAATCTCCACTACTTGTATCCTTTTGATTAAGTTCTGGCCAATATGATGAAGCAGATGTAAACTTTAAAATTAAAAAAAAAAAAAAAAAAAAAAAAAAAAGAAATAGCAGGTAAAAGAATTGAAAAGGAAAACAAAACTGCTCATACTTAGAGTTGATATGATTTCCTATATGGAACAATAAAACAAATGAATCTACAGAAAAAAATAGTAGATTTAATAAAAGCATTCAATAAGATTGTTGGATATAGTATAAATACACAAAAATTAATTGCATTCCCTTATAAATTAAACAAAAAATAATAATAAATGTAATTTTACAAGTACCATTTATGAGACCCAATATAAAGTACCAAATAATCTCACAGAAAATGTACAAAATCTTTAAGGATAAAATGATAAAATATTATTGAAAAAGTATTTAAAAGATCTAAACAAATAGAAAGATGTACCAAGTTCATGGATAAGACTACTCAATAACTTAAACATGTCTATTATTCCCAAATTAATCTATACATTCAAAAAATTCAATCAAAGTCCTAACAGAATGTTCATGGAACTTGAGAAGCCAAATTCTACAATTGTATGAAAGAGCAAAGGGCCAAGAAAAGCCTAAGACACTCTTGAAAAAGACTTGCCCAGATTTCAAGACTAGCATTGTGGGATTGGAAAAGAGATGGACAAATTGAAAAAAATAAAATAAAAACAGGTTTTAGTGTTCAAAAACAGATTTGTGTATATGAAGAAACTTCATATATAATAGAGAAAACAATGCCAATCAGCGGGGAGAGAATAGGCTATTCAATAAATGCTGCTAGAATAACTATGACCTGTATGAAAAAAAAAAAAGAATTTCTACCCCGTTCCACACCCATTAAAAGCCATTTAAAATGAAAACAAAAATATAAACATTAAACATTTTGGAAGAGTTGTAGAATATATTCATGACTTTGTGATGGGGAGGAATTCCTTAAATACTTGAAGTATAAAATCCATGAAAGAAGAGACTGATTAATCTGACTATATTACAATTAAAGTGTTCTGTGCTTCGAAAGACATAATTGGAGGGATTTGGGGTTATGGCAGGATGAAGAAGTAGTTCTTCAAAAATAAGTATAACACTGGACAAAATTCTCAAAATCAATCACTTCAAGGCAGATGATGAATTGGAAAGCATTTATTCTTGAAATCTGCTAGATCTTTGGGTGTGAAGAGCAGGGATGTGTGGTCTTCTCACTTGGAGCTGCTCCTACTTCTTACCAACCCAGCTTGGTTGGTAAGAATTTTAGTTTTTCCCGGGCTGGGCTAGCTGCAAAACCAGCAGCTTTGTTGCCAGAGGGAGGCAGCGGAATTCTGAGGGAAAAAATGGGGAAAACCCACAGCAGCTTGCTTGTCCAAGATTGCAACCTTAGTTGCGGTGAGGGATAGACCAGTCACAAACTTAATGGAGAGATCCGTAAATCAGAAAGCCATAGAAGAGCTGAAATGAACTTCCCACACATACTGGAGTGACTGCAAAACTATGACATGTTAGCAAGGGAGACCCAAGAAAGTCTGGAGATAAATGCCAAGGGAAACCTGAGAACTGGTCACAAATGTAAATGATTTCTCAATTCACACACATATCAAACAGCACAGGGTAAAAGCCTTTCCCAATCAAGCATAATCCCTGGCCACCTATGGGCTGGCCACTAAGCTATGCAGACATAGGGGGGACCTCTAGGAAGCCCGAATAAAATTAAGAATAAAGAATTTTAGCAGATACCTTAATGACTACACATCTTAGGGGAAACAGTTTCTCCACATCCCCACCAATACTTGGCATTGTTAATCTTCTTGATTATAGCCATTCTAGTGGGTATTAGTGTGATGTCATTGTGCTTTTAATTTACATTTCCTTATTGACTAATAATGCTGGGCATCCTTTCATGTTTTTATTAGTCATTTACATGTCTTCCTTAGTGCGGTGTCTATTCAAATCATTTGCCCGTTTAAAAAATACATACACTGCTGGCGAGGATGAAAAACTGTCTGAACATTTTGTAAAATAGTTTGTCAGTTTCTTAAAAAGTTAAACATAGAGTTAACATACAAGTCAGCAATTCCACTCTGAATATCTACCCAAAAGACATCAAAATATATATTGACCCAAAAATTTGTAGACAAATTTTCATAACATTATTCATAGTGAAAGCTGGGAACAATACAAATGATGGGTGGATAAACAAAATGTGGTATATCCATACAATGGAATATTATCCAGCAATAAAAAAAAAAAACTACTGTTACATGCAACATCATGGGTGAACTTCTAAAACAGTATACTAGATGAAAAAAGCCAGACGCAAAAAAAACATATATCATATACTTCCATTTATATGACATCTTTAGAAAAAGCTAAACTAGTGACTCAATGCAAATCCGTGGTTGTCTGGAGCGGGGACTGGGAGGCAAGACTGACTGAAAATGGGCAAAAGGTAACTCTTGGGGGTGATGAAAATGCCTTAAAATTGGATTGTAGCAATAGTTGTCTAATCGTAAATTTACTAAAACACATCAATCTGTACATTTATGATGAGCAAACTTTGTGGTATACAAATTATACTTCAATAGAGCTTGTTTTTTTTAGGCCATCATTGAAAAAGTAAGAAGTCCAGTTACAGATTGGGAGAAGATATTTGAAATTTATATAATCATAGAAGGATTAGAATTAAGAATATATGTGTTTGTGACTAAGTATATATGTGAGTATATATAGACCCACAGACGTAGAAAACAAACTTATGGTTACCAAAGGGGAAAGGGAAGGTGAGAGGGATAAATTAGGAGTTTGGGATTAACATATACACACTACTATATATAAAATAGATAAACAACAAGGACCTACTGTATAGTATAGGGAACTCTACTCAATATTCTGTAATGACCTATAAGGGAAAAGAATCTGAAAAACAATATATATATATATAGAGAGAGAGAGAGAGAGAGAGATAAATAGATATAGATATATGACTGAATCACTGTGCCTTACACCTGAAACTAATACAACATTGTAAATCAACTACATTTCAATAAAAAAAATTAAAATTAAAAAAAGAAAGTTGAAGATTAAGAACATATATGTTTGTGAGTGAGTATATATGTGTGGGTATATATGTATATGTATGCATATTTCATGATATATGTACATATATATGAATTCTTACAAATCAACTAGAAATAGAAAACACAATTTTGAAACAGAGGAGGTGAAAAAATTATCAACAGGTAGTTCACAAAGAAAACCTGAATAAGCAATAATAAACATCTAAAAGACAATCAATGTCATTGTAATCAAGAAAATATAAACTTAAAACTGCAATGAAGTACCAAGCGGTGCCAGAAAAAAATTTTTTAATTTTGATCACTCCAAATGTTGGCAAGAATATGGAGTAACAAGAATTCTTAAACACTGCCGGAGAGACTATAAATAAGTACAGTCACTATGCAGAGCAATTTGGAATGTCTTATGATGTTGAAGATGTACACTCTTCATGACCCAGCTGCTCCATTTCTACACACACACACCATGAAATTTTCACACATATTCCATAAGAAAACATAAATAAGAACATTCATAATAATAGCTGTTTTTGGTGTCAGAGACCTGGATTAAATCTTACCTAAACCATTCATTCTCTGAGTAGCCTCAGGCAAAAGGTCTTTAAATCTCTCTTAGCTTTAATTTTTCCATTGTTAAAATGCAGGCAACCATACCTGCCCACCAGAAATATTGTGCAGATTGAAAGAAAAAAAAAAGGTTTATGAAGAATGTAGCACATTTGACACTTACTAAAACTTTAAGAACATTAGTTCCCATTTCTTCATGTACTAAATGGATGTTTATATCCTAAATTGACTGGAGGGAATTCCTTGATTTTAAGAGAGGCAGGATCCTACAGTGAAGGCAAGTGTGCTGTTTCAAAATGTTTAAACTCCATTTCCTCTCTTTAGTGCCTTCTGAAAAGTACACCATGCCACACATCCCAAAGGAAAAGAGTGTCATGGAAAGAGGGAGGCAGGGACACCGAAACAGTTACAAGCTTAGGAAACCATTGATTACAGTCTTTCCACCACCTGGATCTCAGTATGAGTTAAATATAATTATGCTTGGCTTAAAGTAGTGTTTGTGTCATATTCAAACGGGTCCAGGTAGCTTCAAAGGGTAAATGTGCTTATATATGTTCAGTGGGATACACTGATGCCTGGTCCTTAGAAACTTGTAAGACCATCTCAGTTTATGTTGCTGGAAAAGACCACTTATGTTATGAGGGTCAGAGTAAATATCTTGGCCCTTTCTTTTTTAATTTTACAAGGAAGCTCATGGCAAATGAGGTTGAAATGTGGTTAATTTATGAGTATGATGGAACATCCCCCTATTACAATGGATGTCAGCCTGGAAATCTGGTTGGTCTGGGTAAGCCCTAATTAAAAAAGAATTGTCTAAATGGACTTTCTAGACTCACGTCAGAACTGGGATCTACACAGAGCCAGCAGGAACTTTGAGTGGAGTAGAAAGCCTGGATGGGAAGGGGAGAATCTCAGCTCTAATCCTGGCTTGGTTGCTAGCTTGCCGTGCTACCTGTGAAGCCGCCCCTTCACAGCTTTCGAGGTCTACACAGACTCAATGACCTGCCTGCTCAAGATCTAGGATTCTGAGGCTCACCACTTCTTTCTCAAACCCTGGTTATAGAAGTGATCTTCTTCTAGGTCTATTAACATGCCTTGAGAACAGAGAGACCTATACTGGACATAGAAGAAAGAACTGGGCAAAAATGAAGTATGGGAGGGGCTTCCCTGGCGGCGCAGTGGTTGAGAGAATCTGCCTGCCAATGCAGGGGACACGGGTTCGAGCCCTGGTCTGGGAAGATCCCACATGCCGCGGAGCAACTAAGCCTGTGCGCCACAACTACTGAGCCTGCGCGTCTGGAGCCTGTGCTCCGCAACAAGACAGGCCGCGATAGAGGCCTGCGCACCGCGATGAAGAGTGGCCCCCACTTGCCACAACTAGAGAAAGCCCTCGCACAGAAACGAAGACCCAACACAGCCAATAAATAAATAAATAAATAAATAATTTTAAAAAAAATGAAGTATGGGAGACAGGGAATGAAAAGGGGAATTAGAAGATGCATACAAATTAGAAATGCATTTTAAAATGGCATTGAACTGGAGTGGATACATTAAATCAAAATAATGCCTTCACAAGTTCATGGAGACATGAATGGACCTAGAGATTGTCATACTGAGTGAAGGAAGTCAGACAGGGAAAGACAAATATCATATGATATCGCTTATATGTGGAATCTAAAATAATGGTGCAAATGAACCTATTTACAAAACAGAAATAGAGTCAGATGTATTAAACAAACTTATGGTTACCAAGGGGGAAAGGGTGGGGGGAGGGATAAATTGGGAGAGTGGGATTGCCATATACACACTACTATATATAAAACAGATAACTAATAAGAACCTGCTGTATAGCACAGGGAACTCTACTCAATACCCTTTAATGAACTTTATGGGAATAGAATCTATAAAAAGAGTGGATATATGTATATGTACAACTGATTCACTTTGTTATACAGCAGAAACTAACACAACACTGTAAATCAACAATACTCCAATAAAAATTAATTTTAAAAATATGTTCATGGAGTTATAAGGTTGGATACCTGCTCTATAGTCAACTCTTGGACTAACTAGCTGTGTGACTTTGAATCAGTCAGTTCCCTTCTTAGTCTCCATTTTCCCTCCTATAAACCAAGGTGGTTGGGCCAGATGGTTTCCGAGCAAAATAATTTGATGAATCAAAGTAAGGGTGAATAGTACATAATGTATGTATAAACCTTGAGGGATCTGAGAGGAACAAAGCCATGGTTACGAGTGGGCAGGGGTTCCATCCTACAGCCTCCCTGTTCTCCAGAAACCATGCCCTCCCTGTCAGACTTCCCAGACTACGCTGGCATCGCCAAAAGGCTGCTGGGAATTTCTCTGCACAGCCCTGTTCCTAAATGAACTCCCAGGAGATTGGGGGATGGAGGAGGGTGCCAGTTTAAAACAGGTCTGATATGATCCAGGACCTGATAGGGTTTCAGCTGCCTGCTTCTCTGGCAATTTGCAGAGAAATTAAAGAGATTCTTGTGGAGGTTAAATGGCTCAAGTCCTAGGGAGGGGACTCTGTTGCTCAGAAAGAAACACAAAGACGAGATTCATCTTGCTCAAGAATTATAAATAGAACAGTCAGATTAGATTCAGCAGAGGAATGGGGGCACCACGAAGGAGCCAAGTTCTCTCCGAATAAAGAGGCAAGGCTCCAAAGACTCGCAAAGCAGGCTTTCAAAAGGGAAAAAAAGAAAAGATGGGAAGGAAGAAAACTTCAAAAAAAAAAATGGGCCTTTTCTTTTAACCCGCAACTTCTTTCAGGCAAGAAGACAAAATCATCAGTTCCTGAAAGAGAGATTGAAAGTCAATTATCACCCCATAAGGAGTCGTTCACTGTAAAAGGAATGAAAATAGTTTACTGCTCTATGGAAAATGCAAGCTGCTTCCAAACTTTAGGTTAAAAACTTGGCAAAGAGTGCTTGGCCTCCCTGTGTATCTGTCTCGGAGATGTTTATCCAGCGGATGGAGATACTGAGATGGGTCTGGTCTTCAGGTTTGTTTTTTGTTCCGCGTAAGGTTTCCATCAGATACAGTCTGCAAACTGGTGCAAGCCAGGAGGCTGCTGGAGGGAGGCCCTGATTTAACTGCAGCAGGCCCTGCCTACACCAGGACTCTGCTTTGTAAGAATAGAGCAGTAGTGCAGAGACCAAGCAGGAAGCAGCGCTGGGAGCTGGTGGAGTGCATACTTGCTCCCAACTCAAAAGACCTTCTTTCCAGGTCTGCTTCTAGCATTCAATGCCATATGGTCTTAGACAAGTCACTCGACCTCTCGGAGCTACAGATTCCCCATCTGTTCATCAGTGAGGCTGGCTTCCACCTACATCTCGAAGTTGTTTGAAGGAAGTAATGTAAAATACAAGTTCTGTAGAAATGCCATCAGTAGTCTACAAGAAAACAGATCCCTTCAAGGGGACCCTAAGTGCTTCCTACAAAACCACAGGTAATATGGGCTGCTCAATCACATTATAAATTTCCTGTTCTCCACCGGATGTAACCTAAATACTTCCAGTCTCTCCTCTTCTAAAAGGAAGTACATAGAGGCAATGAAACACAGAGATTAAGAGCATGGGTTTTGCATTAAGACCAACTAGAGTTTGAATCACTCTTGTCTCACTCATTAGGTACATAACATTGGAAAATTTTTCTTAAACTATCTGTATCTCAGTTTACTTCACTGGAAAATGGGAATAATGCTGGCCTCCCAGGTTTGCTGTGAGGATTCATAAAAAGCAAGAATGTGTGCAAACCACATAGCCTGTGCTCAAGAAAGTATGGTATGGCTTTTAATCATTGCCCAATATCAATAGTTACCAATTTTACTGTCTTTGGATTAAATCAGGCAAGTACTCCTTGATTTACTCATATACCTCCAACTGCAATTTAAGTCTTATTTTGTTAAAAATATGTGTTTTATTCTTATTATAAAAATAATACAGGGGCTTCCCTGGTGGCGCAGTGGTTGAGAATCTGCCTGCTAATGCAGGGGACATGGGTTCGAGCCCTGGTCTGGGAAGATCCCACATGCCGTGGAGCAACTAGGCCTGTGAGCCACAACTACTGAGCCTGCGCGTCTGGAGCCTGTGCTCTGCAACAAGAGAGGCCGCGATAATGAGAGGCCCGCGCACCGCGATGAAGAGTGGTCCCCACTTGCCACAACTAGAGAAAGCCCTCGCACAGAAACGAAGACCCAACACAGCCAAAAATAAATGAATGAATAAATAAATAAATAAATAAAAATTAAAAAAATAATAATAATACATGAATATACTTCCACTTCCAGGAGGATGGAGTAGGCATACATTTCCCTATTCCTCCACTAAGTACAACTGAAAAGTGTGGGATATTATATATAAAACAAAGGTATAGACTCTGAACGGTGGAGAGAAGATGGAAGAGTATCCAGCGACCTCAGGACCTAAAAAACAATACAGTGCTGAGTTCCTAAGTTTTCTTTTTGCTTCATAGACTTGGAGCTGAAGAAGCCAGAGACTTAGAAATGGCAACAGGCACATTTTTTACTACCTGATACCTTCACTAGTGTATTCTACCAACCATTTAAAGAACACCAATCCTTCTCAAGCTTTTCCAAAAAATTGAAAAGGAGGGAACATTTCCTAACCCATTCTATGAGGGCAATGTTAGCATTGCCCTGATAACAGAGCCAGACGAAGACACTACAAAACTATAAACTAATATCCCTTTTGAACATTAATGCAAAATCCTCAAAAAAATACTAGCAAACTGAATTCAGCAGCATACTAAAAGGATTATATACTATGGCCAAGTTGGATTTATTTCTGGAATACGAGGACAGTTCAACATACAAAAATCTATCAATGTAAAGCACCACATTAATGGAATGAAGGAAGAGAAATATGTGATCATCTCAATTGATGCAGAAAAAGCATCTGACAAAATTCAATACCCTTTCATGATAAAAACACTCAACAGTTAAGGAATAGAAGGAAACTACCTCAACATACTAAAAGCTACATATGAAAAACCCACCATGAGTATCATACTCAATGATGAAAGACTGAAAGGTTTTCGTCTAAGATCAGGAATAAGACAAGAATGCCCACTTTACCACTTCTATTCAACATAGTACTGGAAGTTCCAGCCAGAGCAATTAGGCAAGAAAAAGAAATTAAAGACATCCAAATTGGAAAGAAAAAAAGTAAAGTTATCTCCATTCACAGATGCTATTTTATACGTATAAAATCCTAAACATTCCACACCAAAATAAAACTGTTAGAATTAATAAATTAATTCAGCAAAGTAGTAGGATACAAAAGCAACATGCAAAAATCACTTGCATTTCTATACACGAACAATGAACAATCTGAAAAGGAAGTTAAGACAACAATTATATTTACTATAGCATCAAAAAGAATAAAATGTTTAGGAATTACCTAAGGATGTAAAAGACTTATACAATGAAAACTACAAAACATTGCCTAAAGAAATTAAAGAAGAGATAAATAAATGGAAAGATGTTCCATGTTCATGGGTTGGAAGACTTAATATTTTTAAGATGTCAATATTACCCAAAGCAATCTACAAATTCAATGCAATCTCTCTCAAAATCCCAACAATGTTTTTTGCAGAAATACAAAAAACCATCCTAAAATTCACATGAAATCTTAAGGGACTCCAAATAGTCAACAACCTTGAAAAAGAAAAAGTTGGAAGACTCACATTTCCTGATTTCAAAACTTACTACATACAAATTTGACAACTTAGATGAAATGAATCAATTCGTTGAGAAACAGGAATGACCACAACTCATCTAATGTGAAATAGATAATTTGAATATCCCTATAATATTAAGGAAGTTGAATTTATAACCAAGAAACTCCCCCCAAATAAGTCTCTGGGCCCATGTAGTTTCACTAAAGAATTCTACCAAACAGTTAATTAAGAATTAACATCAATTCTACACAATCTCTTCCAGAAAATGTAAGAGGAGAGGACACTTCACAATTTATTTTGTGAAGCTAATATTACCCTGATCCCAAACTCAGCCAGACAGTACAAAAAACCAAAACTACAGTCCAATATTCATCAAGATATGAACACAAAAATTCTTAACAAAAAGTTATTAAATATAATTCAGAAATTATAAAAAGAATTAAACACCATGGCTAAATGGAATTTGTTCCAGATATGCAAGGCTGGTTCAATTTCCAAATTATCAATCCATGTTATTCATCATATTAATGGGGAAAAGCAGTAAAATCACATGATAATATCAATGCATAAAAAGCATTTGATAAAATTCAATATCCATTTATAATTTTTTTTAAACTCTCGGGAAAAAATAGGGTTAGGGGAACTTTAGAAACTTGATAAAGACCATCTACAACAAACCTATAACTAACAGTACATTTAATAGTGAAAGACAGTGCTTTTTTTCTAAGATCAGGAATAAGGTAAGGATATCTGCTCTCCAGTCTTAATCAATATAGTGCTGGAAGTTCTAAATAGTACAATAGGCAAGAAAAGGAAATAAAAGACATACAAATTGGAAAGGAAAAAGTAAAATTGTCCATATTTGTAGGTAGTAAAAGATATCATTTCTTCCCAAATTTATACATAGGTTCAGTGCAGTTCCTATCAAAACTGTAGAAAGCTTTTTTTTATAGATATAGACAAGATTATTCTAAAATTTATGTGGAAAGGCAAAGTAAACTAGCTAAAACCATTGTGAAAAATGGGACTGAAGTAAAAGGAATACAGTCTATCTGATTTCAAAACTTTTTATATAGCCACAGTAATCAAAACTGTGTGGTACTGGCAGAGGAATAGACACATAGATCAATGGAATAGATAAAGAAGCCAGAAATAGACTTACACGAGCATGCCCAGCTGATTTTTGACAAAGGCGCAATAGCAATTCAGTGGTGGAAAGACTGGCTTTTCAATAAACAGTGCTGAAACAATTAGACGTCTATAGGCAAGAAAGAGAAGGAGAAGAAGTAGAGGAGAAGAGGAGGAGGAGGTAAAGAAGGAGGAGAGCCTTGACCTAAGTCTCACTCCTTAAACAAAAATGAAGTCAAAATGGATCAAACATAAAAAACAAAACTATAACTTTTTTTAAAAATAGGAGAAAATCTTTGGGACCCAGGGCTAGGAAAACAGATCCCAAACTTGACACCAAAAGCACAATCTGTGAAAGGCAAAATTGATAAATTCATAAATATTTACTGAAGCTTTATTAATAATAGTGTAAAACTGGAAACAACCCAGATATCCTTCAACAGTAAATGGTTAAACAACTTGTGGTACATCCATACTATGGAATACTATTCAACAATTTAAAAAAGAATGAATTACTGATACACACAAAAACATGAATCTCCAGAGCATTACCTATTGTAGGATTCTATGTATATAAATTCTGAATATGACAAAATTACAGAAATGGAGAACAGATCAGTGGTTACCAGAGGTTAAGGAGGGGTGGAAGTGGGAGGATAGTGAGTGTGGATATAAAAGGGCAGCATGAAGGATTCTTGGGGTGATGGAATCTTGGCTGTATCAACGCTAGTATCCTGGTCATGATATTGCACTATAGCTTTGCGAGATGTTACCTTTGGGGGAAAATGGACCAAGGGTACGTGGGATCACTCTGTATTATTTCTTGCAACTGCATATGAATCTACAATTATCTCAAAATTAAAATTTTAATTTTTTCAAAGTAATAGTAATTTTAGAAAATCTGGACTACACACACACACACAGAAAAATAATAAAAATCATGTATATCGTCCCCACTAAGAGATAACCACTTTTTAATCCTTAAGCATATCTAACCAAAGTTTTAAAAATCTTTCTAAGCATGAATAATTTCAAAGAAAGATAACTCTTATTCAATGGAAGGATCCTATGCCCCACCTCCTCAGCATGAAAATTATTTTATTTCAGAAACTCCTTCTTCTACAATGGCCTGTATTAGTCAGGGTTCTCCAGAGAAACAGAACTAGTAGGTAGATAGATACAGGTGACCCTTGAATAACACGGTTGCAAAACCAAGGATACAGAGGGCCAGCTGCAAAGTTATAGGCAGATTTTCCATGCCCCTAACCCCTACGTTGTTCAAGGGTCAACTGTATATATAAAATAAGGCAATTCAAAAGGCAGCAGTTTCCAAACCCAAGAATAGCCAGTGTTTTGGTCTGAGCTCAAGTCCAAAGGCAGGAAAAGACCAATGCCCCAGCTCCAGGCAGTCGGGCAGAAGGAGTTCCCTCTTACTTGTGGGCGGGTCAGCCCTTTTGTTCTATTCAGGCCTTCAACTGTTTGGATGAGGCCCACCCACATTAGGAAGAGCAATTTGATTTACTTAGTCTAGTAATTCAAATGTTAATCTCATCCAGAAACACCCTCACAAACCCACCCAGAATAACGTGTGACTTGGCCCAGTCAAGTTGACACATAAAATGGCCTGATGCTACTCTCTGTCACACTAGTGAACTGCCAACCCTGCTCTCCCAACTCTAGCTAATTTCCTGAGAGGTTTCTCATCTAAGTACAGACAAGTCCCAATTCTGCTTTGTTTATAAGAACCAGTGAGATCACAGCAGTGATGCTGTAGACCTTGGCTGTGGTATTTTTCAGCCAAATATCTGACATCTGGAATGCATCTCGAGAGAGTTACTAAGTGGTGGTACCAGGGAGGGTAAAATACCCCACAGGGAATGGGCTATTAGTTTTGTGATGTATGAGTTGAGTGACGTGGGGCAGCACAAAGTCATGGTGGGGGCGTGCACGTGTGCACATATGCACACATACACACACAAACACCCAAAGGGACCTTGTGGGCTGTTATGATAGTTGTTTACTCACTTGTTCGGCAGTGAACAAGTCAGTCTGGGTGGTGCAGACCAATATTGAGACATTTTAGACAGGTCTATTCTGCAGAAAAGTACTGCCCTTCCTGCTGCCACTCTGTGCCTCAACTTCTCCAACTATAAAATGGGCATCTTTGATTTGTCTTTGGTTCATGGAGGTATTAAGAAGTATAGTGATGTCTCTACAGCCCTTCAACTCCTTACAAAAAACCTGCATAAATAAATCAAAGGCCACTGTGTAAGAAACAATTTCTAGTTCATTTACCATCCAGATCCTTATGAGACTCTGTAAATATTTAATAAAATTAGACAAATGGCTGGCAACATGAGGATTCAGCTTGCAACAGAGTTCTAAAAGAAAAGAACTCATAGAAAACTAAGACTCAGATGGAACACCTGATAAAGGCATTCTATTTTGGCCATACATTTCCACTGCTCTAGAGAACAACTTCCCAATAGCATATTTTTCATCACACATGCAACTACGCTATGGCCCAGCAATTCTACTCCTGGAATTCACCCAAAATAAATAAAAACATGCATCCACAAAGACTTACACAAATATATTAATAGCAGCCTTACTCGTAGTAGCCAAAATCTAGAAACAACCTAAATGTCAATTAACAGGTGAATGGATAAACAGATTGTGGTATATTCATAAACAGCAGAGTTCTTAGGAATATAACAGAACTACACAATAATACAACACAGCACACAATAAAAAGGAATACATGAACTACTAATATAGGTAACACATGAATGGATCCTGAAAGCATTACGTGGAGCCCAAGAAACCAGACACAAAAGAGTACATACTGCATAATTCCATTTATACGAAGTTGGGAACGGGCAAAACTAATCTATTGTGAGAGAAATCAGAACAGTGGTGTGTCTGGCAGTGGGAATGGGGTTAGAGATAGTGGGAAAGTAAATAACCGGAAAGAGAAGTGAAGGCATTTTCTGAGAAAATGGAGATGTTTTCTATCTTGTTTGGGGGTGGTGGTTTCACAGGTGTACAGAACGACTAAACTCATCAGACTGAACACTTCAGATCTGTGCATACTATTGTATGTAAATTATGTCTTAATAAATAAATAGGTTTTTAAAAATTGTTGGACCCACCCATATCCAAGGGCCGGGAAACTTTATCCCCACCAAATAAATTATGAATGGGCAGTGGGAAACAAAATACAGTTCTGTTTTGATCACATCCTTTGATTGTGCTTGTTGAAGATATCAGTTAAGCACACTACTTATTTTGTCCAAGAAAGGCGGAAAGGAAGGAAGAAAGGAGATGTCTGACACCCTCCCTGACTTTTCCTGTTTAATATACTTACTTCCGTCCCCCTCAACTCCATTGTTGTAGCCATTGAACATTTCCACCCCTTCCTCCATCCCAGGTGCCTGATGCTCTCATGGGTGGCCCTGGGGTGGTTGGCTGAGTGAGGAGAAAGGCCTAGAACAGCTGGAGGATGACACACAAGACAGTATGTAATTAAGGGTTGATTTACATGGTACCTGTAAGTGTCAAAATTAGAGACAAATCTCTCCAAGGGGAGCTGGGGAAAGTTTCACTGAGGCAATGCGATGAGAGTACTTTGAAAAACTGGGAGAATTGTAATCAGTGGAGACACAAGGGAAGGCAATTTCATAAGGGGGATCATAATCAAAGGTGCAGAATCAGAAAAGCACCAAGCATGTTGGGGAAATAAAAAGGATGAATGATAACTACTATTTGAATATCTTTGCTTTGCCACCAATAGATGTAAGCAGTTATTTCCTTTTGTAAACTTCAGGACAACTCGTCATTACACAGATGAGAAGAGGAGGACAGAGGGGAACAAGGGAACTTCCTCAACAAATGCAGAGTTGGACTTTGACTCCTGGTTCATAGCTCACGTACGTGCAAACTACACCTAAACGCCATTGCCCGGGTCCATGGAGATGAGGCTGCAACAGGGGTCTTCAGGCCTTTGTAGTAAAAGGAAGGATATCAATTAACTAGTTAATTAAAACAGTGCTGAGAGGTTGTTTAGAAATATTTAGGTGCTATAGATTGAAAAGTTGGGGGACCAGAACATAGAAAACCTTGAGTAACGAGTTTAGGAGTATCCATTTTATTACAGGTACAGAGAAATCATTTAAGTTCTTGGAGCAAAACCATGAGAATGTGGAAGAAGATGGTTCTGGCTGCGATGAACAGGTCGAGCTAGGCAGGACCAACAGCAGGAAAAACAGGTAAGAGGATATCAGAATACTGTGCTAGTTCAAACAAGGGACAATTTCATGGTCTATATTAAGGGACAGTAATGAGAAGGGGAAAAAAAAGTATTCAAGAGACATCATAAAAGAAATATGGTCAAGGCCTGGTGTCTAATAGGATGAAGGGCTGAGCAAAATGAGCTAGGAAAAGAGAAGAGGGGTCTAGGGGTCAAGCCTTGGTCCCAGGAAAATGTCATCTCTGTTATGGGAGTCAGGAAGGGGAGCTGCAAGGAGGGGAGAGTAATCAGCTCATCAGGAAATTTAGAGTTTGAGATCTGGTGGGACCCAAAGACAAGGTGAGATTTGCCTGTCAGTGGTAGACGAAGGGGGATTGAGATCAGAAAACCAAGCCTTGGGCATTAGAGCCACCTGTTTAAGTGCTTGGGCTCAAGTCAGACAGAGCAGACCAGGATTTGACACCTACCAGCTCTCTTAGCCTCAGTTCTTCCTATAACAATGAAATAATTAATGTACCTGTTTCACAGGGTTGATGGGAGGCTTAAAATGCATAATAAGGGGACTTCCCTGGTGGTGCAGTGGTTGGGAATCCACCTGTCAAGGCAGCGGACATGGGTTCAATCCCTGAGCCGGGAAGATCCCACATGCCGTGGAGCAACTAAGCCCGTGCGTCACAACTAGTGAGCCTGCGCTCTAGAGCCCACGAGCCACAACTACTGAGCCCATGTGCTGCAACTACTGAAGCCCGCGTGCCTAGAGCCCGTGGTCTGCAACAAGAGAAGCCACCCAATGAGAAGCCCGCGCACCGCAACGAAGAGTAACCCCTGCTTGCCACAACTAGAGAAAGCCTGCACGCAGCAACAAAGACCCAATGCAGGAAAAAAAAAAAGCATAGTAAAGTACTCCATAAATGTCAGCTCTGGTTATGGAGGCATGCATATATTTGGGGAGAAAGAAGAGGAAGGGAGGCCTGGAAGACCGAGAGGAGGAAGAATCAGAGAAATTTGGAAAAGACTTAGCGCCATGTGACATATGCCCAGAGGGTCTTAAGGAGAGGTTGATAAACAAAGGAGGGTGGGGTCAGAATGGACTACTGACACTGGCAATCAGGAGACTGAAGGAAGCAAAAATCAGGCTTCAGGGGATTCAAGGGACACTGGATAATGTCCCAGTGGAGACAAATCAGAAGGGCAGTAAAAGGAAAGAGAGACCTAGAAAAGATACTAGAAAAAGAGCAAACTCAAGTGAAGGTTTATTTTCAATATCAAGAAGACTGGACTATGAATGAAAGCAGAAGTAAACCAAGTAAATTCCGGTGAAAAAAGAAGTATAAAATATACTTAGGAGAGGGACTTCCCTGGTGGTCCAGGGGCTAAGACTCCACACTCCCAATGCAGAGGGCCCGGGTTCGATCCGTGGTCAGGGAACTAGATCCCACACGCCACAACTAAAAGATCCCACGCACCACAACTAAAGAGCTTGCATGTGGCAACAAAGATCCTGCATGCTGCAACTAAGACCTGGTGCAGGCAAATAAATAATATAAATAAATACATTAAAAATATATATATATATATACACACATACTTAGGAGAAAAATGATAATGAAGGGACAAAACTCCAGATAGAGGCAGAGTGTAAGGCAGTCAAGAAGAGACATGGGTGAATTAGTCTGGGAGATAAAGAGGGAAATCTCTTATCTGCAGAGGATGTAGAAGAGACAAAGAGAGAATGAGGTGTAAGAAGGAAAAAAGACTTTGGTGCTCTGGGGTTCTGTGGATGGTGGAAGAAGATTTGACCCCAAGGTTAAACCACACCAGTCCTTTGGATTCCCCTGTGATAAGCAAAGCTAGTGGCTTCAGGCCACACGGAAGGAAGCCAGCCACACTCCGCATTCCCGCTGGACCCCAACTTGAATACATACGCATGGTCTGTCTAAGGGAGAACATATTTGTTCCATACCAGAGCATGGAATCCACACAGGTTGTTGTTCTAGGAGCTTCTCTCCATTGTCACCTCTCTAAAGTATTGTTCCAGATGCCTAACAACAAGGATTGCCAAGTAGTCCCATAACACCACAGTAGAAGTTGAAAACTGGAGATTGTAGACTTGGTGAGAGACCTGCCTCCACTGAGCTCCCTCTGGATCAATGATTTCTGTGGAAATTGTAAATGCCCCCGTTCTCTGATGTATGTGGCTTTGAAGCCTTAGTCTCACAGGGGCCTAATTCAACATTTGGCAATCCATTGGAGTATGTGGTACTTGGCATTTTCATGGCTTCATTATTTAAAGGGCAATTCATTATGTGCAATGGAAACAAATAAAACTCTATTTCTGACATTTCTAAATCTGAACCCTGAACTCTCAATAAACCTTCCAGTTTAAAAATAATTATTTAAGCAAAGCCCTGGTGTATTCACTCTAAACCATTGAGCAGTGCTCCTAATGGCTGGTGATGCAGTCTCCAATGCAGAGACTTGAGTATTGGAACTTCCCTGAAGAATATTAAATAGTCCCCTTCTCTGCAACCCATTAAAGGCAATCTTGTCCTCACAGGCCTCAATCAAATTTGCACAGCAATTAGTCCTGCACAGGGTCTGATACATTTCTTAATTATAAACCAACTTTGTACCCTATTGGCCCTTTCAGATGGGTTAAGAGAACGTTAATTACCTCCTCCTGAGACATCAAAGAGGTTTTTTTCCCTTAAATTCCCATCTTAGGGATGAATAAAGCAAGACGTAGAGAGAAGCTAACATCCATTGAACACCTACTACGTGTTAGGCTCTATTTGGGGTGATTTACACATGTGTGAATAAGCCCACGGATAAACTATTAACCCTGTTTTGCCAATGAGAAAACACATTTAGAAAAGTTAGATTACCGGTCGTGGTCACACGGCTAGTAAGTCTGCCGGCCTGAAAGTCCAGTTGGGGATCACGGTGCCTCTGGAGGGTGATTCCCCTGATCTTTTCTTTCTTTTTTTAAAATTATTACCCATCAGGCACTTTTGAGAACCTTCTGTATACCAGACCATGTGCTAGGTGCAGCGAAAAATAAATTGACTGGGTCCCGGAGCAAACAAGAAACAAACAACTGCTCTATGGTGTTTATGTGATCAAACCAGCCAGAGAGCTGGGGGCGGACAGAGCAGGGAGCCACGAGCTCAGCCTGGTGGGTGCAGCCCCGAGAGTTCACACGCTCCAAGGTGGGGCTCCTCGGGAGGGACCCAAATCCCCTGGGAATCGCAGCCTCTCCCTTTCTTCCCAGTCTTAGGCATCACACAGGGAAGGAAGTTGAAACATATAAAGAACCAGCCCCGCCAGCAAAAGCATCTAGGCATTCTCAGGCCACTGGCCTTGGCATCAGAACATGCCAACCGCTTTCTTCTCCTCCTCTGACTCAGGCAACCAACCCAGCCCCACGCCCTCCGCAGCCTCCCTCCCCCACCCTCCAGCCGATCTAGATTTTTTTCATCATAATCTTCCTAAATTGCACATTTCATAAGACCTTCAGGAAAAAGTCAGGAAATGAGGTTTAGAGGAAGACGGAGGAGGAGAGTAGGGGGCCTGGGGGGCGGAGGGAGGAGGGAAGCAAACTCTAGGAGAGCAAGTCTTTCATTATCACGACCTGTTAGGCGACGTCCTCCCCCTCGCCCTGCGGCACCCTCTTGCTGGATGCGCGCCATCCACGGGGCTAATGAGCAGAGCGCAGGAGATAACTAATCCTAATGCAATTACCGCTCGCCAGTACACTGATAGGTTTGAGGTGCTCCCCGCGTGCCCCACAGCCGGAGACAGGCTCGTGCAGATGTGCCTGAACCTCCCGCCCGAGACGCTTTGACAGCTGTATACAGTCGCGGGCCCCCTCCCCCCTGACAGCATCCCGGGAGAGTGATCTTTTCCCAGCGAGTCCCCAAGCAGCCTGTCGGAGGTGAAATGAAATCTTAGCAGCTTGGGGGAAGCCCGGGTCGGGCAGTGCACAATCGCTGCTATTTCCAGGGCGGTGATGGAAAGAGCCAGAGACGCAGGCCCCTGCTCTCGGCCGCTCCTCCACCGGCGCCGCTTCCTAAGAGCGTACGGGGAGTTTCAACTGCAGTGAAAAATTACAGCGCGCGGGCCGGGCCCTCTCCTGGCTGAGTTCCCGCTCCCGTGATAGGGGGATGGTTTGCAGCACACATGTTCCTTTGTTTGGCCCGACCACGTGCTGTGTTTGCACAGCAGCGTGTGGTACCACTGGAGGAAACCGAACCAACACTGAAAGTTCAAGGAACAGCCAAGCTCTGCTGGGAAGCGGCTGGGCCGGGGCCGGGGTGAAATGATGGAGCAGGAGACAGGCCCGACTCCCTCCCCCTCCCCGGAGAAGCACCGGCCAGAGGCTGCGGAGGGGGAGGGGGGGCGGGTAAAGGCTCTTCTGGAAATAAGGGACTGCAGGTTTAAGTGGACTCTGACGATGATAATAATCTCTTGTATTTGAAAGAGCTTCATACTTGATAAAGCTTTCTCAGAACTTTTATCTCATTTAATCCTTACAAAAACATATGATGCTAAAGTGCCTCTCCTAATTGGGGTAAAGAGGGAGAAGGGAAGAGCTGGTACCCCTGAACCCTTGACCGAGTGGTCTGAACTTCCACGAGGCCCAGCAGGGCAGCTCCAAACATGGCTGATGGCAAAATGCATGAAACAGAAACCGTCTCTCTGGCTGGCTGGCTGTCTCTCTCTTTCTCCATCCCTCTCACGCCCTCTCTCTATCCCATTTTTTTAAATTACAGAACAATACACACTTGTGGTTTTTAAAAAAAGCCAAACAACACAGAAACGTATGAAACATACATGTAGGATGCAGAAAGAGAATGTTTTCCAAAATCCAGGTTCCCAAATATAGACATGGTTAAGAATTTCAGTCATTTCCTTATTTTTTCATGCCTACCTGAACATATTTGTACAATTTATAAATACTTGCATCTTTATTTTTTTAAGGGGGGAATCTTAATACACATACCACTCAATTAAATCTGTTCAATTTAACAATATATCAAAGGATATCTTTACGAAACAGGATATACAAATCTACACCATTGTTCTTTTTAACAGCTGCATACTATTTCTTTGTATGAGTGTACGTTATTTAATTGCAAAATCAGATGGTTTCCAGTTTTTGTTTATTAGAACAATGCCAAAATAAACATAAGCTATATGAATATACATCATATATTAATATATGAATATATTGTATATCCTTATGTAAATATATACTGTACATTGTGAAAGTATTATTTTAGGATGAATTCCTAAAATTGCTAATTCAAAGCAGTGTTGGGTCAAAGGTAAAGCACATTTTAAATTTCAATAGACATGGCCAAATTGTTCAACAAAAATGTTACACTAATTTACAACACATGTAAGAAAGTTAACTGTTAGTGTAGGACATTAATGTATAAAAGTTAACTGTTTCCACACACACCTGACCTGGGTATTTGTAAATCTTTGTAATTCTTGCTAATTCAACAGGATGAAAATCTCATGTTTTTAAGAGTAAGGTTGAGCATATTATGATATTTTTACTGACCATTTGTTATTTTGCTTTTATAAGTTGTGTTTTTTAACGCATTTTTCTATTGGCTTACTGATCTTTTCTTACTGATTTGAAGAAATTCCTTTGAGTAATTGATAAAAGATTTTTCTCAGTTTGTTTTCTACCTGTTAGTTCTGTAATACAAAAGTGCTAAATGCTAATGTAGCTAAATCTGTCAATCTTTATCATTTCTTGGTTTCTTGTTATGCTTAGAAAAACTTTTTCAAACTTCCAGAAAAATCTAAATATTCTGCTATATTTTCTTCTAACACTTTCATGATTATTTATTATTATTATTATTATTAAGTAGATTTTTTATTGAGCAGGTATCATGCCAGACACTATTTTAGAAGCTGGATATGTAGACACAGTTCCTGAATTCATGGAACTTATTTTCTAGGGTGGGAGATAGACAATAAACAAACAAGCAAATGAATAAGTAATTACAATTCAAAATACTCTGAAGAATTAATGGAAAATAACAGAGAAAACCTAGTTAGGGAGAGTGATTACAGAAGGTGAGATTTAAACTAAGCTCTGAGGGATGAGAAATAGCCAGTCATGGAGGTAAAGAACATTCCAGGCAGAATGAACAGTATATTCAAAGGCCCTGAGGAGGAAAGTAATTTGGAGTATTTGAGAAACTTAAAGGAGATCAGTGTGACTGGAATATGGCGAGGAATGCAGTGAATCAGAAGATAAAGAGCCTTATAGACCAGGATGAGGGAGAACTTGGTAGGTGCCTTACAGACACAGTGAGGTATCGATTTTACCCGAAATGCAGTGTGACACCACTGACTGTTTAAGGGAAAAAATTAATGATCTAATTTCTGTTTTTATGTTTTGAGTCATTTAAAAGAATGATCTGGCTTCCTTGAGAATAATGTAAAGAGGGTCATAGGGGGAGGATACCAGGAAGGATTCTGGGAAACAGTATGGTAGCTTGCTGGATAGCGGTCATGGGAGACAGAGAGAAGGGAAGTTCAAGATTCATTCGGGAGGACATTGACATGATTTACTGTTGGAGTGGATGTGGGTGATGAGGGAGAAGTAGGAATCCACATGATGTCTAGGCTCTAGTTTGAGTAACTGGGTGGATTATGGTATCATTTCCTGAGAAGTGTAGACTAGAGAGGATGTGGGGTAAGGGAGACTCTAGGAATCCTGTTCAACCCATTGAGTTTGAGATAATCATGAGATATCCAAGTAGGTAGCTGGCAGCACAAAACTGGAGCTCGGGGAGAAGACTAGGTAGGAGGTAAAAATTCGGGAATGGCTGGCCATTAGCTATTTAAATCCAGGAAAAGAGTATACAGAGAAGAGCAGGGGGCCTGGCTACAAGCCATATTTCCATATAGAAACTTCCATATTTGGAGTTGAAAAGAGGAGGAGAAGTCAGCAAAGGAGACTGAGAAGCAGTCAAGGACATAAGGCAGAAAACTAGGAGAGATTGATATCTCAGAGATTAAGAGAGGGGGAAGAATAAACAGCATCAAATGCTGAGGAGAGATGCCATAATACATGAAGACCAAAAAGAATCCATTAGAGTTGACAACAAAGAGTTTACTGATGATATGGACTGGAACAGTTTTAGTGGAAGGGGGAAATAGAAGCTATAATTTGAGAACCATGGCAACCTCCCGAAAGAAAACTTGAAATTTAATAGGGACTTCTGTAGATATAATGCCTTGATCTGGTGTTTTCAAGCTTTGTTGTGCATTAGACTCACCTAGTTAAAAATATACAGCTGCCTGAGCCCCAACCTCAAAGAGTCTGACTCAGTAGTTCCAGGGTCAATATTTTATATAAATTCTTTAGGCGATTCTGATACGTAGTAAAGTTTGAGAATCAGTGCCTTACCCATGGAGAGGTTTCTCAGAATGGAAATTCAGATTCTATGTTTGAAAGAGGAAAGATGTGAGGAGGCCTTTCCATGCCTTTCAAATCCTGTCACATAAGCAGCTGCCTAGACTTTTATGAAAAGAGCGGCTGTACAGAAAAATACCTCCCTTGGCCTTATAGGCAAGTTTAACCTGAGCATAAATTGGATTCGCTGAATTTAAGCTGAACTCCCTACTTTCCCTGCCTGTTTGGATATAACCACAAGTAGGCTCAAATAACATTTCACAGGTGAAATTCATTTTTTTTTCCAGAAAAGGTCTCCCCATAATTCAAAAATGCCTCTTTTCCATTGTTCTTCTAATTGACTAGATGGTCTAAGACTGAGACCATGTCCTTAAAAGCAAAACAACTCCTGGGTTGGGAATTCAGAGGCAACTCCCTTTTATTTGATAACCACACTCTAGGCAAGCACTTTTACATACATTATCTCAGTGAATCCTCACATGACCCTTTTGAGGCAATGAGTTTTATTTCTATTTTATGTATGAGAAACTGTGACTGGCATAAGTCGTGGTGAAATAAGTCATTACAGATGTCTCAAAAATAGCATTCCTTGGCTATGTATAGATTTGACTGTATTATCCCAACTATAGAAAGAAAAATGGCTGGTTCATTGCCCAAATGGTTCTGACATTTGCTTTATCTTACCCTCCTGGCCTTGCTGTGTAGATCAGGTTGTTAACAGCCCAGGCTCCACTACCAGCTGGATATTTATTTTTTCCCAGCTTGGACGTGGAGCGCAATGTAGTGGGATGTATATGCATGAGCTCTGGGGTTCAAATTCTGGCCCTGCCCCTTAGTAACTCTGTTGCCTTGGACGAGTTATTTAGCCTTTCTAAGCTTCATTTTCCTCATGTGTAAATCAAGGAGCTCTCAAACATATGTTCTATTACATGATACATGTTACAAACACAGTATGCTCAATACTCAGTAACTATTATTACTTTTACCAAACCCCATTACACCCCTCATTCAAATCTCAATTCCACCCCAAATCTCCTGTAGGATATATTTCTAAAATCCTTTTTTGAGAGGTACTACTAGTTCTTATTTTTCTTTAACCCCTGAAGGGGTTATTTCAACCACATCTGCCCCTCTCCTGAGTTCTACATAGCCACCACCCCTTCATAAGATCTTCTTTTGGATCCTGAGAGAGATGCTGTGTTCAGATTCATACTCTATTTCTTTCTAAATCCAGCATTAACATGGTCACAGTTACCCAGGAAAATTGAGGAAAGTGAAGAGCTTTGCCAAAATTAACAATTTCATAATGAATACATAGTCAAGTCTCTAGTATCTACAAATACAATATTTTCAAACAAAATGAGAAGACACAGGAATTTGTTTCAAATGAAAGAACAAGAAAACAAAACCCTGAAAAAACAGCTAATGAAACAGAGATAAATAGTTTACCAGATAAAGAGGTCAAAGAATTAGTAGTAAGAATGCTAAAGAAACAGACTCACAGATACAAAGAACAAGCTAGTGGTTACCAGTGGGAAGAAGGAAGAGGGGAGGGGCAAGATAGGCATAGGGGATTAAAAGGTACAAACTACTATGTATAAAATAAATGAACTACAAGAATATATTATACAACGCAGAGAACATAGCTAATTTTATAACAACTATAAATGGATAACCTTTATAAATTTTAAATCACTATGTTGTACACCTGAAACTTATATAATATTGTATATCAACTATACCTCTATAAAAAATAAAAAGAATGCTAACTGAACTTGAGTAAAGAATAGATGAGCCCAATGAGAATTTTAGCAAGGAACTAGAAAATATTAAAAAGAACCAGAGAGCTGAAGAATATACTAACTGAAATGAAAAACACACTAGAAGGAATTAACAGCAGACTAGGTGATACAGAAGAATGCATAAGTGATCTGGAAGATAGAATAATGGAAATCACCCAATCAAAATGAAAAAACAAATTTTAAAAAATAAGGAGAGTTTAAGGAACCTCTGGGACAACATAATAGTACTCATATTCATAGAACACGCCCTCTCATCATACACAAAAATAAACTCAAATGGCTTAAGGACTTAAACATAAGACATGACACCATAAAACTCCTAGAAGAAAACATAGGCAAACCATTCTCTGACATAAATCGTACCAATGTTTTCTTAGGTCAGTCTCCCAAGGCAACAGAAATAAAAATGAAAATAAACAAATGGGACCTAATCAAACTTACAAGCTTCTGCACAGCAAAGGAAACCATAAACAAAATGAAAAGACAGGGAGCTTCCCTGGTGGCGCAGTGGTTGAGAATCTGCCTGCCAATGCAGGGGACACGGGTTCGAGCCCTGGTCTGGGAAGATCCCACATGCCGTGGAGCAACTAGGCCCATGAGCCACAACTACTGAGCCTGCACGTCTGGAGCCTGTGCTCCGCAACAAGAGAGGCCACGATAGTGAGAGTCCCGCGCACGCGATGAAGAGTGGCCCCCGCTTGCCGCAACTAGAGAAAGCCCTCGCACAGAAATGAAGACCCAACACAGCCATAAATTAATTAATTAATTAATTAATTTAAAAAAAAAATGAAAAGACAACCTACAGAATGGGAGAAAATATTTGCAAATGAAACGACCAACAAGGGCTTAACTTCCAAAATATACAAACAGCTCATACAACTTGACAGCAAAAAAACAAACCCAATCAAAAAGTGGGCAGAAGACCCAAAGAGACATTTATGCAAAGAAGAAATACAGCTGGCCAACAGGCACATGAAAAGAAGCTCAACATCATTAATTATTAGAGAAATGCACATCAAAAGTACAATGAGGTACCACCTCACACCAGTCAGAACAGCCACCACTAAAAAGTCTACAAATAACAAATGCTGGAGAGGGTGTGGAGAAAAGGGAACCTTCCTACACTGTTGGTGGGAATGTAAGTTGGTGCAGCCACTGTGGAAAACAGTGTAGAGGTTCCTCAGAAAACTAAAAAAAGAATTACCATATGATCCAGCAACACCCGTCCTGGGCATATATCCAGACACAACTATAATTCAAAAAGATATGTGCACCCCTATGTTCATAGCAGTACTATTCACAATAGCCAAGACAGGGAAACAACCTAAATGTCCACTGACACATGAATAGATAAAGAAGATGTGGTACATACATACAATGGAATACTACTCGGCCATAAAAAAAGAACAAAATAATGCCATTTGCAGCAACATGGATGCAACTAGAGATTATCATACTAAGTGAAGTAAGTCAGGAAGACAAAGATAAATACCATATGATATCACTTATATGTGGAATCTAAAATATGACACAAATGAACCTATCTATGAAACAGAAACAAAATCAGGGGCATAGAGAATAGACTGGTTGTGGCCAAGGGGGAGAGGGGTAGGAGAGGGATGGATTGGGAGTTTGGTATTAGCAGATGCAAACCAGTATATATAGAATGGATAAACAACAAGGTCCTACTTGTTGGGAACTATATTCAATATCCTGTGATTAAACCAATGGAAAACAACATGAAAAAGAATGTGTATATATATATATATATAACTGAGTCACTTTGCTGTACAGCAGTAATTAACACATCACTGTAATTCAACTATACTTCAATTAAAAAAACTTTTAAAAATAGTACTAACATTCGCATTATAGGGGTCCCATAAGGAGAAGAGGGAGACAAAGGGGTCAAAAATGTATCTGATGAAATTACGGCTGAGAACTTCCTAAACCTAAAGAAGCAAACAGATATTCAGGTACAAGAACCACAGAGTCCCAAAGAAGATGAACCCAGACACACACCAAGACATGCCATAATTAAAATGGCAAAAGTTAAAGATAAAGAGAGAATTCTAAGTTAATTGGTCCAAGATGGCAGAGTAGAAGGACATGCTCTCACTCCCTCTTGCAAGAGCACCAGAATCACAACTAACTGCTGAACAATCATTGACAGGAAGACACTGAACTCACCAAAAAAGATACCCCACATCCAAAGACAAAGACAAAGCCACAATGAGATGGTAGGAGGGGCGCAATCACAATAAAATCAAATCCCATAACTGCTAAGTGGGTGACTCACAAACTGGAGAACACTTATACCACAGAAGTCCACTCACTGGAGTGAAAGTTCTGAGCCCCACATCAGGCTTCCCAACCTGGGGGTCCGGCAACGGGAGGAGGAATTCCCAGAGAATCAGACTTTGAAGGCTAGCGGGATTTGACTGCAGGACTTCAACAGGACTGAGGGAAACAGATACTCCACTCTTGGAGGGCACAGACAAAGTAGTGTGCACATTGGGACCCAGGGGAAGGAGCAGTGACCCCATAGGAGACTGAACCAGACCTACCTGCTAGGGTTGGAGGGTCTCCTGCAGAGGCGGGGTGTGGCTGTGGCTCACCGTGAGGACAAGGACACTGGCAGCAGGAATTCTGGGAAGTACACCTTGGCATGAGCCTTCCCAGAGTCCACCATTAGCCCCACCAAAGAGCCCGGGTAGGCTCCAGTGTTGGGTCGCCTCAGACCAAACAACCAACAGGGAGGGAACCCAGCCCCACCCATCAGCAGTCAAGTGGATTAAAGTTTTACTGAGCTCTGCCCACTTGAGGAACAGCCAGCTCTACCCACCACCCGTCCCTCCCATCAGGAAACTTGCTCAAGCCTCTTAGATAGCCTAATCCACCAGAGGGCAGACAGCAGAAGCAAGACGAACTACAATCCTGCAGCCTGTGGAACAAAAACCACATTCACAGAAAGATAGACAAGATGAAAAGGCAGAGGGCTATGTACCAGATGAAGGAACAAGATAAAACCCCAGAAAAAACAGCCAAACGAAATGGAGATAGGCAACCTTCCAGAAAAATAATTCAGAATAATGATAGTGAAGATGATCCAGGACCTCAGAAAAAGAATGGAGGCAAAGATCGAGAAGATGCAAGAAATGTTTAACAAAGACCTAGAAGAATTAAAGAACAAACAAACAGAGATGAACAATATACTAACTGAAATGAAAAATACACTAGAAGGAATCAATAGCAGAATAACTGAGGCAGAAGAACAGAGAAGTGACCTGGAAGACAGAATGGTGGAATATACTGTTGCGGAACAGAATAAAGAAAAAAGAATGAAAAGAAATGAAGACAGCCTAAGAGACTTCTGGGACAACATTAAACGCAACAACATTCACATTATAGGAGTCTCAGAAGGAGAAGAGAGAGAGAGAAAGGACCCGAGAAAATATTAGAAGAGATTATAGTCGAAAACTTCCCTAACATGGGAAAGGAAATAGCCACCAAAGTCCAGGAAGCACAGAGAGTCCCATACAGGATAAACCCAAGGAGAAACACGCCGAGACACATAGTAATCAAATTGGCAAAAATTAAAGACAAAGAAAAATTATTGAAAGCAGCAAGGGAAAAACGACAAATAAAATACAAGGGAACTCCCATAAGGTTAACAGCTGATTTCTCAGCAGAAACTCTACAAGCCAGAAGGGAGTGGCATGACATATTTAAAGTGATGAAAGGGAAGAACCTACAACCAAGATTACTCTACCCAGCAAGGATCTCATTCAGATTCGATGGAGAAATCAAAAGCTTTACAGACAAGCAAAAGCTAAGAGAATTCAGCACCACCAAACCAGCTCTACAACAAATGCTAAAGGAACTTCTCTAAGTGGGAAACACAAAAGAAAAGGACCTACAAAAACAAACCCAAAACAATTAAGAAAATGGTAATAGGAACATACATATCGATAATTACCTTAAACGTGAATGGATTAAATGCTCTAACCAAAAGACACGGGCTCGCTGAATGGATACAAAAACAAGACCCATATATATGCTGTCTACAGGAGACCCACTTCAGACCTAGGCACACATACAGACTGAAAGTGAGGGGATGAAAAAAGATATTCCATGCAAATGGAAATTAAAAGAAAGCTGGAGTAGCAATACTCATAGCAGATAAAATACGTATATACAATGGAATATTACTCAGCCATATAAAGGAACGAAATTTGGTCATTTGTAGAGATGTGGATGAATCTAGAGACTGTCATACAGAGTGAAGTAAGTCAGAAAGAGAAAAACAAATATCGTATATTAATGCATATATGTGGAACCTAGAAAAATGGTACAGTTGAACCGGTTTGCAGGGCAGAAATTGAGACACAGATGTAGAGAACAAATGTATGGACACCAAGGGGGGAAAGCAGCAGGGGGCGGTGGTGGTGCTGTGGTGAATTGGGAGATTGGGATTGACATATATACACTAATGTGTATAAAATGGATAACTAATAAGAACCTGCTCTATAAAAAAATAAAATTAAATTAAGAAAAGAAGAGATAATTCTAAAAACAAGAGAAAAACAAAGAGTCACATACAAGGGAACCCTCATAAGGCTATCAGCTGATTTTTCTACAGAAACTTTGTAGGTCAGAAGTGAGTGGAATGATATATTTAAAGTGCTGAAAGGGAAAAACCTATACCCTAGGATTCTCTACCCAGCAAATTTACCATTCAGAATTGAAAGAAAAAGAACTTTTCAGACAAACAAACAAACAAACAACTAAGAGTTCATCAATATTAAACTGACCCTAAACATGTGTTAAAGGTGTTCTCTAAGTGGAAGAGAAAAGCCTACAACAAAAAGGAAGAATTTACAGGAAAGGAATAATCCCATTAGTAAAGGCAAATACAGTATACAGTAAAGGCTGTGGATCAACCACTTAAATAAACTAGTACAAAGATTAAAAGACAAAAATTTTGTAAAATCAACTATAACTACAATAAACAGTTCAGGGATAAACATGAAGATGTAACATATGACATCAAAAATACAAAATGTGGGGGATTTCCCTGGTGGCACAGTGGTTAAGAATCTGCCTGCCAATGCAGGGGACACGGGTTCGAGCCCTGGAAGATCCCACATGCCACGGAGCACCTAAGCTCTAGAGCCCGCGAGCCACAACTACTGAAGCCTGTGCGCCTAGGGCCCATGCTCCACAACAAAGAAAAGCCAGCACAATGAGAAGCCCTTGCACCGCAACGAAGAGTAGCCCCGGCTCGCTGCAACTAGAGAAAGCCTGTGCACAGCAACGAAGACCCAACACAGCCAAAAATTAATTAATTAATTAATGTAAAAAAATACAAAATGTGGGGGAGGGGAGTAAAAATACAATATTTTCCGCAACATTCCTATCACCTGGTCATGTAAACGATGGTTGGGTACTTCAAGAGATGGAGCACTCCAAAGCAGCCCAATCATTCCATAGATTTTATTAGTAGAAGCTTTTTCCTTTGTCCATTAAAATCTAACTCCTATAGCTTTCATCCTACCCTTAAGGACCATAAAGAACTAGGCTTTCGAATACCTAGCAAAACTTGGCAGAACCTTTTCTCTCCTAGCTACATATTCCCAGATCCTTCAGTTATTCCTTACATAATATATTTTTTGGTTTCTTCATCCTCATGTCCACCATCTCCCAAATACATTATTTATCTTTTTCCCTTTTGGGGAGGCGGAAGAGTACCCAAAACTAAATGCAAAGATGAGGTTTAACCAGCACAGACAGCAAGCTTATCCCCACCTCTGTTCTAAACACTGTTTCTTTCACCCAATTAGCATTGTATGCATTTAGATACACCCAAGATTTGGAAGGTGGAAGCGAGGTGAAGTCCATTTCCCTGAATTCTGCTACTGCCCCTGATAAGTACAATTGTGGAGACTTTGCTTTTTCCACAGCAGATGAAAGTTTTGTAATCACCGGCTTTATGGGCGATTAAAGACAATTGTGGAGACCTCCGAAGTGGCTTCCCGATTCCTGTTTTGAAGTCAGTGGTTCCGGAGTGGCCTCCCAATACCCCTCCTTGCTGATCCCGGCAGAAGTAGAAGCTCCCCTGGCAGAGCAATTCCACCGTGTTGTTCTAAGAGGCATTCCTAGAGGCCCAACCTACAGTCCGCTGCTCCAGCACATGCGCCAACTGTGTAATTACCTCATTCCTTACATTAAATCTCTTGCTGCTTGAAACGGATAGAGTGCTTTCTGTTCCCTGCAACTGTATGCTAACCATTTTGAACAATGAGTAGGATTTCACAACACAGAAAACTTCTAGCAATTGAAAGTATTGCTGTATATTCACATGTATGTAATATCCGTGGGGCTGGAGTATGGATGGACAGATGGATGGACTCGTGGATGGATGGGTGCGGGAAACACTATCTTCCTGTCTCCATATGTTTAACCCATAGAGTCACAGTGTAGCCACACTGGCTGGCATCTATATTCCTGATCAAAATATGTAGTTTGGCTACAATTATAAATCCCACTGTATTGATCAGGATTCTTGGTTACAAGGGACAGAAACACACCTCAAAACAATTCAAGCAAAAGAGGGGGATTAATAATAACTGAACAGCAGAAAGGGCAGGAATGGATATGGTCTTCGGGACAACGAAACCAAGCATCAAATGTTGTTAAGGAGTCTCTTTCTTCACCTCTCATCTCTGCGTCTCTCTAAATGTTAGATATATTCTCCCAAACTAGTTTACCTAACAGAGTGGGGTACATGGCTGCCAGTTACTCCAGATTTATATCCCAAATGCTCCAAAACCATAGAGGAAAATGAAGGCCCTCTTCTCTCAACTGAAATTTGGAAAAAAAAAAAAAAGATAAAAATTCTGAACATGGTTTGAATCTTATGCCCATCCCTTGGACCAAGCACTATGGCCTGGGAGTGAGGCACTATCACTAGCCCAGCCTGGACCACAGATCATCCCCGAGCCTGGGGAGTGGAGTCTATTAGCAGGATGAGGCAGGAGAACAGACGCTGAGCACACAGAGCAAGACTCACCCCCAAACATGAAGATGTTCTGAATGATTCACTAATTGTAGCTGTTAGGCTTTTAGATGTTCACTCTTCTCAGAGGATTTAAAACCACTCACATGACCCCTACACTGAGAAATCTGCCTCAGTATTATTACTCTGGTGAACATGTTTCTGAAAGATTTCATCCGTGGAGGATTATTGTCCTAAGGTACTTATCTCAAGGTTAGCTATTTGTCTACATCAACTGTTTAGAATCTAGAAATAAGAAAAAGTAGCCTTTGAATAGGTAGAAGTGGCATTTTAAAAATCAAATTATAGGGATGATGAAAAAGTCTGGAAATAAACACTAGTCATGGTTACACAACATTATGAATATACTTAATGCTACTGAATTGTACACTTAAAAATGGTTGAAATATTAAATCTTATGCATATCTTACCATAATAAAAAATTTTAATAAAGCTATGCATCTTATTTATCCATTTATGAATTCATTTATTTTACTTTAATCTCAAAGGAAATCTAGAATGTACAGACATATCCATGAATCTCAATGCACTCAGGTCTGCAAGTGGAAATCCATGATGCCATAGAATTCTTGGGCTAAAAGTGTTAGCAGAGATCATCTAGTTAATTCTCCACTTGTCACTAAAGAGCATTTCACTCCATCCATCCAGGACACCTAATTCATCCTAGACACAGATGCTCAACTGGTTTAGAAATGCCACTGATGGTAATTGCCCTCCCTAGGCTTCATAAGCAAAACTTAGGTACAGCCCAGACTGGAAAGAAATTCTTATGGGGAGGATGCTGGTACAATGCCCCCACCCACTGCCATGTCATCATGAGCCAGTAGGCGTTTTCCTCCCAACCCACAGAAACATTATTAGAAGAAAAATGAAGACTTCCATGTTCTGAACCTTAAGGACCTGAGACTGTTCTGTAAGAGGAAAGAGGAGGCATAATGTTTTTCTTCCCTAAATAACAGGGAATGACGAGCTCAGAGAAGGCTGAACTGACCTGGTGAAGTTGTCTGTGATCATTTGAGGTTGTAGAAACAGAGAGATTAAAAATTCAATGCTATGGTCCTATTTCCCTCTGTCAGGGCATTAGGCTTTTAGATAACTATTCATGTCTCCAATGAGACAAAGACTGTTATGGAGAAGCCCGCCTTCCAGAAAGAATTAAGGGCATCTACAGAATTGGGTTAAGTCAGACATACTCTCTGGTCAATTGGCCATAATGTGTCATCTTTCATGTCCTTCTCATTTTTAGCTCTCCTGGAACCTCTTTTCTTTTGTAAAAAAAATTTTTTGGGTTTATTATTTATACACATTACATTACAGAGAACTAAGAAAGTAACTAGGAAAAAAAGAGAAAGTAAAAATCCCCATTATGCATTCCTTTGACAGATATTTATTGAAGGCTCACTACATGTCAGGCTGATATTACAGTTACCTATCACTGTAACAAACTACCTCAAAACTTAGTTGCTTAAACAACCATTTAATCTTGCTCATAAATTTTGTGGGTCAAGAACTGGGGAATGACTCAGCTGGATACACTTGGTGTTTGTTGGGCTGGTGGGCTGGACAGGTGACTATCAAGATGTCTAGAACCTCAGCGCTCCTTGGCCATTCTGCCTCTCTGTCTCTCTCTTCCCTTCCCTCCCTCCCTCCCTCTCTCCCTCCCCATAATGTCCCGTTCTCTGGGCCTCCTCCACTTTGTTTGGATTTCTCACAGCGTGGTTGTCTCTCAGTAGTCGTACTCCTTAGGTGATGACTACCTTCCCCACAGGTAGTATTCTAAGAAACCCAAGTGAAAGCCTTAGAACTCTCTGAACCTCACTTCTGCCACATTTTATTGGTCAAAGTGAGTCATTAAGACCAACCCAGATCCCAGGTGAGAGAAGGAACAGACTACCTCTCTATGGGGCTGTGGAATGCAGACCCAGGGAGGGAAGGACTTTATGGTGGCCATCTTGGAGAGAGGCTACCACACAGGGTGCTGTAAGAACCTAGATATAGTTTCTTCTCACAGAAAAAACAGGCGACGCAAACAAGTCAACAGGTCATCCCAGGGATACAAGAGGTAAGCCGTGGAATAGGAGCACATGGAAGGAGAACCCAACCCAGACTTGAGAGGTCAAGAAAGAATTTCTGGAGTAGAAAATACTGAACATGAGACCTGGGCCAAACTTGAAGGGATTGTGTGACTAGGAGAACAGCAGAGACAGTGTTCTAAAAGTTGGAAACAATATTCTATAAGACCCAGGAGAAAAAGAGAGAGAAAGAGCATTTGCATCCAAAAACCTGAAATAATTCCAATGTCAGAATAGTAGGGTGAAAGGGTATGAATGTTGAGAGATGACATTGAAGAGAAGAGACCAGAACATAAATCCCCACTCTTTTCTATGTAAGGGTAGATGTGCATTTAAAAAATATTTTGTGTAGAAAGGTGGGTTCATGCCATTCATAAGGTTTTGCGGTCCACATTTCATCACTTTATGTTGTTAACATCTTTTCCTTCTCAATAAATGCACTTCTAAAATATCACTTTAAATAAATGTATAGTATTCCTTTATTAGCTCCATGTTACATTATTTAACCAATCTCTTATTGCAGATATTTAGAGTATTTCCAGTTTCTTTTTACACTTATCCTCATAGCTAAATCTTAACATTTTTAATGATAACTTCCTAGATACAGAATTTCTGGTTCAACATATATGAATACTTTTTAAAGGTTTTTGATACATGGTGCCAACTCATTTTCCAGAAATTTATTAATGTTTAAAATCCCACCAGAAATGTAAGAGAGTACCTATTTCCCTATATGCTTCCCATCAATAGGAAAAGTCATTTTGTTTCCATTTTTTTACCAATTTGATAAGTTTCCGTTTACATTTCTGTAATTACTGAGGAAATGGAATTTTTTTGTATGCGGGTAGTTCTTTTTCTGTAGGCTTCTGAAGATAATAAACTTCTCAAAAATAGATAAGTGGCTAGACTTCAAACTTTAAAATGTTATGAAAAATTTAATCTGCTAGTAAATTTAAACTGTAGTTTGACAACACCTCTGTCTTTCTTTCCGCTTAAGAACTCCTCTGTTTGACCTGTTCTGAAATTGTCCCAGTGACTTGGTATAGAAGGAGGAGAGAAAGTCAAGGGTTGTGACAGATCAGAGACCCAGGCTAAGTTCAATTCCAGTTAAATAGGTGAAGTGGGGTGAGTGCGGGGCCTTATTTCATTCACAATAACTCACTGGCTCCCTCTTTTAATGCATTTAATGATCCTGTGAGCTTAATGACTGTTGCAATTAAAGTCACCCTACTTAAGCATTGTGAATTACATTATGCTTGTCAGAGGCTGCCTTTGATAAAACATAATAGCAAGTCATCTCTTTTACATCATAACTCATTTTAAATATTGCTTTTCCATATCTGTCCTTGCCCAGTTGATTTATTACCCAGTACTCCCAAGAAGTGTAATAAAAAGAAAGTTAGGATTTGAGCGATTCTTCCAGTGTCTGGATAAGGAGGCAGCTAAGGGGGAGTGGCCTTCTGATTGGCTAGCCTGAAAATGGGGATGGAAGTGAGGGTGGCAATCAGGAATTAAAGTAGACTAGTTACACAAAAGGAAAATATTAGCTTTCTGTGGCCTCTTTGCCCTTCCTCCCTTTGGATGGAAAATCAACAAAAGCCAGGTCTCCACTAGGAAGACTTGAGAGATTTACTTATCCAGATAAACCAGGGGAATACATCTAAGAGCCAGGACAGGGGACAGGGGCTGGGAAATATTGCAGGTCTCCTTTTGTCTACTTAACTTTACCAAGGAAAATTTTAACATGGATATTTGAAATCAAAATAATAATCTGGTGAAATTGACCAGTGTTGATTATTTGAGGCAAAGAAAAAAAAAAAAAAAACTCAAAATCTTCATAATGCCTTTTCAGTTACCCTCTGCCCTCATCCCTAAATCATAGGAATTGTTGTTCTCATGCACTTCTTCATTTTGCTGCAGAAAGCCAAGAACCAGCCCCCCAGCCATTCAGTCCAAATTTTTCTTAGAGACAAGCCAACTAATGCTAATGTTATTTCAATGTGAATCCACAACCTTTTATCCAACATCTTTGTCCTTACTTGTAACATTCACAAAGGATGCATTTGGAGTTGGTATTAGTTGTATTAGCTATAACAAAGCTCAATGATTCACCATGATTTCACTCTGATTAGTCTCCAAAGACAACATATATAGGTGGAAAAAATGTCGACTGGGGTACACCACCAAGTTCTTGGGAACCAGTGGAGTATTCTCCCCTTGAATTGTTTTGGTGCTTCCTTGTCAACTACAGCTCTCTCCTCTGTGATGTCTCCATAAATAATAGAATAAAAGATGATCCATTTCACACACCCAGCACAAGTTCTTGAGCCGACATATATATAAAGAAGAGTTCACAAATCTCTGTGCAATTCCATCTGCTGACAAAATTACTTTTTGAGACACAGAGTGGTTTAGTAGAAAATGCACTAAACCAGGGCTTCCCTGGTGGCGCAGTGGTTGAGAATCTGCCTGCCAATGCAGGGGACACGGGTTCGAGCCCTGGTCTGGGAAGATCCCACATGCCGTGGAGCAACTAGGCCCGTGAGCCACAACTACTGAGCCTGCGCATCTGGAGCCTGTGCTCTGCAACGGGAGAGACCGCGATAATGAGAGGCCCGCGCACCATGATGAAGAGCGGCCCCCACTTGCCGCAATTAGAGAAAGACCTCGCACAGAAACGAAGACCCAACACAGCCATAAATTAATTAATTAATTAATTAATTAATTTTTAAAAATGCACTAAACCACAAACAAGACCTGTATTGGAGACCCATTTCTGGCACCACCCTGCTATCTCTCCTTAGAATTATTTTAACTTCAACAAACCTCAGTTTCCTCATCTATAAAAAGGAAGATTCAACTATAACATCTCTAATCCCTTTGAGATTTTAATGACTGATTCCACCCTGCTGTTCTGATCACTTCTGATGGGTTTTGTAATATAAATTTAGTCATTTTTCCTTTCAAGATATTCTCCCATGAAGACACTCATTCTGAAAGTATTTGTCCTCTTACTACCTTAGAAAAAGAAAAGCTGTAAAAGCTTTAGAAGAAAGTCAAATAATAATAATGTATGTGTATGTATACTCACCCGCACACGTGCGTGCACACACACACACACACACACATTTAACTTAGCTTTGAGTTTCTCATTCACCTCAGGAACAAAAAAAATTGGTAATATAGTAACACACTGGACCTAGATTTCCTTTTCCATTTTAATGTAAACTTGACTTATTCTTCAGTTTCAATATATCAATACTTCCTTACATTGCTGTGGTCTGCAGAAGACTATTTCTCTCTTAAATTGCTGAAGTAGACATCTTAGATATGTCAGTTGCCTAAATCCTATTGTTTCTTGGGAAATAATAGTAATAATAACAACAGCTCACACTTTTATACCACTTGTAGTTTGTATTATTTAAAATTAATGTCATTCTCATCAGGATTATATTAGTGGCACTAGATCATCCTTTCAGAGTATAGCACCTATAATTTCATTGCACCAAAACCTCTAGAAATAAGTTACTAACATTAAATAAGTATCTATGTCAAAATAAGGTTGATCCAAAAACACCTTCTGTAGAAAAAAGTAAAATCAGCCAAACAGTTTAAGTTATAAAATTTAGAGTGAATACAAAGGGCACTCTAATACTCATTAATGAAAATATATATAATTGGTATAATCATTCCGGATATAAATTTGGGAAAATGCATCCAGAGCCTTAAAAATATTTGTACCTTAGTGATTCCTCTTTTATTAATATATCCTAAGGAAAAATCTGAAATGCAAATAATATTTTAAATAAAGATCTTCATGTATGAATCCTTTATAATAAAGGAAAATTGGATCTAATCTAAATGACCAGTACAAGATAATGGTTTAGTAAATTATGATGTATCCATATGATGGAACACTTTGTAGTCGCTAAAAATATATTTCATCAGAATTTTTAATGACATGGAAAATGCCTCTGATGTTCCATTAAGTGAAAAATGTCATAAAGTTATATGCTAAAATTTAATCTCAAAATTATACACCCAATAAAAATAGAACAAAGTATCTCAATATTGTATTATTATTATTTTCTTCTTTAATTTTTTTGCAGTTTCCAAATTTTCCACAGTGGGCATCTGCTACTTTTCAAATCAGAAAAAAAGCACCCATAGAAATAAAAAACTAAAATTAAAAACAGCTTGTACGGTGAGACCTTGAGTAGCCAAAATGCTCAGAGGGCTGAAATGTTTCAGTGGATTTCATGTTGTGACAAACTAGAGATTAATTAGGAATACTTTCTGAATCTCTTTGCTGAAAATCAAGTCATCAGCCAACAGTTATTTTCCAAATACCTATTACATACTTCCTTCAGGGCCCTGCAGGCTATTCTTGCTCAGCTCAACCCAGGCACCTTGGGGAGATTCCAGACCACTACTACTCAGTGAGTGCAAACATGTATCTGTGCAACGGAGAAACCAGGGGAAATACACCAGGTACCCTGCCTGGCAGGACTACAATTCTAGAAGAAGAGGTCTATGAAAATTCACTCTGAAATATAGGTGCAAATGTTTAAAAAAGGGGAATGAGTTTCTGAAGAATAATTGCAGAAGAAGTAACTTTGCCTGGAGAGCTCAAGAAATGACGTCACAGGACAAGAGAAAAGGGAGCCTTGCAGAATGGGCAGGATTCTAACAGAAAATAAGAGAACCACCCCCACCCCCTCCCCAGGCTGGAGAGCCAAGATGGACAAAAGCACGGGGGCAGAAAGAAAGTCAGGGCATGTCTGGGCTCAAGAAGAGGTCTTCATAGCAAGAGCAAGGGGTATCTTGGGGAATGGTGGGGCATGACTTCTCAAGGGCATTTAATTCACCTTCTAAATAGGTAACTGATGGACACAACTGAGTCTTTGCTCAATTATTATAGACGTTTTGGTGCCTCAAGCATCCATGGGAACATTAAAAACCACAATACACTTCCATAAATGCACATGTCAAAGGCATAAGATACTGTTCTAAATAATAACTGTAATCCTTTACCTTTGTATAGCACCTTTCAATGTACAAAGCTTTTCCCTATGGTTTATCTCATTTGCTCTTCACAGCCACCCAGTGAGACAAGCATTATTATCACCACTTTACCGATAAGGAAACGCTCAAAGAGATCTGATGAGTCATCCCCAGTGGGTGACAGAAGGAGTAAGTGACAGTTGGGTGGTTTCAAACCTTCCAACTCCATTGCATTGCTTTCCGTACTGCAGCTGCCTTTGAACCAGAGACACAGCCTAGAAGTCCAGTTCTCTTTTACCTCATTCGGAACTTCACCGTAATCACTGTCATCATCTTCTTACTTCTTGGATTATAGAGTACAGAGAGTTCTGTTTAGACTGGGTTTGGACTCTTCAAAGCAATTCTCTACTTTCAAAGTGCTTTCACACCTCATTTATCCTTACAGCTTTTCAGGTAATTCAGACAAATTGAAAACTTTAGTCTAAATACACTAACGACAGAATGGGACGCAGAGGAGGTAGGAACCGGGAGGGAGAGGAGTTGCAAGCAGGAAGGAGCAGCCCATCTACTCAACTTTTTGACTCACTCTGTGCTACACAGACTTGGGCAGAAAAAGGCCTTACCCCCACTGAGGATGTTAAAAAGTACTTGTACTTTTGCCCTTCCCAGGTTGACAGACTCCCGGAAATATAAGAGGTACAAAATCCCTCTTTACGAGTTCCATTTCTGTTGCATCACTTTCATTACTGAAACCTTTTTCAACGTTTGGCTCCGTAAGAAAAACAGTTCTGTCACGTGGTTTCAAGTAATCCTCACACTTCGAAAATTGAATATGGCTGCCAATATCACAAGAACTAAATAGATGACATCTGGAAAGGAGGAGTTTAAAACCCACTGTTTCATTACCCCCACCTGTGCCTTTATAGGCAGCGTGAAAAGGAGAGGTGAGACCGCAAAGGGATTCTCTGAAACTTACTTTGGAGGAAAATATCGGGGAAGGGTACATGTTAAAAATCAGATTTATCATCTGTCCACGTTGTCCTGATTTACCAAATGCATTTCCACCAGGGAGGGTGACGCAGAAGGTTGCATATTAAGCCAGTGAGTTCAGGATGTCTTTACAGCCAATCATCTCCCCCCAGTACAAATCCTATCGCTCAAAACATCAGGCTGGCTGTGGAATTGAGCTGGAATTTAATGAACAGATAAATCAACGATACTTACTAAGCATCTCCAATGTCCCTGCTCTGTGAAAATCATGGTTCAGTGTAACTTTGGGAAAGCCATTTAATATTTCTTACACCAGATCTCCCCATGTGAGAAATTAGGATACTAATAATACCAGGTCTTCCAAACTGACAGCATTATTGTGAAGCTTAAATAAGGTAATATATGTGGAAGGGATTTATAAGTGCTAATGTGCCAGGGAAATGCAAAGTCACGTGATAATACGATGAAGCACGGGGTCTGAGCCTTGCTCATGAGGAGCTCGCTGCCGATTTGGAGGAACAAAGCATAAACATATCAAATGTAAGTAACAGTGTAAGGATTAAACTATAGAAAAGACGACATGACAAGTAGTTTGGCAAGATAATGTGTAATTATTTGCAAGGGAGAGGTACAGACGATGAGATTTATGAATGTAAAACGGGTAACAATCTCAGCGAGCTGGAGCGATGTGGACAGGCTTTGTGGGAGAAGCAACTCTGGATCTGGCCTTGGAGGGTGGGAAGGTTGAGCAAGAAGCATAGGATACCATCCCCACAGTGAACGTCCCCAGAACCAGGGGGGAAGAACACAGAGATGGTATTCAGAAACCACTTCTGCAAGTGGTCTACTCTCTGAGAGCAATCAAGTAAGGTTCCATCATCATCAAGACCCAGAGTGAGCTTTAAAAGAAGCCCCTACAAGTTACCATAGAGGTCCAACTTGGAATTATTTGGCTGCCCCATAACCAAAAACCACCCAGACCCTCAAGCTCCTCTTCACCGCGCCCCTCCCGCCTTTTGTTTTAATGAATACAGCTGTGATTTTTATTTAGTTTTTTAAACATTTTATTTTATATTGGAGTATAGTTGATTAACAATATTGTGTTACTTTCAGGTGTACGACAAAGTGATTCAGTTATACATATACATGTATCTATTCTTTTTCAAATTCTTTTCCCAGTTAGGTTGTCACATAATATTGAGCAGTGTTCCCTGTGCTATACAGTAGGTCTTTGTTTGTTATCCATTTTAAATATAGCAATGTGTATATGTCAATCCCATCACTGCGCCCTTATTCACACTCACCTCACCCTGTTAAACTGTAGAGTGTCTTCCAGGAAGAGAATATAGTCACCCAGCATGGCATTCCCTACCTGAGGCAATCACAGTGTGTTCCACTGTGGTTAGCAAACTAAATTCCAAGTGGGAAATACAGAAGCAAAGATAAAGAGAGAGAAAACAAAAGATGTGTCTCCTTTCAAAACCATTCACTTAGCGACGGCTGTGTTAGAAAAGTCTTCTTACTTATGAAGAGAGGTACTAGGTCACAGGCTGAAGTGAGGAGGCCGGGGAGTGTCTCTGAGTTGCGTAGGGCAAGGCGCTAATGCGGCCGCGTTCAGAGGCTCAATCTCCTGCCCATTCACTTCACAGACCAAAAAGCAGTTAACTGTCACCGTTTGCTGGACACCATCAGTAGAATCCCATCCAATCATCCCACTGGTGCAAAGTGTGGGTCATGACATAGTTCAGAACAAGGTGCAAATGGCTTTGTCCAACACGTGGCCGTGCCTAGATGCCTGGAAAGCAAGTCGAAGTCCAGGACACGATCCAATCCCTCCTTCCTCCCTCCCAAACGCTTTTCACCGCTGGTCTAGTCACTGTCACCCAATATGTCAAAGATGTATCCGCTCCACATCTTCACTCAAGCTCTGCCCCCCACCCTTTTGGCCTTGCATCTTTCACACAGAGCATCGGTTCAAACCTGCTCCTTTCTTCAGGACTTGAATAGTAACTCCGGACTCTTCTGCAGGGCTGGCCTGATGCCCCAGTCCCCGTGGTGCCCCACTATCTGAACTCTTGACGCACCCACACTGCCTTTCCTTTGTGCCCTGGGATTACTCCCTTGAGATGGCACAGTGCTTTGTACACAGTAAGCTCTTTTTAAATGTTTAAGAAATAAATTCCGATTGCAAATGGTAGGAATAGGGGGTGGCTAGAAAGAGCAGAATACAACTTTGTTTTGAGCTTATCTGTTTGGGGTATAACTGCCTTACCGCCCCAAATAGTACATCAGTATCAGCATCAGTAATAGTAGTGGTAGTGGTAACAGTAGGAGGTGGCAGAGTAATAGCGTGTTAGCCCTTGGTTTCTTAATAATACTAGACAGGAGGAAAACACCTGGCTCTACCAGTACAGAGAAGGAGAACTAGCTGTGGAACTGAAGCCCTTACCTAAGAAATTTGAGTAAACACACTGGACAGGGAAACATAGATCTTCGAGGCATAAAAATGAAAGAATCATCATTTCCTCACATATTTTTTTGCTCTTCTCCAAGATCCAGTTAGCCACAGGTCTTGTTGATTCTCCCTTTAAAATGTCCCCCACATCTATCCCCAATCTTAGATCATCCTCAGCCCTTACTCTACCTTCTCTGGGCTATTCCAGAAACTCTTGCCTGGTCTCCAGCCCTCTAGCTTTTCGTCTTGCTTAATACATCATTTCAAGGCTGACGATGACTTTATAACTCTCCTGTCTGAGCACGTCACTCTGGGCTTCTAAACCATGAATGCCTCCCCTCCCAATCCCCTAAGGATAAAGGCTGTACTCCTTAACACGGCTTCCTAACTTGGCCCCAAACCACATTTCCAGTTTTATTTCTCCCAACGGCCCCTCACATCCTACTTTCTAGACACATCCAACTGGTCCCCAAGTCCCAAACATAGGGTATTTTTTTTTTTTTAACATCCCCTTGTCTTTGTATATGGTGCTTTCTCTGCTTTGCTACCTCCCAACAAACTCCCAATCATCCAGTGAAGATCATCTTAAAAGTTACTTCTCCTGGGATGCTTCTCTGACCATGGCTCCATCCTGCCCCCTGACTCCTTCCTCAGCTTCCTCACAGAAGACTATCACAGTTGTCTGCTCATATGACTGTACCAGCTCACCAGACTGAGCTCCTGCAGAGGTGGGGCTGGGTTTTATTTCTCTCCACATCCTGAGTGCCTGGTACACAGAAGGTGCTCAACAAAATGCTTGTTGTGTATTGAATGAATTAACCCAGGTGGGCTGTCCACTCCCATCAAATCCATATCCTACTCTGCTTTGTCCCTGCAACTGTATTCTTTGCCTTCCCCATATTTCACTGTGATGCATTAATAAGGAATGAGAAACGAATGAAAGTTAGACAGTGGGTATGAACAGAGAGTACCAGGTCATTAGCAATCATTTTTTTGCAGTCAAAGCATTTCTAGATCAAATCTATGTGTTCTGATTCATTGTCCTTTTTCCTCTTTTCCAAAAATCCAATAAGTCCCAGACCTTATTGGTTCTCCCTCTAAAATGTCTCCCACATTTTAGATCACTCTCAAGCCCTAGCCGTATCTTATCTGGGACAAACCAGGAGAATTCTTTTAGCCTGAAACTCCTGGAAATGTTTTCTGATTCATAGTCTTCCATTATTTTAGATACAGTACCTGGAATACTTTCTTGCCTCTTAGGTCTCTTTTAATGTCCCCATGGTACCTTCAAGGCAACAGGATAAGAGAGAGGGACACCGATTATGCATCCAGACAAAGCACTTTTAAGTTCCGCCTCATCTGCTAATTCACTGTGTGACTTTGGTCAACACATTTTCCCTCTCTGGGCCTCAGTTTCCTTTTCTAGTGTCTACTTGAAAAAAAGCCTCCAAACTAAGCAAACTTTGAGCTGGTCTTCTACCAGAAGGCGCTCTCTGAGGAGTTTTCTAGCTCAAACACTCGGGCTCCCAAGTTCTGTCCCTCTCCCTTTCCTGCTTGCTTGCTTCCCCTGCTCCGCGCTTGCCAGTACCAAGTCTGACCAAAGCCTCAACATTTTATTAGACTTTATTTCCATGATTACCTTTGTGTCAAGACCTCCTACCAGAAACAGGAAGCGTGAATATAAAAGACCTATTTCCTTCCCATTGTGTTTCCTCCTCCCCTCTGTAGTGAAAATGACCTATGTGGACAAGCCAAAATGCTTTTGAATTGAATTCACCAAAGTAATATACACAAGGTTTTAATTTACAGTTTGGGGTCTCCAGGCCCCTGCATATGAGTTCTATAAATGAGACATGTTGCTACAATAAGTCCCATTGGGAGAGGCTGGCCTTAGAATGAGAACAGCTGTAGAGCTATAATCCAACAAAGTCAGCTTCTGAATCAGATATGAATTATTGGTTCAGTCACAAAGCTATGGGTACGCGTTCCCTCACAAGCATTCACATATGGCCTTTGGCAGAAATGAAAATATCTTTCCCCCCATTACTGGGTTTGGTTAATAATGAACCTTTATTCTGAATACTTTCTTTTGCCTTAACTTCCTTTCTCTTTGTTCTCATTCTAATTTCCTCTAAGGCCTCCAATAACCAGCTACACAAGGTGAGGCTGAGAGCTCCTGGGAACATTTTAGAGCTAAGGGAAGCCAAGGCAGCTGAGAGAATTGTTCTCAGCCTTGTTTGTACACCGGGAACACATGAGGATCTTTCAAAAATCCCAGCACTAAAGTGATTCCAGTGTGTAGTCAACATTGAAACCACTATTTTAAAGTCAATTATGTCTAAAACCACCAGAGCCTTTCTCCCCATCCCCAAACAATATGTAGGAAATATGGGTACGAAAGACTTCCTTCTTGAAGCTGACACGTCTGAAAGCTTCAGGTCCGAAGACAAAGGCTTGTCTTCTAAACCAAGGTATGTAGCCAAAACTGCAAAAAAATTTACCCAACTACCATAACTTCTGGAGTGTCAGCTTTCTGATCCTTGAAGCATTTGGTTGTGAAGTCCCAAGGCTAACAGGGAACAATAAAAAATGTAAAAGAGCAAAAAAGGTTAGGAATGGGAACGTGCGTTTCTCATACTACTGCTACGGAAAGGTGTGCTTCAGAAGAGATGTCTGAGGACAGGCAAGCAAGGGAGGGGGTACCCACTTAGCCAGCCAGTCAATTTATGCAGAGAGGGGAAAACCACATCTCCTTTACATCATTGTCCAGACGTTTGTCATGTCTTCCCTGGACAGCTGCAGCAAACTCCTAACTGGCCCATTGTCCACTACCACCCCCTGTCCTTCTTGAACAAATGATGTAGGTGAAGCACCATGCTTGGTGCCAGGACTCAGAGATAAACCACCCTGGTCCTCCCTTCAAGGAACTCTGAATCTAGCAGATGAGATACAAGTAAGGACCTCATTGCCACAGTTAGGTAAGTTTTTTGGCTAGGGTATCCAAGAGGAGGATGCAGCAACTTCTGGCTAGAAAAATCAGAGAAGGTTCCAGAGCAGAGGTGATGTCTGAGTTGAGAGACATTCCAGAAAAAAGGCACATCATGTGCAAAGACCCAGAGGTAGGAAAGATTCCGATTTATTATTGAAATCGAAAGGACCTCAGTGCAGATAACAAAGTAGCCGGCAGGCAGATAAAAGCCTGTCAGGACCAAGGGCTGAAAAATGAGGCAGGAACCTAATCGTGAAAAGCTACAGATCCACGGTGCAGTGAGGAATTTGGATTTCGTCCCATAGTCGATGAAGTACCATTGGAGGAATTTGAGCAGGGAACTCGCATGATTATCCCTTAGTTTTAGAAGGCTCTCTTCGATAGCAGGCTGGAGGATGCCCTGAAAGAGACCAACCTTGGAGGCAGGTGAAGTTGATAGAGAACGTTGCCAAAGTCCAGGTGAGAAGATGAGGCCCAAATTCAGGTGGTAACAGTGGGACCAGAGAGGGAGGAAACTTTAAATGATTTGAATATTTATCCTGATTTCCTCCTGGACGTTGAATCTTGGTTTTTGCTTGTTTGGTTAGCTGTTAGGTTGGGTTTTCTTTCTTAAACATGAATTGAGTACTCCCATGCTTTCACGTGTATCAAGCTTCACCACACCCCCTGAAATATAGGTAGTATCAGTATCTCACTTTTACCAAAGAGGAAACTGACTCAGAGAGGCTAAGTAACTTGCCCAAAGCCACACAGCTAAAGGCAGCAGCTAGCCTGGTGCCCAGATTTTCTGGCTCCAAGTCAAGTGCTCTTCCAACTGCACCTCCACTAAGTAGCCCCAGACTCTTTCTTGTTCTATTTCTTTCCTATGTCAGACTGAAGGCTGGCAGACAGACAATTTGTCTGGGCGTAACTTCACTGGCTCAGAAGGCAGCTGAGGCAGAGCCTGGCTTTGTAGTCTGAGCAACCTGGGTCTGATTCCCGGCCTTGAACAAGAACACTGGAGCCTCAGTCTCCCCATCGGTCACAGCACCATCCTGCAGGGTTGCTGTAAGATTGTTGTAAATAAGATCAGAGCCGCCAGTACTATGCCTAGTACATAGTCTGTTCTCAAGAAACGGTACCAATTTTTCCCCAGAATAGTCAGGAAAGAGTCAAGCCATCACCAGAAAAGATGTCGTATATTTGACTTAGGAATATGGTAGTAAGGGCAGGAAAGAGACATAAACTAGGTTATGAAAAAAAAATTTTTTGCGTGGTTTTACTATCTCTCCTGTCACCTCTAAGGCAATTCTTTCCCCTTCCATTTGTGTCACTGAGGTAGCTGGTGAAAACACCCCCTAACCCCCTCCCCAAGCAAGCATACTAGCAAGCCCAGGAGATTCTTGTGCTAAGCTACTTTACAGGGGTTTTCTGTTCTCTTTTTTTCCTCTCTCCTTTCACGCTAGAATTAAGGAACCTGTAACTTGCTGCTTATCTCATTATCTCCTGCCTTGCATTTTAATGTGTCGCTTCTAAAAAGACCTCATTGATATTCCAGTTATGCATGTGTTTGTTTGTGTCTCTTGGGAAAATTTGCTACCCATCTTCCAAGTTGAGCACCAGTGTACTCACAGCTCAAAGGTGGAGCTCTCTTTTGTAAAAGAATAAATAAATAAATAAATAAATAAAATGGAGACCGTTTGACGATTCTGCATCTACAAGAAGCTGCAAATGGAGCAGCTCAAGAGTCTCTCAATCCAAAACCATGCACAAAAAGGCAGGTGAAGAATTGGGTGTCTTCCCGGGATGCTGGGTTATGCTGATGAATAATTCAAGCCTAAAGGCTCTTAAAAGGACACAGTTACCTGGTTTTCCAGATAATTAGAGACCACCCCTGACAAAAAAGGTTTTAACCTAATTTAACCAGATAATTAACCAGATCATCCAGAAAAGAGCAAGCTTTTTATCCTGCCTGAATTATCCTGAGTTTCATCGTTATTAGGTAACCGACAACCTTCTCCACTTCGTGCTATGCTGAGTCTACACTGTGGACGGAACTAAATCAAGCCTCGAGTTAGCAGGTGACATGAACAGGATAATAAGAAATCATCTTACAATATCTAGTTGTCCTTTTCAAGCATTACAGATCCCCGCTACCTCCACACAAATGACAATGGGAGGCTTAGGGAATTATCTGTAACAAAACAAAAAAATCCTACCATGAGGACAACCTAGACGGGGTTGAGACCTGGTTTTACTGACTTTTGGCACAGATCGAATTACTTAAATAATGGCTTGCTTCCTATGACTTTGCTATGTATTAACATTAGGAGATAGAAGTCGATGTAGCATTTTTGTGATGTTACTGCAGCCGATGAAATTTTCTCATTTTATTCATCAGCTTCTCTTTCCCCAGGACAATGCACTGAGATCTTCAAGGAGCTGACCACTGCTGATACTAATGACATATTTACTGAATACCAAACATGTGCATTTATTCAGCATTTATTATTTCATTTAAACATGGAAAAGGCCCTTCAAGGTAGGTTAAGCTTCCCCCACCTTTCAGGGCAGTGATATATACGGAAATTCTGACTGTAATTTCTTAGGTTCAACCATTTGCCGTTGCTTCCCTTGTGCTAGTTGAATCGATAGCAAGAGACAAAAAAATTTTTCTCCGTAACCACGGATTCTAGCCACCCATGGGGTTGAGACAGGATATTCACAAGGGAACTTACTTTGCCTTGACAGGAAGTCGTGGAACAGAGCCAGATGTCCCATTAAAAGTCCTTTCGAACCTAAATGAGTTTGTGACGATGTGTGTTTATACGTGTGAGGATAAAACATACTGTGAGCATCCCTTCGCCTAGTGTATAAGCTGTTATCTGAGAATGAGGCACTTCAGGAGGCTAATTGAGCACTGGAGGCTGTCTACACAGGCAGAGCAGAGGGGAGATCTGGAACCCTCCCCATTCCCCACCTCACACGCACACATAAGCAAAACCCTGACAAATTATCCAGGAGAACCAATTTCATCTGATAACGCATCAACATCAACTTCATGTTGCCTCTATAGACAAAATATTTTTACATTTTTGGGAGCCTGGGCTTCCAGATGCCCAGATACATCTTAGCTTATTCTGTGAAATGGTCCTCACGGTACTTCCGAGCGTACCTCTGGCTCTGCCTGGTCTGCTCAGACAGACTCAGCCACGATGCTCCAGCACTGATTTTCAGAGCCTTCCTGTGCTGGCCGCAGCCATTGTGTCATTTAATAACAAGCATTTAAAAGAAAAAATAAAGGTGAAAAAGAATCACGTTAAAAGTTGACTCCGTATTTTATATAAAGGTGTTATTTTTTTTTAATGGTTACTTATGATCGTTGGCCTTTTCAGATTAATTATGACACCGTTTTTGTGAGTCGCAGAAGCGATCTGTCCCCCAGAATTACACAGAAGGCCACCCAAGCTCCGTGTTTCCTGTTATCCGGCTGTAAATCAGTGTAACTTGCGGGAAAGCATGCCACAACACACGGATGGCCGGCCCGGCCTCTGTCACAATCAATGCCGTGCCCACCACTCCCCTCTTCTCGCTCCCCAAAGGGTCCTGAAAGAGGATTTGTCCAGGACCGCCGCAGCCCCGCAGCCTGCTGACTTTATAAAGAGACGAGGTGAAGTAACACTTTTCTTTTTAATACCCCGCGGTGTGGAACTGAAATTGCAGCCTGCTTCTATTTTCAGAGGCCTCCTTGGTAAGAGAATGTTTTTATCTGGAGATACAATGACCGTGGCCCATACTCTGCCGTTCCCATGAAGGCCTTGCCAAAGTCCATGAATGCTCGCTTTATGAATTGGTCTTGCAGGTGTTCAGGGGGGTATGTAATCACGAATGAATGGTCGAAATACACAGAAAGTCTCGGCAGCCTCTGGCACCGAGAGCTGCTGGGCTTTATAATTCTGTGAGAAAACACACATGCGTCGAGAGCATTCCCTGGGCTCCAGTGTTGCCTCAGGCCAAGTATTCGCCACAGTCCATCCCTGGGCTGGTGGTACATTCCAGAAGAGAAGGGATCTGTATAAGTCGCCCTGTGGACCAAGAAGCTGGTAGCTCTTAATACGATTTTCCTGCTCTGACTTGCTACAGGCATGATTTGGGCCAAGGTACTATTTTTCTGCACACATGTAACCCAGCAGGCTAGAGTGTCTGGAGATTTTATGAAGACCTCATGGATGCCGGCGCAGGTGGGCTGTCGCCCAGGCAAAGAAGGCATCAGGAGGTGGAGACCAAATGCCCTCGGATAACCTGCACATATCCTCGGGCAGGGGCAGGCCTAGAACTGCGGTGAAGAGTCAAGAATAGAGTGTTTTCTCAAGCAGGCTGCCTAAGGGGGAGAGGACTGGGAAAGACAGTCCTGCTATTGGAGGTCCAGAGAGCCCTGAGGCCTTAATTCTAAATTGAATCTATTGTATCCCCTCCACCCAAGAAAAGCTACCTGAGAATCAGTGATGATGGAAAGAGGGTCACTATTAGCTAATCTAGCTTGTCCTTCCCAGCCTCAGCCCCAGGGAGATAGCAAAGATGTGGAAGAAAATCTTTGTCCTTTTTCTCACTCTCCCCACCTGCCCTTCCTCTCTACCCTGGGCTCCCTCCGAGCTGGTAAGTGGAACAAAAATCTCTGAGGGGGAACTCCATCAGCTCTCCAGCACTCTGGAAGGATGCAAAAGATGCAAGGGCTTTGCTGAGAGATTTCCAACTTTTTACCAGTACAGACTCAGGGCCATAGAGAAAGACAGGAGCCCAGCCTGGGAAAAACAGGACATTGGGTGGTAATAGGTGATACCTCCCAGAGGCCTCCATGGCCAGGAGCAGCCCAAACCCCTGGCACCAAGTGCCTCCAGAGGTGCTGGTGTTGCTGAGAAAGAAAGTGGGAGCTGACAGCATGACAAGGTGCTAGCCCGGAGAGGGAGGCTTCTATTGTTCCAGCACCTGGAACTGAGAGCTCTCTCATATCCAGAGCTGACAGGAGTGGCCCCAGAGCAGAGCTACAATTGGAGTTCAGAAGCTGAGCTGTCAAGGCCACTCATAAACATTGGGGAAAAGAAAACCTCCTGTACTTCAGGGATTAAAGAATTTTCAGGGCTTCCCTGGTGGCGCAGTGGTTGAGAATCTGCCTGCCAATGCAGGGGACACGGGTTCGAGCCCTGGTCTGGGAAGATCCCACATGCCGTGGAGCAACTGGGCCCGTGAGCCACAACTACTGAGCCTGCACGTCTGGAGTTTGTGCTCCACAACAAGAGAGGCCGTGATAGTGAGAGGCCCGCGCACCGCCATGAAGAGTGGCCCCCACTTGCCGCAGCTAGAGAAAGCCCTCGCACAGAAACGAAGACCCAACACAGCCAAAAAAAAAAAAAAAAAATCAATCAATCAATCAATCAATAATTTTTAAAAAAAAAAGAATTTTCAGATGTGGGAGCTACAAAGATAGTAGGCTCTCACCAAATACCCACCTTCCCTGGCTTTTCATACCTCTCCTAATTCATGTTACACCAGCATTTCCTATCACCTACACTGACACCCAAGATGCCAAAAGTATCCCATAGGTTAGCCTACTAGCTATAGTTAAGTGGAAGAGGAAGTCTTTGAATTAGTTAAATTTCAGAGGCACAAATGAAGACATTCTATTTCCAAAAATATTCCCAACTTGGCTCCCTGACACCAGAAATTCCACAATTTGAAATGTATTCCTTTGGTTTAATCCAACGTTAAACTACCATAAACATTAATTTATTCAGCAAATATCTATTGAATACCTTCTTCATTGCCATGCCCTTTACTGGGCATTAGATAAATGGAGGAAATAACATAGACAAAGTTTCTGCTCTCATGGCACTTAATCTCCATCAGTCATTTAAGAATGAGTTTATCTAATCATTTCCTGAAAGCACATTTCAATAGAAGAAAGTGACTAAGTGAGACCACCTAAAGGAGAGCAAGATGGAGATGGGCTACCCCTGAACAGAAAGGTAAAAGGATGAAAAAGTGGCGGAACAAGAGCCACTGAGAATAAATTTCATTCATTCATTCATTCATTCATCCATTCCACAAATACATTTTAAGCATCTCCTTAGAGCCAGATACTGAGGGTAGATAACTGAACAAGGACACAGCCCCTGCCCTCAGGGAGCTTATATCGGCTGTAGTCAGACACAAATCTGACTAGTGCTAGTCAGGGTGGGCACAGGGCACTAAAAGGGCACACATTCGGGGCACATAAAGCAGACTTGGAGAAAGGGGTGGATCAGGGAAAGCTTCTTGAAGGTGGTGAAATCCCAGGAGTGAGGGTGGGGCTTCAGTATTCCTGAGAAAGGGAATTGCTTATGCAAAGTCCCTAGAGAGAACCACTGTGCTCCCTGCTCCACTGTTGAAAGGTGGAACATCAAAGTACAGGTGAGGTGAGAGTGCAGGTCACCTGCGGGTCTAAGCCAGAAGTTGGCTATGTTTCCTGTAAAGGGCCAGATAGTAAATATTGCAGGCTCTGTGGCCCATGTGGTCTGTTGCAACTACTCAACTCTGCCATTGGAACACGAATTCGCCACAGGTAGGCGATATGCAAAAAAACGAATGCAACTGTGTTTCAATGATTATTTATAAGATGAGGCATTCTTATAAGTTTGGTCCGCGAGCCATAGTCTTTCAACCCCTGGTTTAACCAGGACTTGGAGCCAAACAGAGGCAGCTAAGGAAACTTCACCCACTGGGGTGGGCCTCCCTGCAGAGGGTAAAATTTGTGGCAAAAGAGTAACAAGGCAGGGAGCTGGGACATCTGAACTTGGGTCTTGGTCAGCACACAAACTCTAGGATAATGTCTTCCTCATCTGTAAAATGAAAGAGTAGAATAAGGTGGTCTTTAGGGCCTCTTCTCTGAAAGTACTTAACCTGGGGCACAGGGATACCCCAAGGAGTCTATGGATAATCCTGAACAATCCATGAACTTAGATGAAAAAAAAAAAACCCACATTTTTAGTTTCATTATTTTCCAACTGAAATGTAGTGTTTGTTTCAATGACAAGTGTAGTCAACCAACCACAGTCATATTAGCAGTACCTATGATTTTGTGTCCAAGAGGAATCACAGCGATTTTCCTATCATGCTACAGTTGTAGCATATATATTGAAATATCATCTGTATTCATCACTTCTTTGAATTTATGGTAGCTACTGGATCTGCAACTAAACTTTGTTATTTAAAACGTGAATAGATATACATATAATATCTATGGGGTTTTTTGATATTTAAAAACCATATTTCAATATAATTAGTTGTCTTTGTAATCCTATGTAATTTATTTTGCCCTTCAAAAAACAGTGTTCTGAGGAGTACATCTCCCCCAAAATAGTTAACAACTCCTAGTCTAGAGTTAATGAATTATATTAATTTATATCTACCCTGCTGGCAAAATAGTCTTTCTAAAAAAGCGCCTTTTTCAGGGGAAGATGTGGCAAAGGAGTACTTTCTCACGTAGTTGAAAAAAATGAGAATTGTAATAGCCTTTTTAGAAAGTAATGTGGCAATATTTCTTAAAAATTTCAAAATGCGTATATATGCTGTAATCTCACTCCTGGGAATTTAGCTAATATAAATAAAAACACCTATACAAAAAAAAGTAGATTGACAAGTATCGTTCAAAAGGCCAAAAATGAGCAAACAAACCTGGAAACAAAGTGAATGCCTATTGCTAAGGGGAAAGTTAGGAAGTGATGATCTATCCACACTCTGGAATATTATATAGTCGTTCAAAAGAATGATTCAGAGCTCTAAGAGCTGCCCTGGTGGGATTTCCTGGAAGAATCATTGAATGAGGAAAGTGATACAATTTTATTTCATTTAAGTAAAATCCACCCTGACAAAGGAATGTTGTATGTGTATGATGTGTGTGTGATTACATGAGCATGGAGAAAAGTGAGAAAAGAAAGATAGTAGAGTATTCACGTGAGTTACGTGGGAGAAGGTGATATGAATGGAGGCGGGGTGGGGAGGAGGGAGCTAAGAAAAACGGAAAAGAAAGACCACACAACAAAGTGTATTATAATTGCATTTTGTGTTTATATAAAATTATGTTTGTAGGGTTAAAAGAGAGATCATTCCATCCACCCCTCTGAAAAATCTATGATATCAGATAAATGTAGGCTGAGTTCAGCCTCTCTGGTTAAGTGTCAATATACTGAGTATCTTTTGAATCCTGCTTTGCTCTCAGCCGATGCCTGACATCTTCTGGCCGCGTACTCGGGGGTTGAAAAGATAAATCGCAACACCCAACATGGTTTTATTTCACAAAGGAATACGTCTATTTTGATACAAACAACTCATTCATTCACTCATTCATTCACTTACAGAGAACCATTAAGCGCCAGGGACGATGTTACACTCCGAGGATAAAAAGGATGGAAAGGACAGGAAGGGAGGAGTCTTTGATATTCTTTTCTGTTTCTAGTTTGTTTCTTTATTGTTGTTGTTCACTAAGGTCAAACATGTATTTTTTTCTCATTTCCTCTCCATATGCCTTTGCCGGCTCACCAAACTCTCATAAAGATATAAGATTGATGCCCACAATATCACAGATACCAGCAGAGGCTCGCAGAGCAATGAATGCAAGTCCACTTGTGGCTCCTTTCAAGGTCAGGAGGGCGTGGTGTTGGCTCCGGCCAGTCGCCATGCTGCCCAGTGACCTACAAGCTCAGGAATCTGATCAGGCCACTTTGCAGAGGCCGTCCACGCCACCGACTGCCCATCAGTTTCTGTTCTGACGGCCAAGAGGGAGAACAAAAGAAGTGAAATGCCAGCAGCTTTCAGTCTCCTCACTCAATTCGATGGCCTTTTTGTTTTTTTACCTCCCCAGATCTATTCTGGGAACTGTTAACCAAAAGATAGACCGACTCTCTCAAACTGCCGCTTCTTAACTCTTAGGAAGACAAAGGCTCTCACCGTATTCTCCTTGCACAGAGTGGAGGATGAGAAATAACTCGAGACATCCTGGGTCCTCTAGTACAGGTGGCAGGCACTACCGCCTAATAATCATTACAATTCCTTACGGCCAGGGCCACACATTTCAAAGTGTTTCCATCTGCACATAACATTTCATAAGAGACAGGAAGCACAGGCGGTATAATTGGCAGGAGGCGAAGACGCTGAATCTAGGTATAGATAAGCAACTTGCAGGAGATGATAAACTAGGAATACTGGAATTAGGGGTCCAACCCAGGTGTTTCAAATAGCAACACAGGCGCAATCAACACTTTCCAGAAATTGGTGTAGATCAGCAGTGCCCAGCAGGAATAGAATGTGACGCGCACGTGTAAGTTACACATTTTCCAGTAGCCACATAACAAACTAAAAAGAAACAGGTGAAATTAATTTTAATGTTTTTATGTAACCCAGTATCCTTTCAATATTGTCATTTCATCATGCAATCAATATAAAAATTTTGATGAGCTTTTTTTGTACTAAGTCTTAGAAATCTAGTGTATATTTTATACTTAGAAGACATCTGAATTCGGACTAGCCCCATTTCAAGTATGTAATAACCACGTGTGTCTGATGACTACCATATAGGACATACAGCTCGTAGACATAGAAAAAGGGAGAAAACTAAGACGATAGGTTGTATTGCAAATCCAGTGGAATTCCCTTCAAAATGGAAATGTTTCACCAGAAAATGTGCTGAGGAAAGCCAGCATCAGCCCCAAATGTGGAACCCGGCATCACGGGTCACCCAGGAAAACAGTATTAGCCCTCGGTGATGGAAGGAAGGCCTGGAAAGGTTAGGGAGAAGCTGCTCCCTCCAGGACGGAAGCAGGGGTAGACATACCGGGGTTTATAAACCCCCATCAATAAGAAACCAAGCTCCACAAGAATTTTAAACCACAGTGAGTCCTGCCAGGAAACTGACCTAGTAAACCAGACAAATTACCGCGGCAGCCCTCCCTGCCTACTTCCCACTCCAAACCCCCTCCTCAGCCCCATGAAACTCGAGCTGTTTGGAAGCTTGTGCTCAGCTCTCTGGAGAGTAAGAGAGGGAAGACACACAGAGAGGCCGTGAGAGCTCTGACAGCCCAAGCCACAAGCCCTAGGTCACCTGTCTGAGAGCAAGTACCGGCGTGTGCACTCGGCAGCGGGGGTTAATCCTGATTTGCTGGGTGTCTCTGAGCTGGTTGGTTCCCCTCTCTGACCTCTTAGCTGCCCAATCAGAAAATGGCCATCATAATGCCTGGTCACCTGGGACCACATCCGTTCAGGTGGCGATTTCCTCAGGTAGCGGAAGTCCATTCATTGCCATAATATGTAAACTACCTTTGGATAAAGTGGCCTGCGGTGGTCACACTGGAATCCTTGGCACTTGATTCCTGGCAAGGAGGCCAGAGGGACACAGGAAGAACCACTGGAAAATGAAAATCATAATATAAAAGTCTAAAGCTTGGGACCTTCTGGGAAAATAGATTTGGGAGGCCTCAGCAAGCCAAGTGGGTGAGAAATAGCCTCTGGGGCTGGAATTTACTCCACCTCCATCTTCTGTGTAGACAGGAAGCCTGTGCTCCTGCTTGAGGATTATAAACAACACACCGTAAACTCAGACAAAAGTGGTGTCAAATCAGTCTTGAAATAGGGCAGTTGGAATTATTGAAACAGCATGAACCTGCTTAGCTTGGAGCAGTCCCAGCACCTCTCTGAGCTCCATTACATATCTACAACACAAGTCAAGACGTCTTCAGCCTCCAGTGTCATCTGAATCTTTTTCTGAGCCCTCTGTACATTCTGCCTGTACCACATGCTCTTAAACACGCACTGAAAGGATAAGTCAGTGCTTTCCATGCAGGACAATAAGGGGGCTCTGTTATCACTCTGTCCTTATGCTCGCTCAAAATGCCAAGGTGCTAGAGATCCATCCTGTGGGAAGGACTCAGAAGGCAGGCGCATGTTGGGGCAGCGCAGAGCGGAAGAGGAGCCCCATCATTTAGGGAGCTCCCGAGCCTTTGCCAACCCAGGTATGGCTCCCCCGCTTCTACCTGCACCTGTGTCCTAAGCGCCAGCGCTGGGCCCCTTCCAGTCAATTTTTGTCCCCTCAGTCTGCAGACTTTCTCAAATGCTCCAGATTTTCTGGCTGGTTTAACAGCCTTATGGAGGGGTTAAAATCTCAAATTTAAACTGTCAAAGCTGTTTACGGTCAAACAAAGCCTCAGTGATCTAACTGAATCCAGGTTCCTCTCAAAGATGCAACTGAACGCCATCATCATTTGGTTTTTGCGAATTCCCCCTTTTCTATTGATGTTAAGAAACCTCGACATCATCCTAGAAGACAACTCAACATGCAATGAAAATAAAGGCAATTTCTTAGCAACACCTTACGTTCTAATTCATATCAGTCAGGGAAACTCAAAACAGTGATTTCTAAAGAGAGCGGCTCTAACATAAACTGCTGGCACCAGGCTGGGAGAGGCTGTCAAGACACCCACATTTCTCTTGTGTCTTCACCCTGATTTCTGATATAAAACTGAGCAGTTTTCTTGAATCTCTGAGCCTCAGTTTCACTATCTGTAAAATGGAGATAGCCACTTATTTTCTACCTAACATGTATCAATAATATAATATTGGAAAAACTTGAATTGAGAGGAAAAAAACAGCAGAATAATAAAAAGGACTGTGTTATACATATATATATGTTCTTTTTAATATTCTTTTCTATTATGGTTTATCACAGGCTATTGAATATAGTTCCCTGTGCTGTACAGTAGGATCTTGTTTATCCATGCTATATAGGATAGTTTGTACCTGCTAATCCCAACTCCCAATCTTTGCTGTACAGCAGAAATTAAACACTACATTGTAAATCAACTCTACTTCACTAAAATGTTAAATAAATAAATAAAAATAATAAGAAGGACTGCGTTAGGATTACAGATGGATTTTTTTCTATCCCTTATTTTCCAACAGTTTTGAAATTTGATTACGTTAAAGAAAAAATTTTAATTTATTGTAACATTTAACATAAAGTAACTTGAAATTGATGAACTCCATGTGAGGGCAAATCGAAGTCAATTCTTAATTATCCATGTGCCACTGAATTCACAAAGTATTTTGTCTACACTCATTTTTTAAAATCCAAATGGGACTCCCCTGGTCACTAAGAACCCCTCTGTGGCTACCTCGATCAATCCATCCATCAAAAAATGTAAATGTATGTGTTTATTTGGAACTGTGAATTCAGCATTGTGGAGAACGCTTGGGTGATATGAAGGGCTCCGGTCCTGCCCTGTCACAATGATGTTAGAAAAACAAGACTAACATGTGACAAAATACAAGTGACAAAACTGTGGCTATGACTAAAGGGCCAAACTGTAGGGAACAAACTCTAGAGATGAACGAATACCCAGGGTGACCAGTGACAATGTTATAGCAAATTGGGACTAAGTGAATCCTTGAAAAATGGATAACATCTCTCTGTGAGATAGAAGGGAGAAAGGAGAGCCCCGCAGGAGCAGAAACAACAAAGCAGGAAAGAGAAACTAATATTTCCTGACACCTACTATTCAAAGGGCATTGTTGTAGGTACTTCACTAAGTAATCTTCTGGACTTCTTAGAGCCAGCATGGGAGGGAGTCATTCTTAGTAACCCCATTGGACAGACAAGCAAACTGAGCTTCCACTATTGTGCTGTGTTCATGGGATAATACAGGAACCTGCCTGATTATAGGTGGCAGGAGTGCCTGGTGACATAATGAAGCATGACCTAGAATAAAGAGGGACCAGATGATACAGTTATGCCTTTCAATATGGCAGCCACAAGCCAATATGCCTACTGACGACTGGAGACGTATCTGCTGTGACTAAGGAATTGAAACAGGGCGAAACATTTTTCTCTTAAACAAAACTTTACTGTCTGGTACGACTACATTTTACTTTAACCACTGAAAATGCAGCTTCCAAATTGAGATGTGTAATAAGTATAAAATACATGCTGAATTTCAAACACTTCATGTGAAAAAGGAATGTAAAATAATTCATGAATAATTTTTAAGATAGATTAAATGTTAAAATGAGAATGTTTTGTATATATTTAGGTAAAATAATATATGGTAATAAAAATTTCATTTATTTCTTTTCATGTTTTTAATGTGGCTGCTAGAAAAATTTAAGTTACAAATGGGGCTCTCATTATATGTCATAAGGCAGTATGGATAGAGAGCTTTGAAACTCTGGGCATCAGTAAAATATAAGTTAGATGCCACAAGACATTCTTTTCTAGTGTTAGCCTGAGCTAATATTCCCTTGGATTATAAATTAAAATATATTCCCGGGCTTCCCTGGTGGCGCAGTGGTTGAGAATCTGCCTGCCAATGCAGGGGACACGGGTTCGAGCCCTGGTCTGGGAAGATCCCACATGCCGCGGAGCAACTGGGCCCGTGAGCCACAATTACTGAGCCTGCGCGTCTGGAGCCTGTGCTCCGCAACAAGAGAGGTCGCGATAGTGAGAGGCCCGCGCACCGCGATGAAGAGTGGTCCCCACTTGCCGCAGCTAGAGAAAGCCCTCGCACAGAAACGAAGACCCAACACAGCCATAAATAAATAAATAAATTAAAAAATATATATATATATATATTCCCAGTGATTTTAACTGCCTGATGTTTAGGATCATATGTAATCTTTTTCATACATTACACTTTGCAAAGCACTTTCACATATATTATGTGAACCCCTACATCTCTGTGATGAGACAGAGTGAGTGTAATTACCCCATTTTACAGAGCAGGACACCAAGGCCAGTTAATCCAATTGCTAGTTAGGGGCAGAGAGGGTTTCAGCCAGTTTTTCAGCTCCAATCTCTCATCCTTCCTTGGCCAGAGGCTGCCTCAGTACACCCTTGTCCCTGTCACTCTTGCTTGCACATCCCTGGGAGGCCTCCCCATGCAGCAATATTGCTCAACAAAGGAGTCCAGATGGATCTCTAGGACGTCTTCTATCGACACACAACCATAGCACTGTATCAACTCTTGGTACACAAGAATAGTGTTACAGCCTCTGTGCCTCCGGTGCAGGCCTCCTGGATGCTTGTATGTGGCTATATATCCAGCTGCACTCCCACCCCTTTTCCAGCAGGCGCTGGGAACTGGCTGTATGGCTCCAACAGGCTGTTCAAGCAAGTATCTCCAGACAGCAAGAAACCACCAGCAAAACATGTCTCTGCTCTCGCGCTAAGTAAATTGGCTACTTACCCAAGGCCCACTCGGATATGTGCACCAGCTTCCTGAGTACGGAAGCGCTGCTTGCTTGCTCAGCTCTCTGCCTCGACAGCACCCTATCAGTAATTCCTGGCACAAGGGACAGGCTTAACAAAGGTCCACCTTGACAGGTAGACAGAGTCAGCAGCTTCTTTCTAATGTTAACCCAGAGAAGGTTAAGAGTGGCCGTGTTGCCTGGTGCTAAGTGTGTGTGTTCTGAAGCTAGACAGAGGCTTGAGTCAAGGTTCTGATTCAGCTGCTTCGTGCATATGTGACCTTGGGCAGGTTGCATAACCTTTCTGAGCTTCATTTCCCCGTTTTTAAAATGGGGATGATGGTAATGGTGGGAGTTGGTACCTATGGCTGAGGAGGTGAGGTGGGGCTCCAGTCTAGCTGGTACTCTTATCACCAGGCCACAAAACATGGTTTGAGGCAGTGTGTGCCAGAAAAGAGGGTCACCATTCTCGAAACCACACAGAGATGCTATCTACCCACCAAGCCTGTGCCCGCAAAGCCAAGTCTGCCCAGACAGGAGGTCTTTTCTTGTTGTAAAGATTCATTGTGCTAGATAATGCATGGAGTACTCAGTCAGAAATGACGGTCTTTCAGCATGCCATCGTTTAGGATCTGACGAAGCATTTTCTATCTTCATGGAACTTTCTGAACTTGATGTCATGGAAAGATGACAGCCTGGGCTCATAGCCTGGTTCACCCCTTTCATTTGTGTCTGCTGAGCCTCCATTTCTCATTTGTAAAACCAGAACAAGAATAACAGGACTTTTGTGAGAAATCAAGGAAAGGGTATATGGCACAGTTGTGGGCATATGGCAGTCTCATGATAATTCTGAATGACCTTCACACTTGCTGAGAGAGAGGGAGAGAGAAGGTTCATAGGGAGAGGGGCCTGAACATCACACTGATTTCCCTGACTTTGTCTCCTTTACTGATTCTCAGTTCCTACCCTACACCCCAGCTATGGACAGTGGAGAGGCCTACCACCTTGTATTTGTCTATTAGAGAATTCATCTACTAGCAGGGCTTCAATCTCCACGTCTTTGCACATGGCACCCAACTTTTTCCTTGACTGTAACCACTCAAGTTGTAATCACATTGCTCTAACTGCCTGCTAGGTATTTTCATCTGTGAGATCAATCAGTTCATTAAATTCAACTCAGGCAGAAACAAACTGACCATCTTCCTTCCAAAACCTCCAACATCTTCTCCCCTCTTCTCTATCCACTGGTGATCTTGCTCCTTATTTCACTGAGGTAGCAGTGATCAGAAGAGAACTTCTACGAGGCCCACCACCAAATCTAATAACCTAGTTGTACCTGTATCCACATCACTGCCTTGACAGCAGCTCCCCCCTTATCTGCAGGGTACACATTCCAAGACTCACAGTGGATGCTTGAAACCATGAATTCTACCAAACCCTATATATACTATGTTTTTTCCTATACATACATACCAATGATAAAATTTAATTTACAGATTAGGCACAGTAAGAGATGAACAACTAATAATAAAATAGAAAACGTATAACAATATACTACAATAAAAGTTATGTGAATGTAGTCTCTCTCTCTCTCTCAGAATATCTTATTGGACTGTACTCACCCTTCCTGTGATGATGTGAGATGATAAAACGCCTATGTGATGAGATGAAGTGAGGTGAATGATGTAGGTGTTGTGAAGTAGCATTAGGCTGCTCCTGACCTGAGGATACATCAGAAGAAGGACCATCTCCTTGGATCATCAGCCATGACAATGCTGAGTTTGGATGTCAAGAGCAGACTGTGTCAATGGTCGGGGATCCCAGGCGGAATGGAGTAGGATAACATGAGATTCCATCAAACTACTCAGAACAGTGTGCAACTTAAAACTTATGAATTGTTTATTTCTGGAATTTTTCCATTTAATATTTCCAGACCATGGTTGACTGGGGATAACTAAAACCATGAAAAGCAAAACCACAGATAAGGGGGGCCTCCAGTATCCCTATTACCATAGTGAACTGCCTCTGCTCCTGTCTCCCAGGCCAACCCCTTCAGTTCTCATCCTCACTTAATCAATCCCGTCCTCTCTCCGTAATATTTCCTTCTCAAATGGACTATTCTCATCCCATCAACCTACAAACTTACCAACAAATCCCCTTCCCATTAAAAAATTCCCTTGACACCCACATCACCCCCATTCCTCTGCTTACTTTCCTAACAGACATCCTCAGAATAATTATGATACTTGTTGTCTCTATTCTTCTCTCATTTTTCCCAGGATCAACTTCTGTTAGGCTTTTCGGTCACTATCAGCCAAAGGAAATATTCTTGTCACCAGAGACCTCCAGTTGTCAAATCTAGTAGCTACTTCTGGTCTTCATATTAATCAATTTAAGATCAGCATTTGACGTGGTTCATTGCTCTTTCTTGAAACACTTTTTTCATCTGGCTTCTACCATGGTCATCTTCCTTGGATCTCTCCCCAGCTATTGCCTATTCTTACCCAATCTCCTTTGCTGGTTCTTTATCATCTTCTCAACCTCTAAATCTTAGAACATATGGTCCTTTTTCTCTTCTCACTCCCCTGGTGTTCTCACCCAGTCTCATGGATTTAAAGGATATCCAGACACTGAAAACTCCAAAAACTACATCTTCAGGCAAGAGTGCTTCTCTAAACTTCACAGATCCATATATACAACTGCCTACTTGATATTTCTTCTTACAAGTCTCAAATTTAACATGTCCATTTTAGACACAACTTCCAACACACACACATACACCAGCCTGCTTTTCCCTGAAATATCTCCATTTCAGTTTCTCAGGCCAAAAATCTTAGAGACAACCTTGACATCTCTCTATCTCTTATACTTCAAATCCAAATCATCAGGTCTACCTTCAAAAAAGGTAATTCAGAAGGTAATTCGCACCACTTCTTCCATTATCACCCTAATCTAAGCCACCATCCTGTCTTCCTGTCTGCACATTAGTGTAATCATTTCCAATAAGATCCCCTGCTTCTCCCACTAAAGTTTATCCTCTACACAGTGGGCAGAGTGATACTGTCAAAATAAGTCAGCTCATAACACTTTTCCATTCAAACCTTCCAATGGCTTCCCATCTCAGAGCAAAATTGAAGGCCCTTTCCATAACTTACTGGCTCCCATCTCATCTCCAGAAGAGTCCCTGCCCCACCTCTCTGATCTCATTGCCATGACTATTCCCTTGCCCACTCTACAACTTCCTTGCCACATATATGATCTCCTTGCTGTTCTACAAATTTGCCATACCCACTCCTACCTCAGATCCATCTTATTTGCAGTTCTCACTCCCTGCATGGTCCCCAGAAAGTTGTATGGCCTGTCCCCTCCCTGATTTCTCTTCCCAAATGCCAACTTGTCAGAGAGGTCCCCCTTGATTACTTTATACAAATAACACCATCTCACCATCACTCTTTTATGCCTTACTGAGCTTTATTCTCCATCACACACCCACCACCATTTGACATGTTATATATGCATGTGTTTATTGTCAGTCGGTCTTCTCCTACTAGAATATAAGCTCCATGAGAGTAGAGGCTTTGTTTCTGTTCACTGCTGTATCCTCACACCTATTAACTAACTAACTAATTAGTAATTAATTAAGAATTGTAGGGACTTCCCTGGTGGCACAGTGGTTAAGAATCTGCCTGTCGAGAAATTGTTTCTGGGGTTCAAGATGGCAGAGTAGAAGGACATGTGCTCACTCCCTCTTGTGAGAGCACTGGAATCACAACTGCTGAACAGTCATCAACAGGAAGACACTGGAACTCACCAAAAAAGATACCCCACATCCAAAGACAAAGGAGAAGCCGCAGTGAGACAGTAGGAGGTGCACAATCACAATAAAATCAAATCCCATAACCACTGGGTAGGTGGCTCACAAACTGGAGAACACTTACGCCACAGAAGTCCACCCACTGGAGTGAAGGTTCTGAGCCCCACGTCAGGCTTCCCAACCTGGGGGTCAGGCAACGGGAGGAGGAATTCCCAGAGAATCAGATTATGAAGGCTAGCGTTATTTGACTGCAGGACTTCAACAGGACTGGGGGAAACACAGACTCCACTCTTGGAAGGCACACACAAAGTAGTGTGTGCATCAGGATCCAGGGGAAGGAGCAGTGACTCCATAGGAGACTGAACCAGACGTACCTGCTAGTGTTGGAGGGGCTTCTGTAGAGGCGGGGGGGTGCCTGTGGCTCACCGTGGGGACAAGGACACTGGCAGCAGAAGTTCTGGGAAGTACTCCTTGGCATGAGGCCTCCTGGAGTCTGCCATTAGCCCCACCAAAGAGCCTGTAGACTCCAGTGCTGGGTGGTCTCAGGCCACACAACCAGCAGGGAGGGAACTCAGCCCCACCCATCAGCAGACAGGCAGATTAAAGTTTTACTGAGCTCTGCTCACCAGAGCAACACCCAGCTCTACCCACCATCCGTCCCTCCCATCAGGCAGCTTCCATAAGCCTCTTAGATAGCCTCATCCACCAGAGGGCAGACAGCAGAAGCAAGAAGAACTACAATTTTGCAGCCTGTGGAACGAAAACCACATTCACAGAAAGATAGACAAAATGAAAAGGCAGAGGGCTATGTATGAGATGAAGGAACAAGATAAAACCCCAGAAAAACAATTAAATGAAGTGGAGATACGCAACCTTCCAGAAAAAGAATTCAGAATAATGATAGTGAAGATGATCCAGGACCTCAGAAAAAGGATACAGGCAAAGATTGAGAAGATGCAAGAAATGTTTAACAAAGACCTAGAAGAATGAAAGAACAAAACACCTAGAAGAATTAAAGAACAGACAAACAGAGATGAACAATACAATAACTGAAATGAAAAATACACTAGAAGGAATCAATAGCAGAATAATTGAGGAAGAAGAACAGAGAAGTGACCTGGAAAACAGAATGGTGGAATTCACTGCCATGGAACAGAATAAAGAAAAAAGAATGAAAAGAAATGAAGACAGCCTAAGAGACCTCTGGGACAACATTAAATGCAACAACATTCGCATTATACAGATCCAAGAAGGAGAAGAGAGAGAAAGGACCCAAGAAAATATTTGAAGAGATTATAGTCGAAAACTTCCCTAACATGGGAAAGGAAATAGCCACCAAAGTCCAGGAAGCACAGAGAGTCCCAGACAGGAAGAATCCAAGGAGAAACACGCTGAGACACATAGTAATCAAATAGACAAAAATTAAAGACAAAGAAAAATTATTAAAAACAACAAGGGAAAAATGACAAATAACATACAAGGGAACTCCCATAAGGTTAACAGCTGATTTCTCAGCAGAAACTCTACAAGCCAAAATGGAGTGGCATGATATATTTAAAGTGATGAAAGGGAAGAACCTACAACCAAGATTACTCTACCTGGCAAGGGTCCCATTCAGATTTGATGGAGAAATCAAAAGCTTTACAGAGAAGCAAAAGCTAAGAGAATTCAGCACCACAAAACCAGCTCTACAACAAATGTTAAAGGAACTTCTCTAAGTGGGAAACACATGAGAAGAAAAGGACCTACAAAAACAAACCCAAACAATTAAGAAAATGGTAATAGGAACATACATATCGATAATTACCTTAAACGTGAATGGATTAAATGCTCCAACCAAAAGACATAGGCTCGCTGAATGGATACAAAAACAAGACCCATGTATATGCTGTCTACAAGACACCCACTTCAGACCTAGGGACACATACAGACTGAAAATGAGGGGATGGAAAAAGATATTCCATGCAAATGGAAATCAAAAGAAAGCTGTAGTAGCAATACTCATAGCAGATAAAATAGACTTTAAAATAAAGACTGTTACAAGAGACAAGGAAGGACACTACATAATGATCAAGGGATCAATCCAAGAAGAAATAGCAATTATAAATATATATGCACCCAACATAACAGCACCTCAATACATAAGGCAAATGCTAACAGCTATAAAAGAGGAAACCGCCAGCAACACAATAATAGTCGGGGAATTTAACACCTTACTTACACCAATGGACAGATCATCCAGACAGAAAATTACTAAGGAAACACAAGCTTTAAATGATACAATAGACCACATAGATTTAATTGATATTTATAGGACATTCCATCCAAAAACAGCAGATTATACTTTCTTCTCAAGTGCACACAGAACATTCTCCAGGATAGATCACATCTTGGGTCACAAATCAAACCTCGGTAAATTTAAGAAAATTGAAATCATATCAAGCATCTTTTCCAACCACAATGCTATGATATTAGAAATAAATTAGAGGGGAAAAAATGTAAAAAACACAAACACATGGAGGCTAAACAGTACGTTACCAAATAAGCAAGAGATCACTGAAGAAATCAAAGAGGAAATCAAAAAATACCTAGAGACAAATAAGAATGAAAACACGATGATCCAAAACCTATGGGGCACAGCAAAAGGAGTTCTAAGAGGGAAGTTTATAGCAATACAATCTTTCCTCAAGAAACAAGAAAAATCTCAAATAAACAATCTAAACTTACATCTAAAGGAAAGAAAGAAAGAAGAACAAACAAAACCCAAAGTTAGTAGAAGGAAAGAAATCATCAAGATCAGAGCAGAAATAAGTGAAATACAAAGAAAGAAAACATAGCAAAGAACAATAAAACTAAAAGCTGGTTCTTTGAGAAGATAAACAAAATTGATAAACCTTTAGCCAGGCTCAACAAGAAAGAGAGAGAGAGGACTCAAATCAATAAAATTAGAAATGAAACAGGAGAAGTTACAATGGACGCGGCAGAAATACAAAGCATCATAAGAGACTACCACAAGCAACTCTATGCAAATAAAATGGACAACCTGGAAGAAATGGACAAATTCTTAGAAAAGTATAAGCTTCCAAGACTGAACCAGGAAGAAATAGAAAATATGAACAGACAAATCACAAGTAATGAAATTGAAACTGTGATTAAAAGTCTCCCAAAAAACAAAAGTCCAGGACCAGCTGGCTTCACAGGTGAATTCTATCAAACATTTAGAGAAGAGCTAACACCCATCCTTCTCAAACTCTTCCAAAAAATTGCAGAGGAAGGAACACTCCCAAACTCATTGTACAAGGCCACCATCATCACCCTGATACCAAAACCAGACAAAGATACTACAAAAAAAGAAAATTACAACCAATATCACTGATGAAAATAGATGCAGAAATCCTCAACAAAATACTAGCAAACAGAATCCAACAACACATTAAAAGGATCATACACCATGATCAAGTGGGATTTATCCCAGGGATACAAGGATTATTCAATATCCTCAAATCAATCAGTGTGATACACCACATTAACAAACTAAAGAATAAAAACCATATGATCATCTCAACAGATGCAGAAAAAGCTTTTGACACAATTCAACACCCATTTATGATAAAAATTCTCCAGAAAGTGGGCATAGAGGGAACCTACCTCAACATAATAAAGATCATATATGAGAAACCCACAGCAAACATCATTCTCAATGGTGAAAAACTGAAAGCATTTCCTCTAAGATCAGGAGCAAGACAAGGATGTCCACTCTCACCATTATTATTCAACATAGTTTTGGAAGTCCTAGCCACAGCAATCAGAGAAGAAAGAGAAATAAAAAGAATATAAACTAGAAAAGAAGTAAAACTGTCACTGTTTGCAGATGACATGATGCTATATGTAGATAATCCTAAAGATGCCACCAGAAAACTTCTAGAGTTCTTCAATGAATTTGGGTAAAGTTGCAGGATACAAAATTAATGCACAGAAATCTCTTGCATTCCTATACACTAACAACGAAAGATCAGAAAGAGATATTAAGGAAACAATCTCATTCACCATTGCAACAAAAAGAATAAAATACCTAGGGGTAAACCTGTCTAAGGAGGTAAAAGACCTGTACTCAGAAAACTATAAGACACTGATGAAAGAAATAAAAGATGACACAAACAGATGGAGAGATATACCATGTTTTTGGATTGGAAGAATCAATATTGTGAAAATGACTATACTACTCAAAGCAATCTGCAGATTCAATGCAATCCCTATCAAATTACCAATGGCATTTTTTAGAGAACTAGAACAAAAAATCTTAAAATTTGTATGGAGACACAAAAGACCCCGAATAGCCAAAGCAATCTTGAGGGAAAAAAACGAAGCAGGAGGAATCAGACTCCTTGACTTCAGACTATACTACAACGCTACAGTAATAAAGACTATATGGTATTGGCACAAAAATAGAAATATAGCTCAATGGAACAGAATAGAAAGCCCAGAGATAAAACCACACACCTATGGTCAACTAATCTATGACAAAGGAGGCAAGGATATACAATGGAGAAAAGACAGTCTCTTCAATAAGTGGTGCTGGGAAAACTGGACAGCTACATGTAAAAGAATGAAATTAGGGCTTCCCTGGTGACACAGTGGTTAAGAATCTGCCTGCCAATGCAGGGGACATGGGCTCAAGCCCTGGTCTGGGAAGATCCCATGTGCTACGGAGCAACTAAGCCAGTGCACCACAACTACTGAGCCTGCACTCTAGAGCCTGCCAACCACAACTACTGAAGCCCATGTACCTAGAGCCTGTGGTCCGCAACAAGAGAAGCCACCGCAATGAGAAGCCCACGCACTGCAACAAAGAGTAGCCCCCACTGGCTGCAACTAGAGAAAGCCTGCATGCAGCAACAAAGACCCAACACAGCCAAAAATAAAATAATAAATAAATGTATTTTTAAAAAAAGAATGAAATTAAAACACTCCCTAACACCATACACAAAAGTAAACTCAAAATGTGTTAAAGACCCAAATGTAAGACTGGACACTATAAAACGCTTAGAGGAAAACATAGGAAGAACACTCTTTGACATAAATTACAGCAAGATCTTTTATGATCCACCTCCTAGAGTGATGGAAATAAAAACAAAAATAAACAAATGGGACCTAATGAAACTTAAAAGCTTTTCCACAGCAAAGGAAACTATAAACATGACGAAAAGACAACCCTCAGAATGGGAGAAAATATTTGCAAACGAATCAACGGACAAAGGATTAATCTCCAAAATATATAAACAGCTCATGCAGCTCAGTATCAAAAAAACAAACAACCTAATCAAAAAATGGGCAGAAGATCTAAATAGACATTTCTCCAAAGAAGACATACAGATGGCCAAGAGGCACATGAAAAGCTGCTCAACATCACTAATTATTAGAGAAATGCAAATCAAAACTACAATGAGGTATCACCTCACACCAGTTAGAATGGGCATCATCAGAAAAGCTACAAACAACAAATGCTGGAGAGGGTGTGGAGAAAAGGGAACCCTCTTGCACTGTTGGTGGGAATGTAAATTGATACAGCCACTATGGAGAACAGCATGGAGGGTCCTTAAAAAACTAAAAATAGAATTGTCATATGATCCAGCAATCCCACTACTGGGCATATACCTAGAGAAAACCATAATTCAAAAAGACACATGAACCCCAATGTTCATTGCAGCACTATTTACAATAGTCAGGTCATGGAAGCAACCTAAATGCCCATTGACAGACGAATGGATAAAGAAGATGTGGTACGTATATACAATGGAATATTACTTAGCCATAAAAAGGAACGAAATTGGGTCATTTGTAGAGACGTCGATGGACCCAGAGACGTCGATGGACCCAGAGACTGTCATACAGAGTGAAGTAAGTCAGAAAGAGAAAAACAAATATCATATATTAACGCATATACGTGGAATCTAGAAAAATGGTACAGATGAACCAGTTTGCAAGGCAGAAATTGAGACACAGATGTAGAGAATGAACGTACGGACACCAAGGAGTGATAAAGGGGGGGTGGTGGTGGCGGGATGAATTGAGAGATTGGGATTGACATATATATACTAATATGTATAAAATAGATAACTAATAAGAACCTGCTGTATAAAAAAAGTAAAATAAAATAAAATTAAAAAAAAATTGTTTCGAATTTTGCCTTTATCACCAACGGTCACATAAACTTGTTTTGTAATTATGTCAGGATGATGTAAAGATTAATCTGTTTTTGATGATAATAAAAGTGAAGTAGAACTTTAAAAAAAAAAAAAAGAATCTGCCTATCAATGCAGGGGACACGGGTTCAATCCCTGGTCCAGGAAGATCCCACATGCTGCGGAGCAACTAAGCCCGTGCGCCACAACTACTGAGCCCGCGCTCTAGAGTCCGTGAGTCACAGCTACTGAGACCACGTGCCACAACTACTGAAGCCCACATGCTTTCGGGACCGCGTGCCACAACAAGAGAAGTCACTGCAATGAGAAGCCCGTGCACCTCAACAAAGAGTAGCACCCACTCACCACAAATAGAGAGAGCCTGCACACAGCAATGGAGACCCGGCACAGCCATAAATAAATAAATAATTTTAATATTTTAAAAAATAAATAAAAGTACAACTTGGGCCTTTAAAAAAAATTGTAAGAGATTTTTTTGATGTGTCAAATTATTTATAACTCACCCTAATCCATGAATGCTAAGGTTGCTTTTATCCTTGCCCATAACCCTTTAAGGATCCCCCACAAACTACAGGACAAAGTCCAAGCTCAACTTGGCATTCATGCCCCACCATCATCTGGTGATTCCTACCTCATGGTCTCCCCCTTCTCTACATGCATCCCTCCCTATGAATATGCCTTTCTCCTGCTTGCTTCTGCTTATACTGTTCTTCACCCTCCTGGGATACCTTCTCTCATCTATTTACCAAACTCTACTCACCCTTCAAAATCTGGATCAAGACCCACTTCTCCTTCAAGGACTCTCCTAATCATGCCACCCAAAAATGAACATCCTCTGCTCTGTCTTCCCATAGGTCTCACTGTTGGTGTTAGTCATTTGGCATGTAGCACACCCTGATATTTATTGATCATTCATTCATTCATTTTACAGATATTTATCTCATCAGGCCTCTATCATATATTAGCAATATTCTCTTTCCATACTTACACTCGATCTATTTGTTTATGTTATAAATTCTTCAGGGGAGAAAACTAAGATTTTAACCTTATTTGAATGGTCTACCAAAAAATATATATATAACAATCAAAGAAAATGTGGCCTGTTTCATGCCTCTGTATTGTAAAACATATTGTCCCATTAGCCTGGAATGCCCTCTCCCCAGCTCTTATTATTCTCATCTGTCAGGCAAATTCTTCCTACTCTTTAAATAGAAGACTTAGGCTGATCTGTCCTTCCTCTGGGTCTCCTCTACCTCTAACATATTGCTCTTATCTGGCTCTCATGGTTTTCTTGTCTGTCTTGTTTGGTGAATGATTTCCCCTCCTAAAACCACTAACAATGATATCCATGGTATATTTAAGTACTTTACATTCTTCACAAGAAAAGCACTAATTAAATCCATGCAGGTGTTGTAGTCATTGTTTTGCCCAATATATCTATGAACTTTAAATGCACATTCTCATGATTAGTTCCTTATGTATCTAAAATGTGTTTCTTCCTTTTTTACCCTCACAACATCCATGTGAAGTTGCTATGAAACATCCCCATATTGCATTTGAATTAACGAGTCCCACAGTTTTGTGTCTCTATTTTGTTTTACATATTGTTCCACTTGCCCACAATGCCCTAAGAGTAGAAAGAGATGAAGTGAATTAATCAGTAGAACATACTCAATACACACTGAAGGTCCCTATATTATTGCTCATATCTCCCATTCCTTGGGTATCACAAGTGATATTTAGAAACAAAGAGGAATTAAGAAGCTTGATTATAATACAAATTCTGAGAAATCTTGAAGATTGAGAAAGGTGATGCTAAGGATAGATAGCCTATAGTGGTTAAACTGGCATTTTCTAAGCAAACTACCTTGACTCAAATTCCAGCTCCACCTTTTTCTAGTTGAGTGTCCTTAGGTGTTATTTTATATCTTTTATTCTCAATTCCTTTGTCTATCTAGTGAAGATAATAGAAGAAACTAACTGATAGTATTGTGATGACTCAAAAAGAAACATACATAAAATAATTAGCATGCTGCCTGGCACAAAGTAAGCATTCTATAAGTAACTAGATGCTATTTATAAATATTATTGCGTCAAAAGACCAGAAATAGACATATATCTTCATACTTAAAAAGAAAAATAAATTCTGGAAACAGCTTAATAGTGAACATGATATAGACAGAATCCTAGAAAATATTATTAAACAATGACTTATGAAGAGAAAGAAGTGATCCCTTTAGGTTTAGTATGTTTTCATTATGACTAAGTCAGATCCACCAATCTTATTTCCTATTTGAAAAGGATTATTAGAGTGATTATACCTAATGAAGGTAGTGGATCTTCATTTTTTTTTTTAAAGATTTTTTATTGATTGATTGATTGATTGCTATGTTGGGTCTTCGTTTCTGTGCGAGGGCTTTCTCTAGTTGTAGCAAGCGGGGGCCACTCTTCATCACGGTGCGCGGGCCTCTCACTATCACGGCCTCTCTTGTTGCGGATCACAGGCTCCAGACACGCAGGCTCAGTAGTTGTGGCTCACGGGCCTAGTTGCTCCGCGGCATGTGGGATCTTCCCAGACCAGTGCTCGAACCCGTGTCCCCTGCATTAGCAGGCAGATTCTCAACCACTGTGCCACCAGGGAAGCCCCTGTATCTTCATTTTTTGTAATGTTTTATACTCTTTGGTAATTTCTTTAGAAGAATATATACAAAATGAGAATTCTGTTAGGTAAGCTGGTTAAAAATATATCACTGGCCATGATATCAGGTTTGTCCTCCTATGGTAAATAACTAGGAAACTAGACAAAAGCAGTGAAACTATCATTTTCAGACATTAGAAAACAGGCAGTGCTTGATTGTGATCCCTAAGAGATGCAAACTAGATGAGCCCTGTGGTAGGTGAGGCATTCTGTCCGAAAGCATTTCCAAGGCCATGGTACAGAGAGAAGCAGCCCAACCAAAGCATAGTAGTCTTGCTGAATTGAGGAGGTAGAGATCAGTGTTTGAGTAGGCTGAGGCAGCTGGAATTTGTGGAATAGAATACCATAGAAAAGGAATCTACACAAGAAAAGAGATCCAGAAATTTGCATAGTGATCCTCTTGAGTCTTTCATTAAGTACTAAGCTTCATATGCTCAAGAAGAAGTGCTATGAGGGCAGGCAAAGAACAAATACTGAGGAGACGTAAACTAAACATTTCTAGAGCTCACATGAGGCTGGGAGACAGTCAAGTTCCAACCAGCCCCCATGGAGAGAATTTGTTGATCCTTGGGGCATTCATCAGAGACTGAGAAGGGTCACACCTTAAAAATATGGTAAAACTATCCCATGGGTAAATTTAATTTAAAATAAATAAACCTACTTATTAAAATTATTGAAGCAAGTCTCAAAAGGATCAGGCTGTTCCACAAGTAACCTAACAGCTTGCCACAAGAAAATTCATCACTCCTTAAAAGAAAACAACACAATCTAGACACTAAACTAATGTTACAATCACAATCTCCAACACCAATTGGACACCCAACACCAAGAATTGCTTGATATGTAACCCATAACCAGTAAAAAGTTTTAAAATAATACAAGAAAAACAACAACAGAACACATAGAAACAATGAAGGTAGCAGACGAAGACTTTTAAATAGCTAATGTAAATATGTTTGAAGATTTAAAGGAAAACATAAAAGGAATGAAATAAATTAAAGAGATGAAAAAGAAGCATAATGAAACTTCCAGAGCTGAAAAATATTATATCTGAAATTAAAAATTTACTAAATGTACTTACTTAATAGCAGATTAAGTACCGCAGGGAAAAAAACAAGCAAACAAAAGAAAACAGTGAGCTTTTAGGCAAGCAACAGAAAGAGAAAAAAAATTGAAAACAAATGCTCAACTCTTAAGACAATATAAATCAGTCTAATACGTGTGTAAGTGGAGCCCCAGAAAGGGAAGCATAAAAGAATATTTAAATGAATAAGTCAAAAATTTATCCAACTTGGTAAAAATTATAAACCCACAGATCGAAAACACCCAACAGAGGGCAAGTAGAAAGAAAAAAATTAGAATCATCATAGTGAAACTGCTATAAATCATAGGTAAAGAGAAAACTGTAAACATATCCAGAGGAAAAAGACATATCCAAAGAAGTAAAGTAAAAATGACTGCAGACTTCCCCCAGAAATAATGCAAGCTAGAAGGGAATTGAATGACACCGTTAAAGAAAAACAGTCAACCCCAAATTCTATATTTATTGAGAATATTCCTCAAAAATAGAAGCAAAATAAAGACATTTTTTAAAAAGCTGAAAGAATGTCACCAGCATATCTGCACTCCAAAAAAAAAAAAATGTTAATGAAATTCAGGCTGAAGAAAAATGACACCAGATGGGAACTCAGATCTACATGAAGAAATGAAGAACGCTGAAATAGTAAATGTATGAGTAAATACAAAATATATTTAAATATATTGAATTTGTAAATTAAAACATTCCTCCAAATAAACTCCAACCTCAGATGATTTCACTGGTGAGTTCTAACAAACCTATAAGGAAGAAATAATATCCATCTCACAAAAACTTTTTCAGAAAACAGAAAAATGCCAACTCATTTCACAGGACAGCAATATTATGATACCAAAACCAAATAATGAAATTACAAGAAAAGAAAATTTCAAACCAATATCCTTCAAAAATGTAGACACAAAAATCTTAAAATATTAGCAAATTAAATTCAGCAATGTATAAAAATAACAGTGCATCATTACTAAATGAGGTTTATACCAAGAATGCAATATTGGTTTAACATTTTAAATTCAACCACTGAAATATACCTTAGTAACAAAATAAAGGAGAAAATTTTATAATTATGTACATTTCTTATAGAATTTGACAAGCAGATTCTAAAATATATATGGAAATGCCAAGGGTCTTTAATATATATAGTGTAATTTTAGATAAAGAACAAAATTGGAAGATTTATACTATCTGGTTTCAGATTCACTCTAAAGCTACACTAACAATGCAGTGTGGGATTGGTGTGAGGGTAGTTATACAAATCAGTGGAGCGTACAGAGGGTCCAGAAACAGACCCACACATTATTTGGTCAGTTGGTTGTTCAACCTTTTGGTCAGTTAATTCAAACAGTTGAATTACCAAGGTAATTCAATGGAGGAAACAAACAGACTTTTCAAAAAAGTGGTGTTAGAATAACTGGAATTTGTGGGGGAAGCCATAAATCTTGACTTTTACATCACACACAAAAAGTAACTCAAAATCAATCATCAAACTGAACCTAAATTTACAACTACAAAACTTCTAGGAGGAAACATGGGAGAAAAATCCTATCAACCTTTGGGCAGCAAAAATTTCTTAGGGCAAATAAAGCATTAACCATAAAAGAAAAAATGATAAATTAAACCCATCAATATTTAAAACTTCTGTTCTGTTCTTTGAAAGACACTGTTAAGAAAATAAAAAGGAAAGCCACAGACTGGGAGGAAGGAAGGAAAGGAGGGAGGGAGGGAGGAAGGAACAGATTTCTCTTTCTCTCTCTCTCTCTTACAACTTGATAATGAGAAGATGAATACAAACAACCCAATTTAAAAATGGAGAGAAGTCAGGTCAAGCCACGTGTGACAAAGCAAAGCAGAAACTGTGGCAGAGGGAATAGGGGATGGGTTTTTTTTCTTTTGGGGTTCTGCTCTACAACATCAGTGATAGAAAAAAAATTTTTTGAATAAAAATGAACACAAAAGATTTGAACAGCCACTTCACAAATGATGATATATAAATGGCCAGTAAGCTTATGAAAAAAAGCTCAAAATTATTAGTCATCATCAAAATAAAAATCCATTGCACAATGAGATACCACTACACACAATAACAGGTGTTGGTAAGTATGCAGAACAACTAGAACTCTCATACATCCCTGGTGGAAGGACAAAATCGGACAACTCTCCGGAAAACCGTTTGACAGTTTCAAATAAAGTTAGCATATATTTAACTTATACCCTAACAATTCCACTCTTAGGCATTTACCCAAGAGAAGTGCAAGATAATGTTCATACAAAGACTTGCACAGAAATGTCTGAGACTGATTTAACCACAATACCCAAATGTGGTAATGAGATAACCCAAATGTCCATCAACAGATGAATGAATAAAGAAATTGTGATAGGGAGGGAGGAGATATGGGAACGTGTGTATATGTGTAGCTGATTCACTTTGTTATAAAGCAGAAACTAACACACCATTGTGAAGCAATTATACTTCAATAAAGATGTTTAAAAAAAAAAAAAGAAATTGTGATAGATTCATATAATGGAATACTCCTCAGCAATAAGAAGAACAAACTACCAAACTACTAATATAGGCTGCCACATGAACGAATCTCAAATATATAACACTGAGTAAAAATAGCCAGACACAAACAGTACACACTGGATGATTCCATTTATATGAAATTCTAGAACAGGCAACACTGTACTAATCAATAGTGACAGAAAACAGGGTTGTGGTTGCCTGGGTCCAAAAGCAGTGAAGATTGCCTGCAAAGAGACATGTTAGGTAATGAAAATGTTCTATATCTTGATTGTGGTGGTGCTACATGGGTCCATACATATGTCAAAACTCATAAAAGTGTCCACTTAAAATGAGTTCATTTTAATGTATGTAATGTATATGTAAGTTATACCTCAATAATGTTGATTTTAAGTAATAAGATTATATAAATTGGATTAAAAGTATTGGGTTTTGTCCTCAACCTTGCCTGCTTCTGCACTCTTATATAGCAAGATATCATGTTTCGTTTTGTTTTCTCCAAATTTGTGTTGTGAAAAATTTAAATACACTGGAAAGTTGACAAAAAATCCAGTACAGTGAGTACCAGTATAACACCTAGCTTATGTACTGTCCTTTTTTTCTTTTTTTTCTTTGGATAGAACACTTGAAAGTAAGTTGTAGACATTTTTTCACTTCACCCCTAAAGGCTTCAGCATGCATCTCTTACCAATAAAGATTCTCTCCTACATAAGCACAATGCCAATAAAGAAATCATGTTTACCAGATGGATTGGTGACACATAGTTGGGGAATGTCTTATTTGTTTATTCAGCAAATATTCTTTAAGCACCTACTGTGTGCTAAGTATTTAAGGCTATAATGGTGAAGAAAAAAAGTGAGGTCTCTATTCTCATGGCATAATCGTCTTATGGGTGAGACAGATATTAATCAAATAAGTGGAATGCACAATTCTAAGATGAAGGAAACCAAACAGCTCTGTGAGATAGATCATATAGAAAGGAATCCGACTGGGTACCTAATGATGAGTGGGTAGGATTTATCTAATGGAGGGGTCCATTTTGCATTAGGAACTCTGAGTTGGGGTGGGAAGCATTTTGAAGAGGCTAAAGGAATATCCGAGTTCGGAGCTCTAAGAACAAGGCAGAGAGTGCAACAAGATGAAGCATGAAAGACAGGAAGCCGTGTCCAAGTACATCCTGAGAGCAATGAGAGCCCCCAGAGGGGTCCTGGGCAGGAGCGATGAGGTCAGACCCTCTGGTGGTGGTCCAGCGCTGATACAACCGTCCAGGTGAGAAGAAGATTGGCTGCTTATACTAGGCCAATGGCCATGGGGAGGCAGAGAAGTGGATGTATTTGTTAAATAGGAGGTAAAATGGGTAGCTCTTGGTGAAGGTTGGACATGGGGGATGAGGGAGAAGGAGGAGTCCAGGATTCCAGCCAGGTTTCCGCCTGGGACACCTCCATGGGTGGAAGCATTCTTCACTGAGACAACTACACAAAGGTGTAAAAGCAAATTGAGATGAGGGTGGAGAAGACGGGAGATGTATGGAATCTAAAGTACCTGGAGGACCCTGATACGGGAAGTCCCAATTACTGGCACCACCTGAAGTTTGGGAGAGCTGGGCTGGAGCTGTACTACAGTCACCATCAGGACAGAACAAATCATCAAAACCTCTGGGAGTAACACATATACATGGAATCAAAAAAAAAAAAAAAAAAGGTTCTGAAGAACCTAGGGGCAGGACAGGAATAAAGACGCAGATGTAGAGCATGGACTTGAGGACCCAGGGAGGTGGAAGGGGAAGCTGGGCGAAGTGAGAGAGTGGCATGGATTTATAAATACTACCAAATGTAAAATAGTTGGCTAGTGGGAAGCAGACACATAGCACAGGGAGATCAGCTCGGTGCTTTGTGACCACCTAGAGGGGTGGGATAGGGAGGGTGGGAGGGAGGGAGACACAAGAGGGAGGAGATATGGGGATATATGTATACATATAGCTGACTCACTTTGTTATAAAGCAGCAACTAACACAACACTGTAAAGCAATTATATTCCAATAAAGATGTTAAAAAAAAAAAAAAAAACCTTTGGGAGGATGAGATCACAAAAGCACAGCTGCGCAGGGAGTAGGGCCCAGGACAGAGCCCAGAAGAGAACCGGTAGATAAGGCCCCGCCAGAGGAAGCAGGTTCCACAAAGAACAGTGATAGGAGAGCCCAAGAGGTGGGAGAACAGGCAAATGTTATACCACAGGGGCCAAGGGAGGGAAGAGAGCATTTCAAAGAGGATACAATTGCAGACGGCACCCCTTCTAACTCAAGGTTCCAGACCCACGCAGGAGGCCAGTGGGAGGGTAGTGATAACGTCTCACCCGATCGAGTACTTACTGTACGTTCTAGACACTGTTCTAAGCACCTTCCGAGAATCCTCTGATTTGATCTCTGCAACAGCCGCAGTGGGTAAGAACGGAAATAGCACTGCTCTAGCTCTCATGCCAGAGCCGGAACTAATACAGGCCTCCTGGCTCCCATTCCAGTGCCCCTTCCCTTACGCCTTTTCCTTGGCCCAGACCATCTAGCCATCGATTTCTCCCAACTGCTCCCCTCCCCCCACCCATTCTCTGCACCACGGAACGTGGTGTGCACCAAGATATCTGAGACTTTGGACCTCTGGGTCTCCGTCCTGGCCCACCCTGAAGCCAGCTCACTCTCAGGCCAGAAGAAGAGGCAGCTGTCGAGTAGCTTCCAGGGGAAGAGCATCTATTCCTGCAGACACCGGCGCAGCGCCCCTCCCAGCCCCACCTCCATGATGCAGTTATTATTCCACAGCTGGTGGCAGAACTTCTGCAGGAGTTATTATCTCTGCAACCTGAGGCGGGGGGGTGGGGGGAGGGATGGACAAGGGGGGCAGTTCTAGCTCCGTCCCCTGCACTTCTTCCTCTCCCTCGCCATCCCATCCCTCAGATTGGCATCCTTCTCTTTCCTTCCCGGGCCTTATATAGTCATGCGCTTTCACAAGTCCCAAGGCAGACTGTCTGCCAACCCCTCTAACCACTCCGCTGCCAAGGCGATGGCAGAGGCGAGTTGCAAACTCCGCGTCGGAGCCAGACACCGAATGTATCTATTTTCTGCTTCTCCAGCAAGGCACCCGAGACGGCCTGGGGACCCTGGGTCCCTTCCCAGCTCGTGCCACAGGCACTCCACAGATGCTTACAGGGACACCAGGGTGTCGGGGGCGGGGGGGGGGCAGGGGCCTTGGTGCCCAGGACTGAGGGAGTCGGGGGCGGGCTGGCTCTGCCAGGTTCTCTGGGACGCGGGCAGGTGGGAACCACCGCGCGGCTCCCTCTCCCCGCAGTGCGCGCAGGGCTGCGGCTCTTTGTGTCTGCGGCTCGGCTCTCAGTCTGCGCTAGACTGGGTGGGGTGGGGAAGCCCGAAGCGGCAAATCAGCATCTGGGTCTTGAAAAATGCCTAGAAGTGTGGACATTTTCATTAGAAACCCTCGCACATTTGGGGAGAACAAGTCTGCCTGGCCAGCGGCCTTCCCCTCCCGGGCCCCCTCCCTCCCCCACGCCCACTCCCTATCGCCCGGCCTCCCCCCTCCCCGGTCATCTGGATCTCGTTGTTCTTGCACTTCCCCAGCTGCCCTTCTGCATTTGCAGCCCTGCACGTGCACAGACACACCCGTGCTCATGGCACCCACCCTGCGGCCCCCTTTACCGCGACCACCTCACGCTGCCACTCACAGATCCGTAAGGCAAGGATTCCTTCCCTGGCTCCAATCCCCTTAACAGAATGAGCCCTTTATTCCAAAGGAGGAAGAGAAAGGGCCTTGGGTGTAGTTAACAGGAGCAAGAGAAGCTACCAGGAAGGCTTTTTATATGGGAGAGTGCGTGGGCAGTTCCTGTGGTTTGGGATGTTTTAATCATTTCTCCCCAAAATATACTATATGAACAATCTATTTCTCCACTTTGGGGGCTTCCCTGAAAGAAGACTGTTAAAAGGAAAGTTCAGAGAACACAGTTAACAGTATGTTTTCCCCTCACTTCACCTAAAGGCCTTTTGCTACATTCAGTTACTGTTCATTTTTTATTTTATAAATGTTAACCGATGTGCTGAAAAAACAGAGGCAAAAAATCTAGGACATTGTCGCTTTAAGAATCTAGACTAAAACACCTTAAATGAACTCTGCAGCAGACAGATGAAAAAAAAAAAAAAAAAGGCCCTTCTCTGGTCCTTGCTGCTTTTGCCATTATTCATGATGTAATTTTTCAGGTGTTAGTTTGGCAGAGAAAGATTGGAACAGGGCTTGTTGCTAGGACATGAATGAAGGAGAGGAACCCCATTGGTTCTCTGGGACTTCACGGGAGCCAATGGGAATGAAGGGGATGTAGGTGGAGGGGGCGGGGAGTCAAAAAAAAAAAAAAAAAAGACTCTCCGGCTGGACTGTTCTTGTATTTGCTAGGCTAAAGTGGGGTACTGTAAATTTATGGGTTTTTTTTTTTTTAGGTCTATGTGTAAGGTGTGGGTGGGTAGTGTTGTCCGAGGGACTAATGCTGAAGAGTGAGCAATTAAGAGGCAGCTTTGTTCACACGGTCCTGCGTTTCACTAATAGCTCACTGTCACCAGCAGTCTGGAGCAGTCTACAAACGAGGTTGGGCACATTTCACACCCTTACCCTGCAGAGCCACACACCGTTCTGGGGATGCAATTATGCTACAGCTGAGTTGGGAGGTGGGAGTGTGGGTGGAGCGGGGCCGGAAGATTTCCCTGGTCTTAATCACCATACGTGAACCCCAAACAACCTTTGGCAACGTAAGTGAAACAGTTTTGTGTAACGTAAACCGGGGGCTCATCACGTTCCCTGCCCAAGGCTTCAGAACCGCCTCCCGACTCGCTTCCCCCGGCCTCTCAAGGGGTCACGGCAAGATCTGGCCCAGCAAAAGCTCCAGTTCTGATAACAACCACGTGTAGGCACAGTTCGGCCGAGAATGTCACCCGGCTGCCAGACCCGGGCTATAAAACATTCACCCACTTAAGCCGTTTGAGTCTCAGTCTCCTGGCTAGCAAAGTAAGCAGTTTTGTGTGCCAGGCATGGTCAGCGGCTCGATTCTAGGCAGTTCCTTGCAAACCTAGGCAGGAAGAGAAGCTTTGATCCCTGCAGGGCCCCTTCTTTCCCTCCATTGACTGCATAGACTTGACAAGCATCCACCTCCCTTGCCATATTCCATTGTCTGGGCTCCGGTTGTAGCCCACACCTTTTCTTTAATAAATGTGCGGTGTGTGTGCTGTTGGGTGACTTGAAACACGCATGCAATAAATTCACTTCTTATTGGGTTATAGACCTAGCCAGTTTATTTACACCCTGGAGGGGGCCCTACCTCTGCCAGATTCCTAACTTCAGAGATTCTGTGGCTGGAATCCAGCAATATAAAAGGATTTCTCCTTGTAATCAGAGCACTTCCTAAGACCACAGGCAGTTTCAACCAATTAACATCTCTGATTGCAACAGAACATTTTAGGAGACTCAGAAGGACCAGGAGGGTTTTCAACCATAAGCCTTTATTGGATCCATGGCAGGAATTGATCTGATTATTGATTTCTTTCTTGTGGATTTCTACGACTTCTCAAGATTTGGGGGGAAAGAGGGTGGGACATGAGCGGTAAATGGGAGGAGACAAAAACAAAAAGGGAGATTTTTAGATAGGTCTTTCTTATTCTTTCAGTCGCACAAAGCCCAGGCTCCGCTCACATCCACCCCTCCGCATTGACAGAGAACACAACTCCAAGTGCAGACCCTAATTGCAGTCCTTCAGGTGACAGGTAGCTTGTGTGCTTCAGTTCAAAGCCAAAGTGGAGGTTGAGTAAATCTGATTTCAGACAGTCAGCATTTCAAAATAAAAGCGTTCAACCTTAAGCCCCAAACAGGAGGCCTCCTTGCAGCCTTTTACCAGGAATCCTGTGAGATGTACTTCAGTCAAGGTCTCCACTCAAACCTCACTTTGTTCTCAGTCCTCGTAAAACCTCAGACTGCTTACAAAGCTGCCCCGCCTGAACCAAGCAGAGGCTCCAGAGACTAGTGCCAGGGAGTGTGAAATGCATGGGAACGATGTTGCAGCCAGCCCGCCCTGAGGGGTGGGGGGCCAGCAGCCTCCTAGGGGGACAAGGAAGGTTACATGGTGTCTTCCTTCCCTATATCTCAATGCATTAATTAACCAGGGGCCCTTTTATGTATATTAGGGAAACGGGTGAAAACCATAAGATCTGAGCTCTCCCTTTCATAGAAAAAAGAGAGAGAGAAAAATATGGGTCCAGTTAAACAATCAATATTAGAGCTCTCTCATTTAAGCAATACAGATTGTATTCAAGGCCGGGCTCTAACTTCAAGCCTCTAACATAACCAGTTTATGTATAATTAACCCTGTACAAAAGCATTGTCATTCCTTGGTGCAAAGAACTAACAAAGGCCCCCGAAAGTTAAGAGATCTGCTTGGTGATCCCCAGGCTGCCGGGGTCAGGAGCCAGGAGGGGACACCTCCACTCTGAGCAGGAAAGGATCCTCCACCCACAAACTTCAGAAAGGAACACATTTTCATTGTCTCTGTGTGAACTGTAAGCTAATTATGTTTTCCTGCAAGGGAAGCAAATTATATTGATTGTACAATAAAAGCTATTGTCATTCTCAGTATATTCACCATGACTCAGAAAGATGCAAAAATATTGACTTGCTCTAAATAGCATTTTACTTTTCTCTCCACACAGCAGTTTTTAAGACACAGAATGACCAGAGATAGTTTTGTTAACCAGTCACAGGGAGGGAATGTGTCAGCAGAGATGAGAGTTATGGGTATAACCTAAGCCACCATTTGTGAATGACAGAGCGCCCTCGGGGGAAGGATACACATCTCAGACTTCCCGAAAGAGTTAACCTGGACTATTCCATATTTTTTTTTTAAATTCCTTAAAACTCTCAGTAGTACCTACAGTAACAAGAAATTAACAAAGCCCACTGACATGTCTGAAAGGAAGGTGATTAATTAAAGTAATTAGGCTGCACTGAATTATTAAAATATGAAATCTTCTGTACGGATGACCAAAAAAGGCAGAACATTTTTGCAGTTCAAAAATTAAAACCATACTCCGATTCATTAGCTGAGATGGGAACTCACACGTTTTAGCCTACAGTCTTATTCACAGATGTGTAAGTGACTAATAACGCACACCTTTGTAATGGTTCTTGTAAAAAGAAAAAAAAAGGGAAAGAAAAGAAAAAAAACAACAACCTGACTTCAATTATTTGATTGCTTGTAGGACAGAGGAGATCTTTTGAAAGAATGACAACCAGCCTTTCGGGTTTACTTTGAAAATGCCCCCAGGCTTTGAAATGCCAGGTGTGTTGGGGCTTGTGACAAAAGTCAGGCTGGGGACAGTGAAGGGCAGAGAAGCACCTCTTGACACATTCCTCAGTTGTGTCTTCAAAGCAGTCGATGTCTCCTTCCTTCATACTAAATCAAATCGAACTCCTTGGCTTGACATTAAAATCCCTAACTATGATGCTCTTCCCCAGCCGTCCTGACCCTAGGAGACCAGCTCCAGGTCAGTCAGGCAAATCCCACTCCCTTGTTCCAAACCATGCTCACTTCTCCTTCTACATCCCCAGGCAGCTTGTCCCCTGCCTGGAATATCCTTTATTTCTCTCTGATCCACCCTAGTCGCCCCACGTCTCAGAACCCAGCTTCAGATCCCCACAAAGCCTTCTGCTTTCTTCTCCCAGATCTTCACATGCAGGACCTAAGCTGTCTATGATTTAATTGCAAATCTGGTCATGTCTCTCCCCTGCTTTAAAACCTTCTATGGCACCCTCTGCCTTCAGAATAGATGCTCAGACAAATTCGCTCCTCTGGAATCTGGCCCTAGCCTGTTCCCCCAACCAGTGGGTAGTCGTGGTTAACCCATTTTGGAGCCAGACCGCCTGGGTGAGAACCCAGCTTTGCCATACCCGGGTGCGACCTTGGGCGATTACTTCACGTCCTTGAGCCTCAGTTTTGACAAAGGATTATTGAGATGATTACAGAGTTAATATATGTGAAGCACTTAGAATGGTGCCTGGCATATTCTTGGCACTGGATGTGTATTTCTTATTACCATTATCATTAATATTATTTCTCCTCATCACAATCCTGCCCTCCAGCAAACTATTCACTATTCTATTTGGCTTTTCCACCAACATCCATTCTTTAAAGTCCATCAAAACCTACTAATCCCCAGGTCCCACTCTAATACCACATTCTCCAAAATTCTGTCCTGGATTCAGCCCCACTAATCTACCCAGGGCTAGACTTCCTTAGCACATGATCTGTTTCTCTGATGAGGCTTAACATCTCCTGCTTTATAACACAGCTTTGCACAGTAATTGAGGGGAGGGGCTATATCTATCTTTATATCCACTCTCCACTTGTAGCAGAAACTGTTAGTGCTCAAACATTCCAGGTGTTCTATATTTTCCAGCCTCTCTTGCATGACTTTGGGGTCATATGACTAGTTTAGGTCAACAGACTATAAGCAAAAGTGGTAGATGTCACTTCTGGGCTGCAGGTTGAAAGCCAATGTGCCTCATCCATCCTTCTCTTCCCTTCTTTGGAAACCTTAGAGGTCACATGTCTCCCCAGAGTGCAACTAGAAGATGGCAAGCTGCCATCCATATGCATCCCTGAATGACTGCGTGGAGGTGATCCTCCTGACGACCCTTGTTGGTTGCGTTACCTGAGCTAGAAATGTGTTGTGTTAAAGCTCTGAAATGTGTGCACTGTTGTTACTTCAGCATAGCCTAGCTTATCCTATTATACCCCACCCACCACTTTTCAACACTCAGGGAACTTAGCACATAGAGAGTATTAAATATTCAAATGCTGAATGAATAATGTACAAAATGACTCTTTAAAAAATGTCTTTTAGTTTAATGTTGCTCAATCCAACTTCAAGCATTTTATTTTGACTCCTTACTTAGAATGCATACCCTTTGTGGATTTTCTCTGTTGGCCAAAGGACCTACCATAGCACTGAACATGTGCTCAGTAGGACCTGGTGATTAATGAAGGGTCAGCTTCTGTTCACCAGCTCACGAGAATCCACTCCATCTGAGACCAGGGCTTGGTAGTAAGAGCTGTTTCCTCCAGAGCTACTTCTGACTCTATGCCTTACCAGGGTTTAGTGAGATGATGACCTCCAGAGCTACTTCTGACTCTACGCCCTACCAGGGTTTAGTGAGATGATGACCTCCAGAGCTACTTCTGACTCTACGCCCTACCAGGGTTTAGTGAGATGATGACCTCCAGAGCTACTTCTGACTCTACGCCCTACCAGGGTTTTGTGAGATGATGACCTCCAGAGCTACTTCTGACTCTACGCCCTACCAGGGTTTAGTGAGATGATGACCTCCAGAGCTACTTCTGACTCTACGCCCTACCAGGGTTTAGTGAGATGATGACCTCCAGAGCTACTTCTGACTCTATGCCCTACCAGGGTTTAGTGAGATGATGACCTCCAGAGCTACTTCTGACTCTACGCCCTACCAGGGTTTAGTGAGATGATGACTGAGCCGTGCAGTGACTGCCCAGCTCCAGGGACCACAGTTCTTCAGTTGAGAGGACAAAAGAGATAAAACTGTTTTTCAACACTTTTTAACCCATACCTCATTAAGTCAAGATTTTATTAGGGCTTTTGCTAAGCAGTTTATAGTATAAACATTCACTTTCTAAACATGGAAGTATAATGAATATATTTCTGAAGAGTACCCCTTTTTTCCCCTCCTTTGTCTACTCTAAAGATTCTGATACACACTGGATGGGTAGAGATGTAGCTCAGCCCCTGTAACAGTGCAGTTTTCTACCATCTTCATCCCAGAAGGATGAACCGGGAATCACATGTGATTCCCTCACCTTCAAAGAGCCTCTGACTTTGGTGGAATCTAAAGAACCAGGTTCAAGTCCCAGATCCACCTAGTGGGTAACTCATCACTTCTATGTCTCAGTTACCATCTGTAAAAAGGGAGGGGGGAAAAAAGGGTCCTCTTTCCTTCCCTCCCCCTTAGGATAGCAAGGGATGCAATGAGAAAATGTGTTTTCCTGTTGGTTTCTTAATAAAAGCCCCTACTCCCTAGAACATTCATGTAACTATACGGGACAAAATCTACCTTTTAGGGCTGTCACGTATATCTGGAGTGTATGTTTTAGCTGTCAATGAGAATACAACACTCAGAAATCTAGGCATCAAGCTCCTCTTCACTGTCAGGGTCATGGGAAGTTTTCCCACACAAGGAAAGACTGAAATAAACTAGAATAGAGGCAACTCAATTCAGAAGAAGGGTAAACTTTGGGGTTTCTCTATTGACTGGGGTTTAAGAAAAAGCATTAGTTAAGAGGAGGAATATTTGGTCAACTCAGCTGGGGAAAGCTTTCCACTCTGGGGTCACGCCATAAAACCAAGATGCCATAAACTCAAAGCCACCTCTTCCACTTGAAAAAGAAAAAAAAATCTGAAATTCTTTAGAGGGAGGATAATTCAAGAATAGACATCATCTGGGGTGAGATAACCCAACTAAACCTGGCTCCCTTCCAGAATATCAGAAGCTTATACAGAGCATCCAGGATTCAGGTAATTACCATCATCCTGACTTGGTCAATCCACCAATGGTAGATTACGCCATGGGGCCCGGGCACCTCTCAACTATCCTCTTAATTGGTTTTCTCCTGTTCCAGCTGCTCTCAGAGCCTCTAAATGCCAGTTTGTCCTGTGGGGCATTGCCCCCGAGTGGACAGAACTAGCTCAGAGTTGCCAGGGCCACCAGGATGTCCAACTGCTCTAAACCCCTAAATGTGCAAGTTCAGGACATCTCAGAGGGGAAGGGCTGGCTGAAGGTAAGCCCTCTCAGCCAGGAGAGATGGGCTCATCAGGTCACTGCTTAAAATGTAACAGGGAAGCAAAGCTGGTCTCTTGAGCCAGGTGGGAGCCAAGGCTGGTAATTAAGAGGTAAGTGACACTGGAGCCAGTGGGCTGGGAATTAACCAAGCAGATGGTGGAGGTGGAAGTGCAGTTGCTCCCCAGCCGAGTGCCCTTGTGCACAAATGACATTGCTGGTTAAGTGTCCTGCCAAGGCTCCAGCTCTTCGACATGGCGATGCAACTGCCCTGCCTCCTGCTGTATGGAGACAAGTCAGACCCACTCCTCCATCTCCCCCAAAGCATGTCAGAAGCAGTGCCTATCTCAGCCATAGAGGTCTCTGCTTGGGGGACATCTTATTCTCCTACTTGATCTTTGAGATTTCTTTCCCATTCATTAGACAATGAGCAAGTACCAATCATGTGTCTGGCTTTGTGTTATACCCTGGGGACTCTAAAATAAATAAGACATGATTCCTACATTCAAGACGTTCAGACTAGTAAACTGCATCATGCTGGTGATACAGTTTCCAGGAGAGAAGCCTGGCATGTTGATAACCGATTTCCTCTGAACACTGTACTGTCTTCTCTGGCTCTGAGGATCCCACACTCACCTGGTTTTACTCCTCAATCAGTGGTTTCTCCATTTCAGTTTCCTTTGCTGAATCCTCCTCCTCCATATCTCTACATTTCAGAAAGTCCCAGGGCTCCTTTCCTGGCCCTCTCCTCCCCTGGGTGATGTCTGACCTGGTGGCTTTAAGTACCATCTACTGACAATTCCCAGATTTCTATCTCCAGCCCAGACTTCTCCCCTGAGCTCTATTTCGTGCCTGCAATTGCTCCCTGGCATCTGTGCTTGGCTGCCTAATAGACATCTCAAGCTTTCTTATTATTTACCTATTGATTTCCCTCTTCCCCAAATCTGCTCCCACCTCCACCACCAAACAATCGCTCCCTCAGTATATGGTAAGACTCAGTTGCTCAAATAGAAAACCCCAAAGTTATCTCTGCTTCTGCCACTACTCTCATGTTCTTTCTCCAGTCCATCAATAAATCCAGAATAAAATCTAGCACCTGCTGCTTCTCACCACCTCTTCTGCTCTTATTCTCATAGTGGTTGTGGATCCTATCCCCAGAATATGCATGTACGCAACCTTTTCCATATAATTTCAGTGATTTCATAGGGGGAGGGGTTTAATCAATAGATTCCAGGTTAGGAACCCAGGTCATTGGCCACTATAAATGAGTGTTTCCATCTGTTTAACAGTTTTAGATGTTAAGCTACTTAGGGACAGGAATCCTTCATGTAATTATCTCAGTAGGGCACCTGGCACAGTGCCTCATACAGCTAATCCCTTAATTAAGTCTTTTTGAATATAATATGGAGAAGAAAATTAAGCATTCATCCAATAAATATTTATTGAACACATACCACGTGCAGGGCCTGTGCTGGTTGTCGTGGGGTTTACAAAGATTCAGACAAAACATAGGAAGAAAGTGAGTCAACAACACAAGAGTGGCATGCACAGAAAGGAGAAGTCAGTTCTAGCCTCAGGGTCCAGCATTAGCAAAGATGCAGGGGTGAATAGGACAAGATAGGTTTGTTGAAAAGTAAGGCAACCCAACCTGGCTAGAACAAAGGGATCGTACAGGGACTCAGTGGGGCCGAAGTTGAGAGGTAAAGAGCAGTGGAAATAACTCTCAAGCAAAACCTTCCTGTGGCCGAGCTGGCAGGAAGAATAATTTGTCACTATTCAAAAACCATCAAATCACTGAAAGGTGTGGAGCAGCCTTCTTTATTGCCCGATTTTCATTTGGAAGAAGGAATATGGTTTAGGTCAAACCACTTAGAGGGCAGTGGGGCATTGGGGTCCTTACAGAGGGCACTGGGGTATTGATGTGCTTAGACATGTACTATGTGTGTCATAGGTGTGTGCCACGGCCTTCTAGCATGACCATAAGCTCTTTGAGGGTGACTATAATAATAAGCTCTCATTATGGCAGTAGTTAAGAGCTTACAAAACACTTTAACATGCATTATCTTTTCTTAATCTTTAAAACCTCCCACTGAAAGAGTTGTTATTCTATCCACATTTTGCAATGAAGAAATTCAGATTTAAAGAAAGGGAGAAGGAATTCAGGTTATTGAATATCTACCAAGTACCAGAGTTTGTCAAAAATATTTCATTTATTCTTCACTGAAATGCCACAAAATAGTATGAATATTCCTAATTTACAGGTGCAGAAACCAAGGTTCAGAAGAGTTGAATAACTTGCTGATACACAACAAGGAAGTAATACAACCGGTCTATGAGAATGGGGCTGGCCCCCTTACCACTAGCAATGAGTACAGTGCCAGACATGTGGCAGATGTTTAATAAACACAACTTGAATTGGTGGATTAATGGACGGCAGGATGGATAGTGGGATGAAGTGGCTAGTGGGGAGCCCCTTCATTATGACACAGAACACAGAACCTTCTAGAGTCATAGTAACTCAAGAAAAGGTCCCTGCAGGAAAAAATCTGGGAAATTTGAGCAAAATTAACTTCAAACTTATCACTCTCTTTCATCTAGGGAGACTGGAGCTCCCACACACAAAGCTTACCTAGCATTTTCTTTTAGCCACTTTGAGAATCCTGCTTGTCTGTCTTTTAATGGGTCTTTACCCTGTGCCCACAGTTCCAACTCTCTGTTCCTGATGACGGTGGACCCACGGCATCCAAGCCAAGGGAAGAGAAATGTCCCAAAATAATGAAAGTAGACCATTTATAGCTTTCTTATCACCGGACCTCTAAGTGGCAGGCAGAAGTATGGCTGTTTCTGAAGCCAGAGAATTTACAGATACTATTTCTAAGGTCTTGGTAAATCGAATTTACAACCAGACTCTTCTTTTGCATAGCACATTTCCTATAAGATATTCAGCTGGTTATAATCACTCTCACTCCACCCATACTCCTACTTCCTGGGATCTCCTTCTCTATACCAATTTATCTGATAGCATCTGAGGATGAAATCAGTTCTGTGGTCCTACAAGAAGTGGAAGCAGAGATGAGATCTAGATCTAGAGAGCCTTGAGGAGCAGGATCAACGTATAATGTATAATTTTGTGCTCCCATAGTGCCTGGTACAGTGTCTCATTCATGAGAGTTGCTCAATAAATAATCACTGAATTTCATGGAAGTGAACCAAAATGGTTCTATGAATAGTGTTCAGAAGAGGGTATGGTATGTGATTCTTTGGTCAGAGACATAGTCCCTTGTAGGGGGAGGACTCTTGTGCTTCTAGTTTAGGAAGGTGGATAAAGGGATGAGAATCTCTCTCTATCACAAGGTGGTGTCCCTAAGCCCAATCAAGTTGCCAGGTGTCCATTCTTGGTCAATGGAATCAGTCACCAAAGCCACCTCACGTTGTCCTACATGGGACTTAAGCTGCTATTTGATCCAGCATGAGACTTATTTTCTACAAGAATCCCACAGACACGGTCAGCTTAGTCCTGAATTCAGAAAGCACTGGAGACTCATTTCCTACCCTACAGAGATAGAGCCTAGGAGTGGGGGGCAGGGACAGAGGATACTTTGAAAAGAGTAATCAAGGACACATTGTCCGGACAAAACATATAAGCCAACATAATTACCCGCCATCTGTTATATGGACTAAGGATGGTCATTTAGTGATCAGAACAGACCTCATGTTTCCTGGACAAGGCTCTTCATGGAAACTGCTTTGTGTTCTGAAGTTGGTTCTTTTGACTCTCTGCACACAATTGACTGGTATGTGAAAGAGAGGTGAAACGGCCATGCCTCTGTAGATGTGATGTCAATGCACTTCCCACATAGACTGGACAGGAATACAACTCTAGCAATCTTTTCATTTTAATTAGTATTTGCTGCATATTTGGTTGACCTGCTAGTGCAAAGGGCCACATGTAAGAGCAAAGTCTGATTACTATGGTTTATGACTCAACTCCTTTCCCAAGCTCTGTGTTGACACAATTTAAAATCCCACTGCAATTTCTAAGGCAGAGTTGATCTCTTTTACATGTATCGGGAAAGCAGCTTCCCAGAGGAACACAACTGGAGATTCTCACTGTCTTAGGAGTCATACTTAAAACTCACACTGATACAAATAAACCCAGAGATGGAGCTTCAATAAGGTAGACTCTCTGTGACCTGTTTATGGCTGGTGGTTCCTACACAAGTAGTCAATTCTCAATTATGCACTCAAATAAGGGACTAATAGTGCAGAAATCTAAAGGGATGTCAATGAAAAGATATTCCTCTTTGTCCACTGCTTTATCCACTCACTCTTTCAATAAGCATTTATTGAGGACCTACTAAGTACCAGGCAATGTGCTAAGTCCTGGAGATTCAAAGCTGACTAAGACATGGTACTTGCCCTTTAGGAACTCATGATTTAGTAGGGGAAATGGACAAAGAAAATAATCACAGCACAGTATGATAAATACTATATACAATAAAGGTACACAGATTTGCTGAGAACATGAAAGAGGAATGCTCTCATCTTCTGCCCTGGTGACGCCCCACTGAGTCTAATCCAGCTGAGGTGGGTCCCTGGCATGAGCTGAGCAGCAGCCAGGCCACTTTCCTGCAGCCATGATCCATGGAGCCAGCAAACCAAGCTAATTTGAGGAAACCAATGAACCTGAGAACACTGACTGGTTACCGTAGCAAGCAGAGCTTGAGGCAAGGATTGAGAGCTGAATTGTGGAGCCTAAGGGCTGGAACTCCAAAAAGGAGATGAATAAGAAGCAGTGGGATAATTCTAGAGAAAGGTGTAACTGGCTGTTGTCAAGAGTGGCCTTCCATGCTACTCACTACATGGACGATGAGCACGAGTGAGTGTCAGGAACAGGAATGCAAAAGGAAAGAGTGACTAATTCTATCTGCAGAGGTTGGAGAAAACTTTAGGGTTGAGTCGCGTATGCTGGTTTTGAAGCATCAGTACAAGTTTGCCATAGAAAATTCACTAATTAGGTAACAGTGTTGATGCTTATACGGCAAAGAGTTGTGGATGTAAGATGAAGAATACATTTGGTTTATCTTAAGGTCAGATTTTGAAAATTTTTCCTATGGCATTCAAGGCCACGCATCACCTGACATCAATCGATATTTAAATCCCAGGGCATTCCTTCACACACCTATTATCTTCCAGACACACTGGACAACTTCCGGCTCTGTAACTTTGCTTCTACTGTCCCCTCAGCCTAAAATCCCCTGCCTTGCCCTTTTCCTACTGAAATTGTACACATCTTTCTATACCTAACTCAAATATTGCCCCATCTAGGGAGACTTCCCTCACTACCACCAACACCCACCCCCACCCCCCAGGCCCCAGGGAAAACGAGCCATTCTTTATTCTGGGCTTCCAAGACTTACTACTTATACCTCCACTGGCCATCCATTCTATTCTGTCTCGGATTCAACATAGTGATTCACATGGCTTCTTACCCGTGACAAAGAATAAATGGTAAGTAAATGGTAAAATCCTTGAGGACACAGGCACTTCTTTTTCGTCTTACTTTTTTATTTTGAAAATTTTTCATCTACAGAAAAATTGAATAACTAGTCAATGAACATCCAATACACTCCATCCTTGGTTTACCAATTGCTAACATTCTGGCACATTTGCCTTTTTTTTCCTGAATCATTGGAAGATAAGTTGCCAACATCATGGCGTTCATCCTGAAATGCCTCTAAGGATGAGGAGTGCCTCCTATACAAACGTGATACTATTATAGCATCCAAAAAATTAGCAATAATCCTATTATGCAGTCTACACTCAGGCTTCCCTAACTGTCTCAAAAATGTCTTTTACAAGCTTTCCCCCTTGGACCTAGGATCCAGTCAAGGTTCACACACTGCATTTCGTTATAATGCTTCTTCGGTCTCTTTTAACCTGGAAGAGTTGCTCCTGGGTATAAGCTTTTCTTACTCATCTTTTTTTTTTTTTTTTTTTTTTAACGTAGTAGGTATTTAATAAATGTTTAATGATGGAAGAAACAGGTGGATGGACAAATGAACCCCAGTGATGCAAGATCCCTGGGCAGTTCGTCCAAGAAGGGACAGAATTCTACTGAAGGGACTTACAAGTGTCCTTTGTGAGGCCACCAGGCACCGGGTAGGGGACCAAGTCATCGTCTGCCCGTAGCTGCTTCTCTTCAGATGTCCACTTTAATCATCATGAACTAGTCCTTAGGCCACTGGGGAAATGGCTCTAGAGTAATTGATTTAAGGAGAGAAAAGAATTTGGTCCCTCACATCTGACCAAAGATGGGGAGGTCCCAGAGAGCAGGGACTCATTGCGGAATGTCAGAGTGAGAAGAGGCCTCAGAGGTCATGTCCAGGAGAGAGAACTCAGGCCCAGAGAAGTACAAGGGCTCCTTCAAGGCCACACAGGGAACCTTTGCCCCTGACTCCTATCTAGCTTCCTTTCTACTTGACCTGGTCACCTCGATGATATCCAGGATCTTTGCCTCTCTTGTTCCCAGTGACTTATGGTCATTCACTCAACCTGTAAGCATCACAGATCTATTCTCTGAAACCCTACCTCAAGGGATGAGCCAGTGACTATTCCTTACCCCCGCAGGATGGAGTTATTTCAGAGGGTGCTTGTTGACCCCAGTGGGGAAAGACGAGAAGCAAACAGCATCTTAAACAGTCACAGGGAAGGCTGGCAAGAACCAAGCCCTCGGTCTCACCAGCCTGAGAGGGGGGATGGCTCCGCGTTCACTTGGCCTCTGTCATCTACTTAATCCTAAACATGATGCGGAAATTTTCTAGGGCCCTCTTGCCTCACCCATAAAAACAGATCACTGCAGAGCTGTTATTACATGATGGCCTTGTGCAGGCATGAATCCCATTTGGAAACAGAAGTGATAAATCACGGACATCAGGGTGCAGGGTGATTCTCGTTTCTGAGTGTATGCATTTATTTAAACCGGCAAAACTGAAAATTCCTCAGGAAGTATTTGCTCTTTCCAAATTTCTTAGAAACAACAGTGACACAGGTTTGTGGTCATTGGAGAGTTTCACTGAACAGGGAAAAGTGATAGTAGAAGAGGTGATTGGCTCAGTGATTGGAGGAAGAGATTCGACCATCACTGAGGAGCTAGAGCTCTTATACAGAAATTCCAGGCTTGGACTCGAACTTGAGTGGCTTTGGCAAAACCCCTTAACTTTTAGGAACCTCATCTAGTTGGGATAGAAGCTCATCAAGTTGGGATAGAATCACAGTGATTTTTTTTTTAACTTCCGGGTGTACATTAAAATCATCTGGGGGCAGGGGGACTGAGGATTAAAATTACGATGCCCGTCTCCCACCCTATTTCCATTCTGATTTCAGCATCTCTGTGGGCGCATCCAGGTGATTCTTAAGTAGCCAGGGTTGAATCGCCTGGATGATAGAATCTCTAAAAGCTGATTCTCAGAAGGGAATAAAGTTATTGTGGCAGTGGAGAGGAATACTGGAATTTCTCAGCTATTCTTGGTGTACAAAGACTGTGGTAAGTATCGTGCTCACTTGTCTGCTGACTGGATAATTTCCCCAAGCGGAGCATCTGCTAGGATGGAGGTGCAGCTCTTACCACTGACCATCAGCATCTCCCCAGCAACGTGTAGGGACACATGCATTTTCCAAACTGAGAGGAAAATAGTCTGCAGCGTGGACCCCTAAACATTATGGAGGTGTTCAGCTAGCCGTGTGGAGGTCCCATCACCCTTCCTATGTCTAATCCAGGCAGTGGGGTGGCCGCTGGAGCGGGGAGGGGGGAGTGCGAGGTCCCAACCACATCTAACAAGATGGCCCATCAGCCTGCTTGCCTGCCCGATGCCAGCACCCGCCACCAGCTCCTGACACACAGGACACGAAGCATCTGCCAGACGGGTGCCGGCTTTTGATCAGGACCGTGTTGAGCCAGAGACCCGCAGGGAGACAGCCAGGCTCCCCGTGGTCGGCTAGCAGGAATCTCGCTGCAACCTCGAGGGAGGTGCTTGAAGAATCTGAGCACAGATGGGAAAGTGGGGTGCAGGCAGGAGGAGGGCGGCCTCATGACGGAGGCTGTCTCCTAATGCCAGGCTACTCCGTCTCCGCTAAGGGAAGCAAGGCACCCTTTCCTGTCTGATGATCGGAGCAGGATTCCTGGGCTGCCTGAGCACATGTGTTACTCTTCCCCGGGGCTCGGTGAGTCTCTTAGCCTCAGCTGACACGTCTGTAAAACCCGAGGCCAGCAGAGTGGGTGCCCGGTTTCCTGGGTGTCAAGCACCAGGGTGTGGCAGTGACCGACTGCAGCAGGGCTGTTTACAAGACACTGGAGGCCTCCAGCAGGTCCCCTGGCCAGACGACTTCACGATATCCTGCGTTTTCTAACTGGGTCCTCCAGGGCCTTCTGCTGGTGTCCTTAGGAAACCCAGTCTGTGTCCCTAGCTGGAGACTAGGGGTACCCCTCACAGCTGTGTTAAAATACTGGCCCCTCCTCCCCGGCCCCCTTCCTGAGCTGCCAGGCCAAGTGTGAGCAGAGGCCCATCCACAGGCAGATAGCATTTTGTGTCTCACAATAGCAGCTACATGACTTGAAGGGCTCTTCTCTTAGAAAACCAAATGCTCACCGGTTCTGCTTATTTGCTCTAACCTTCAAAGAGCCCAGAGGTCCCTTCCTAGTTCAACAAATAAATCCAGTTCCATTCTAGCAGACTTCGACCTACAAAGTTCTATTGTTATGCCTTCCCTGAATTTCCCCCTGTTCTGTCCCTCTCGGGCACCTCAGCCCCAGGCGGCTCACCCTTCTTTCGTTTGGGGGATAAATCAACCTCTGGGTTTTTGTGCGCATTTTTTTTTTTTTTTAATTCTTTCAAAGGGTAAGGAATGTTGACACCCCCTGAAACATGCCTCTGATGTCTGGTTAGACTTCAGACGGCTGTATTTGAACATGTGCTGACGCAATCTGGCAGATTGGGTTAAACCAAATATTACAATTGCAAGAACTCATCTGGAACTAATAATTTTGAGGCCACCAAAAGTAAAAGGGCCCGGCTTTGGGCCTGGCCAGCGGCAGAGGCCAGGCCGGGCCGATGCTGCCACCTGCCGGGAGCGTGGGGAACAGGGCGCGCCGTCCTGGCCTTCCTGTTTTGTTGGGGACGCACTGGCTCCCACGCACACACGGTCCCCAGCCTGCCAGACCAGGGCTATTTTAGAAACTTAGCGCCTCTCCCCAGCCCTCGGTGTAAAGATAGCTAGTCTGGCCGCCCTGGCTTTGCTCTGGGGAAGAAAAAAAAAAAAATCCTCCCAATTATAGAGCCAGGGCTGGCTACAAAGGCAGTTTGCACTTGGCTCCCGATGAGACATGTGCCCTTGGATTAAACAGATCACGCGTCAGTGGCTCACTTAGGAGGAAGGCTCGTTCAAGTAAGAATTTTTATTTTGCGGGGGATGAAGCGAACGCACATTTCTGGGTTGTGTTGGCACACTGCTGAACTGCAAGTCACATGCCGGATCCAGAAATGATGAAAACATCTGTTTTCGCTTTAGACCAGCGAGGCTCCGGCTGCGGCGCGGAGGGGCGGGGCAGGGAAGGGAAGGGCTTTGCTCACCAGCGCCATCTGCTGAGCCTGGTGTGGAAGCGCGTGCGTCCCAAGCACACTGCGGCTTGACGTTCACCCCGGGAAGGGGGAGATCAACAGGTGCGGGGGGAAGGGGAGGGTCTGTGCCCCGGCGATCACTCTCCTTGGAGGACAGCCCTGATTTTGCCCTGGAGACTGTCCAAGTCCGTATTGCCTCGGAGTGTTCACAACAAAGAGCTTTGTCCCTGGGGACTGCTCTGGGGCAGAGGAGGAGGAGGAGGGAGAAGCAGCAAATGAATTCCCAGGTTGGGAGGGAAGGAGGTAAAGGGGGAGGGGAGTAGCTGGTTGGTGGTTTGCAGACACTAAAATTTGCTGTTCCTTCTGGCTGAAATCTACCAGAACAAAGGAACCGCACCTCGTCTCTAGGAAAACTCCCAGCTGCACTTCCCCCAGCCGTCCCTCTTTCCTGCCATGGTGGCTTTTACTCTAAATGTTCCAGTATTCACAGAGACTATTCTGGTGAGGCCGGGCTTGATCAACCCTTGGACGTAAAATCCACCCAGCCCGGTGTGAATGGAGCGCTGGTGATGGGTTCTGAATAGGAGCTATACTGACAGCCAAGCCACCGCATTTTTTCAACGTTCAGCAAATATTTACTGCCTGCCTGCTAGGTGCCCAGCACTCACTCAGCACAACTATCTGTCATACAGTTTTTAAAACAATACAAATATGTCAGAGGAAAATGTATGTTTAATGTCAAGTCAGTGTCCATGACAAATGACAGCTGTGAGTTCAGAGGCAGGGAGGGGATTCCAGACCCTCAGTCGACCTTTTTCTCAGTGTTTGGGGGCAATTCTGAGAAGTTTGATTCTCCCAATCATCGCTTGTGTAGTCTAATCCCCTAAATAACTGATTTCAGTCAACCCGTGTCAGCCTTGACCTCCATTCCTCCAGCTTTAAAGTCAAATCCTTCTCTCCAGTTCCTGGGGAGCTCATTGCCAGAGGACAGCCCTGCTAGGGGACCATTCAAACTGCATCCTATCACCCAAAATCAGAATTGGGTGGGTCCTAGACTTGACCCCCAGGCCTCATCCTTGGGAGAAGCAAAATTCCAAGATACAGCTATGTGAACAGAGCTCCCCAACAAGACACAGGCTGTGAGGGGTTAATCTACAGGGGAAAGAACTGTGGTCGAATGTAAAGGTCCAGGCTCGCAGATCTCACTCAGTCCCTTTACCTCCCTTGACACGCATCTGCTGAACACACCCTCAGTTCTCTGCTGCCTACTTTTGAGGTTCCCAGAAGAGGAAAGTCTGCTACTACGGACTGGAGTCAATCTGTCTGCTCATCTTTTCCCACCTTACCTATAAACTCCCCAGTTCAAAGGGAAACTGAGGTTCTCTACTGGGGCTCAGTCCTTCCCATTCTTCCATTTCACCCCCAAATAAATATAGAAAGAGCTGTCCTCTGCATGAGTCTTTTGAGCATGAGCCCTTCTCCTTGCTTGGTGCCCTGCAACAAACACTGTACTTTCCTTCACCACAATCTGTGTCAGTAAATTGGCTTTGCTGCATGACAGGCGAGTGGACCTCAGTTCAGTTCAGTAACACCACCATCTAAGGGATGAGTCAGAAAGAGTTTCATTTCCATTTCACAGCTGGACAAATAATATGAGAACCAGCTCAGTCTTCACAGATCTTGCCCTACTCTAGCTGTATCTCCAGTGGCCTTATCTGTTTCCATAGAAACCAAGTTCTTCAATGGCTGGGGCCCAAATTCATCCTCAAAGCTGCTTACAAGTCAAGCCTGCCCTGCTCTGGTGGTGGAAAATTACTAGTTCAGGGGAACCATGCAAATCAATACAATCAACTTCAGTTTTTGTTGCAGGCCTTAAGAGATTAGAACATGAGACTTTGTTTTAGTCTGGTTTGATATTGATCTGCCCTGGAGAGTTCTGACGAATTTTCTTTGTTTTGTAAAATGAGGAAACCTGGTCGCCGGCACATATTTCTTTTCTGGACTCTTCCCTTGACTTTTTCTCATTTGCAACAGGTGTGTGTTTTGATCCATGGGGGGCTGGATCTGGAATTTTTCATGCCACAGGGACATCTTTGAGCACAGAAGTTAGGGTGTTTTGGCAACATTCAGCAAAATAAAATCTCTGAACTAGACTCAAAGAATAAAGTAGAAAACTGCGGGTGAAAAGATGTGGCATGAAAATAAACAGTAGTCATTTTGTGCTTTACCAGGTGTAAGGTGCCAACCTCCCAAACTATTCTTCCAGTCCTATCTAAACTCTCTTTTCCTCCTTATAAAAATAAATTCTATGGCCCTACTTCACTCCATACACCTTGGTGTGATTCTCTTCACGCAGAGAAATAACCTTTGTTCAAAGCTCCGCTTTTCTAAGCTGTGCTGAATTCTGCATGATCACTCGCCGCACATAAGATTAACACCTCCTTTCCAGCTCCAAATAGACTATAATCCAAAAGCTGCTCTTTTAAATAGAGGTTTCTCTTATGCTTAAATTCCTAAATAAAAGAAACATCAATGCTACTGCTACTCTCCCCAGTTAAATCCGATTTGCAAGATGTGCTGCCTGCTCAAAAATCTGGGTGTGAGCTGGAGCCTGGGCTCAGGAACACATTTGGGATTCTCCAGTCATCCTCTATCTGGAGGGCCCTCCAGTGGCCAAAATAATACCTGATATAAACAAAGACCACCAAAGCGAGTGGTTACAACAAAGGTGGGGGATGGACGTTTGCCTGCGTTGAAAATGCTGCCTGTAAGCCCCACATTTTGCCCCATAGAGGTGTGTGTCGTTTAAAGAAAGTTAAGACAGAATCACAGCTCACGAAGGGCAGACATTTGCATTACAAAAGGACCCTTCATTTGATAGAGAGGCAGGTTTGAACTCCATGAAATGACAGCTCCCTCTAATTTCTTTAAGATTCTATTGAATTGGCGGAAAACAGATTGACACATTCCAGAATGCATCTGGGGCATAAAACATGGTAGATTTGAACTCGATCTGCACTACTCAACCCACCTCACCCACATTTCCGTCTCTGAAAACTAATAAGCACCCTGACCATGAGACACAGGAGAAAGTGGAAGTCAGGTCACCTGGTAAGATCTGAATGCTCAGTGCAAGTTCAAGGTCCTCTGAGCCCAGAGCTGCCTTTCTGGAGCACTGTGAGAAAAACAGGAGGTTGCTCCAATATGCTTCCCTCTGGACTTAGAGGATACTGCTGGTATTCCAGAAGAAGACTCCAGAAGGTTTTCCAGAAGAAGCTCTGCCATGTATTAGAATGTCATTGAAACCGAGCACCCTCCTGGGTACAACACACACACACACACACACACACACCTGTTTCTTGTTTGTAGACAAAAAGCTTTAGTCTCCTAAGCCTTCCCTGAGTTCCAAAGAGCAGATTCAAACAATTACGAATTAGGGAAGTGAAGGAATGGAGAAACAAAGGGAAAGCAGCCAGGAGGCGGTTAAATCAGCGATAAAACAGAGTCCTAGTTCCTCCTCAAGGGATACACACAACAATCTGCTGCAAGTCTTTGAGTTGTTCTGCAGGAACTAAGGCCCCCCGCCACCCCGCCCAGGTGGAGGATGGCGACGACGTGCTGACCACAAGCACGCAGACTCCAGACTGTTTGGCACCAGAGGGCTGATTAAGATTCCTGGCACACCGCCCTGTTACCTCACCACCAGCCAATCAGAAGAAAGTCATGCCCCCTGCAGCTCTCACCCCAAATGTTGTCTTTAAAAACCCTTCCCTGAAAGCCACCAGGGAGTGTGGGTCTTTGGAGCACGAGTTGCCTGTTCTCCTTGCTTGGTGTCCTGCCGTAAACCATCCTCTGCTGCAAACGCCAGCGTTTCAGATTGGCCTTGCTCTGCTCTGAGCACACGGACTCGGGTTCGGCCACGTGCCCCTCACCCGGAACCACCCCCAGCACGGCCACAGCAGCCACACCCCAACTGACTTCCCTCCACAGACCACAGCCTTCACAACACCTGCCCTCACCCCACCCCCCATGGGGCAAACTCCTACTCATCCCGCAAGGCCCCGGTCAAGTGCCAACTCCACGCTGGCACCTTCCCCAACTCCCCCAAATGTACGGCTGTTCCATCCCCTTCAGCCTCCATAGCATGGTGTCCCTGCCTCTGCCAGGGCGCTTGGCAGTGCTGGGCCCTCCAGCCTGTGGATGGCGGGGAGCCTGGCCCTTCCTTTGTCTTTGCATCCCAAGTGCTTAGCCTGGGGACTGCTGAGTGGAGTGGAGTAAGGGGGCTGGGGTTGGGGCCAGCATCCCCCCTCCCAGGCCACTGCACGCCACTGCCAGGTGCTGGGGGAGGGGGAGTGGGGGCCCCTCCCCCCAGTGCAGTGTGCTGGTGATGGAGGGGGCATTCTCCCCTCTGCATCCCCTCCCTCCAGGTCGGGCACCCAGCATCAACCAGTCCCCCTCTGCAGCCCAGTGACCTGGGTTCTCTCTTTGCGCTTTCAGCAGCAGCAGCAAACATGGAGCAGCAAGTGTTACCAAATCTAACTTGAGTCCACTCACCTGCCATGCCGTGAAGCCCATTTGCTGATGCCCGGTTGTGGTGAAATTAAGTGCAGCGCTTATTGCAGGCGCCGAGCAAGGAGAACGTATGACTCATGCTCGGAAGAGCTGAACGCCAAGGAAAGGTTTTTTAAAGGCAAAATTTGGGGGTGGGGCTGCAGGGGGCATGACTTTCTTCTGATTGGTTAGTGGTGAGGTAACAGCGTGGTATTCACGGAATCTTAATCATTAACCTCCTGGTTTCAATCAGTCTGGGGTCTGGTGCTCGTGGTCAGCATGTAATCACCATCCTCCACCTGGGTGGGCGTCTTAGTGCCTGTTTACTCAAAGATATGCATCAGATTGTATATTCCTTCAGGAGGAATTAGAACTCTCATTGCCGAACTATTACCTTATTTTTCTCGCATAACTGCTTTTCCTTTGTTTCTGCATTACCTCACTTCCCTAATTAGTAACTGCTTGAATCTGCTCTTTGGAACTCAGGGAGGCCTAGGAGACTAAAGCCTTTTTCTACAAACAAGAAGCAGGGAACACGGAGGGCCCTGCAGGTTCCTGCTCAGTTTCAATCCCCCCTTTTTTGATACCCCTCAACCTTGAGGGGAACAGAGATGGGACAAGAAAAGGAATAAAGTTTTGTGCAGAGAGGTTAATCATAAACTCGGCAGGGGAACTTGGTTTTGGGGGGACTCAGTTTCACGAGTATCTGTCTGGGTGCTGTGCTAGGCTGGGTCCGGCTTGCACTAGGTCTCTCCGGAAAGTATAGAAAGAGGAGCCTGAAGACGACTCCTCCACGCCCTCCGCTCCCTGCTCAGCCTACGCTAAGCTAGCGTCCACGCATCATGCCCCAAAAGCCCTCTTGTGAGGACACCACTGGTCTCATCTAAAATCAGGGTCCGCCTCGCAGGGCTGTGGGGAGGACAAGAGTCGCTCTCCTAGACAGCATTCATAGTCGTGGCATTTCATAGGCGTTACCTAATGTATCTAATGATCTAATTTCATCCTCGCAGCAACCCTATGAGGTAGGTGCTAAAGGATCCTTATTTACAGGTGAGGGAACAGCAGGGCAAAAAGGGGCAAGACACCGAGAGTCACCAGCTCCCCAGGCAGGGTTCCAACTCAGGCCATCTGAGCCCAGACCCTTGACCGCATGCAACTCTGCATGAAGGGCTGCCAGGCACAGAGGAAGTGCCCCACAGACGCTGGTCATGGTTCCTTGAGGCATTTGCCAGGACTGAATACTCCCTCCTCCCAGGGCACCTGAGGGCTCCAATCTGGCTTGTCCCAGGCTCCTTGGCTTTGGGTGTTACTTTGAGATCTCTTTTCACTCCCAACATCTCTCTCTCTCTCCAGGCTTTTATCTCCACCGACCCCTCTAACTCTGACCATTCTGGATGTACCTCTCCAGCAAACATCTCCAGCCCAGCTCGGTCTCTGAGCTCCAAAAACTGCCTAAACCTACAGCACCTTCCAGCTTCAAAGCTCTTGCACAGATGAGTTTCTTTAGACCTCCCAACACCCTGTGGTGTCAGCTTTGGTATCACTCCATTTGATGGACAAGAAAACTACGGCACTAGGGAGACTTGACAAATGGTCTCTGTAGTCACATGGCAAGAACTGCAGCACCAGGATGTCACCATGCTCTCTCCCTGAGTTGGACCTATCGAAGTGGGCTAGTAGTCTTCCATTCATCCTGCCTTCCATTGAGGAAGTCCACATATAAAAAGCAATAGCTCAAAGGAAACAAGGTATGACATTATTAATAAAATGTGGATACACAGCCAATGATGCACTCTTCTCCTCCAAGTAGGGTTTCACTGTTTCTCTTAGAAGCTGAACTGGAGCCTCCTTCCTCCCCCAGTGTAATCATGGGATACCCCAGCACAGGCTTGACCACAGGCTTTGAGAATTAAGATGGGTTAACTCCGTAATTAGCTGAGCTCTTAAGCAAGTCATGTAACATTCTTAGCCTCCGTTTCCCCTTCTATGAAATCACATACACCATCTACACAAGACTCATAAGTGACTTGCCAACCCTGAGGTTTATTCTCTGCTGTTCCAGAGGGCAAGCATCCTATCTGTCTTCTTTTACATTATTCTCCCAGAGGCTAATGCAGGACCTGGTACAGAGGAAGTGCTCAAAAAATATTTCTTAAATGAATGTTGCTCTGGGGTCCAGGAATCAGGTGCCTGACTGACAGGGAGTTTTGAGTCTTGCCAACCTTGAGCTTGACACCTGACATTAATCTTTGATTTATTTGGGAACTGCCCAAATCCTTGGAATTCTCTCTTTTTCTGCCTGATACCTATCTTAGACCTGCAGACATTTATAAGAGATTCCAATGGGGGCTCAGCATCTATTCACATAAAATCCACATGTCCTACCTTCCAGCTCTTGCAAAGCTAGATGCTGCAGTTTAATATTTAGGGAAACTATTTTGCCACTTAACACATCCCCTTGCCCAGTTGAAATGGAGAACGTGTTCACCATCCAACACTAAATATTAATACCTCCAAAGCTCCTTCCAAGTGCTTCTTTTCCTCCTACCCCATCACCCAGAAACACGCAAAGTGATCCCACCACCTTGCTTTAGACCATTCCCTTCTCTTCCTCAGAACTCAGACACATCCCTCTTGACGAGTCAGGTTACCTTGGGACCAAACACATTCATATGACAACCATGTTTGCAAAGCACCTTCTGTTTATGCATCTGTCTTTACGCTCTCATGTCTACTTACGCTGTCCAATTTTCTTTGATGGGATGCATTGAAAGCTGTTCCTCCCATATTTCCGAGCAGCAAAACACTCAATAGGGAAAAATTAGTGAGCCAGAGATAACGAAGTGACTCAAATAAATCTTCCTATGAGTTTCACTAGTACAGAAGATGAGTCAAAGTACTTACTGTGATGATAGGTAGAAATGCAGCTGATGGCATGGTGGTCCTCTGGTTTCCACTGGTCCTCAGAGTACGTCTATAACAAAACCGTTTATAGGGACAAAAGGGGAAGACGGTATCAGGCCGCTTTTGAGATCTGCATTCAGGTTCGCCTTGTGGTGGAACCAGGACAGACAGAAGTAGCAGAGCTTTGGGAAAACTCTCCCACGTGAACTTGGTCATATTCACGACAATAGAACTGTAACCAGATGCAATTGCTCATATAAATAAAGTGACAAAGGACACACACCACATGTTAACAGTGGTTGTCTCTGGGATTACCAGGAAGTCTCATTTTCTTCTTGGTGCTTCTTTCATTTTTCCCACATTTCTATAGTGAATACAAACTCCTTTTATAATCCAAAAATAAAACGTTTAAAAAGGTAAACTGGTTAAAATAAATTCCAAATGTATATACCCAAATCAGGCTCTCAAAGGGTCACTTGGAGTGTCTGTGTGAAAGAATTAAAAGCACAGACTCTGAAATCAGGATGCTTGTGTTCAAATCTCAGCCCTGCCTCTTACTAACTGTTGTGTACCTGGGCAAATTTCTTAACCTTTCTGTGCATCAGTTTCCTTATCTATAACATGAGGATAATAATATCTTCCTTACAGGATTATTGTGAGGATTAAATTAGTTAATACACAAGAAACCCCCAGAACAATGCCTGGAATAAAACAATACTTATTTGCTATTATGACTTATTGCCATAGGACTATACTATTGGTCAAAATGTTTAGGGACCATCTTTTGGGAGTATTGTATTCAGGGTCTTAAACACATTCCCTTGAATCATTTCAATGTGATTAAAATTTCCTCCTTTGAAGATGTGCCAATTCTTGGGAGCAGTCAAGCTGTTTGGGGTTCGAAGTAAGGTGTGTTTATGAAATCAAGGGATCGATGTTCTTGTATTGCCTATCTACCGCCTATGAAGAATTCCATAAAACACACAGGCACACATACCCCCAGGTAATTCAGCACCACCTAGGGTGTGATCAATCCCTGGGTAACTAATAGGTTCTGCTTCTGCTAGAGAGAGATTGAAAACTAAAGTTTAATTATGAGACCTCTTCATTCAATTGATCTTGAAGGCTTTATGTACTAGCATACAACCAAAGGGCAAATTTCATAAAAGGCTGATGTACATTTAAATTTGAGCCTTTTTTTTCTTCCTCAAAGTTTGCTGATGCTGAGTTTTAAGTATGATATGTCATTGTTTTCACACAAATATTCCCAAACATTACCAGTTGTCATCTGGCGTTAAATAGGGTTGCGACATGACAATGATAACATTAGCATTTTTAAAAGCATAACATCATTGTTCTTCTGTAAATTGTTGCAGGCTCAAATTACCCTACACATAATCTTTTTGAAAAAATTAATGGGGCACTGGCATCAAAGCCAGTTAGGGTTGTATAAAAAGAATGGCAGCCACTTCCTTTTGCTGGGACCCTACTGGTCTTGTGTGAGCCCAATTAGCGCCCTAATAGGACATGGTGCAATTGTATGCTCCACCGTGTACATAAATAAAGGTGAGTAAAATGTGCACTGGACATCTTTTCCCAAGATGCAAAGGATTTTGATAAAATATAACTGGGTTGTCGCAAAAGAATCCTTCGTGTTTCTGATTACTGAATTCTTAAAAAAAAAAATTCCAATTAAAAAAAAAGGCTTCATTGATCTAGCATCAGTAGGAAATATCGTGTTCCACATAAATGATTTTGCAAAGCAATTGAAGTTTACCTCTTTCTGTCTCCAAATGTCATTTTTAATCTTTCTGGTGGAAATCTTTTAAAAATGTATTACCTCTACCCTTCAATTCCCTAAACAGTATTACTATTACAGACTTCTAATATTGTACCAAAAGGGCAAAGTAGCATGGCGAATAAGAACACAAACTTAAGAATGGAATAAATCTAGGTTTGAGTCTAGATTCTACCACTTCCTACATGTGACATCTTGGAAGTGTCACTCAGCCTCTCTTACGAGCAATTGTCCTCATCTCTTAAAACAAAGGTTAATTATCTAAATCACAGGATCACTTTTAGAATTTAAAAAAAAAGTTTATAAAGAGTTTAGCACAGCAACTGGTAAAGAACAGGGGCCAAACGGAAGAGAACCATTATTATTTTAATCAAGTGGGTAATGTAACTTGTAGGACTCTGTACCTTTGGGGCCCGATAGGGTCTATACTAAATGGCCCCAACAAACTGTTGAATTCCTTTATCTCTAACAGAGGTTTTTGATAGTCTATATTTTCTGATAGCTTTTCATTTGTTGTTGTCAGGGCTTCTGCCTTAATAGTCTTTTTCCATTTTTAATTTACTGTGGGCTAGGGAACCAGAGACTCATAGCTAACAAATGTAGGCAGAGTTTGAGGGCTACATTGTCACCCCAAGGACCCATAAACAGTATCCTCCCAGGGATAAACTTTAAAATCAACACATAATAGGCAGAATAATCTTACAGAAACACGGCTCTCAAGCCAGGAAGATATTATTATAGCCCAGTCTGAATGCATTGTTAACATCAGCTACAGAATGTTTTGGTGCGGGGAGGAGTGAACTCAACCACAAAACAAAAAGATGACTCAGGGTGCCAGACATGGGCAGTGCCCAAGCCCTGTCCAGGGGAAACTGGCAAAGGGACTTCAAGGATTAAGATCCCATTGGCAAGACCTTCTTAAATAGAAATGGATACAGGGAGTATCTATATCCTGAAGGTTTCAAATACTAAGTTTGTATGGAGTAGATTCTTCTTCTAGTGGAACGTCAATCATTCGTTGTCCGTTCAGTATTTATTGGGCGACCAATATTCACGCCCGGACCCCTCCCACTTTTATTCTGCGCCCAAGCTCAACAAGCAACCTTCGCGTCGTAACTGGCTTCTTAGCTGGAGCTCCTTACACGGGGAGAATGTACTGGCCACGTTAACCTGCTAAGAGACAGGGCGATTTCCCGAGGTGAATTAATAAATGGGCGTTATTTTGTTGCATATCAGTCTCAGGAGCTTGGTTAAGGTGCGTTTGTCATCGAGAGAGAACTCTCTATCGTATGTCGACAGAACCCGCTATCTAAGCCTGGAACCTAAGGGCTAGGCCATGACCGGATGGTAGGTATCCCCTTGGGATTTTTCTGGGCGCAAGGCACTGGATTGAGGGTGTTCACCCTGACACTGAATGGTGACAGGAGGCAGGGTGGCACAGTGATACAGAACAGGAGCACTGTTCTATTGAAGGCTGGTTTTGCCATTTACTTTCCGGTTTCCCTTAGGCAAATTACTTAACTCCTCTGAGCCTCTTTTTCCTCATCTACCAAATGGGCTGATAAAACTTCAGAGATTGATTCTGGCTCAATATTTAAACAAAAGCAACATCCCGGAAGATGCTACACCAAAGCACCTGCCCTCTCCCACCCGTTCCATACTCTCCAGTCCTGACTTTGTAGGTCCACCTGCCTTTCATCACTGATCAGAGGCAAGCGTGGCATCCCTCACAGACTTCATCGCCTCCAGAAGCCTCCCGAAAGCGCTCTTTGACACAGAGCTCATCATATGGCTGTGCTTTCTTCTCTCAGATTTGAAAATTGCCTTCTTAGCAAATTGTCTCTTAGCAAAGGTAGTTACAGCTTTAAGGTAGGCACTTAGCTGTCGTCCCGGCAGAATAACTTTATTTACTTCAAAACAGCCACCATACCTCCCCTCTCCTCAGCCAACACAAGTAGACATCGTGTTCTTCGAGGATCCACCATCTGAGACCAGCTTGTTAATAACAAAATCATTCCAGGTCTTAGTGTTCTCTTCTCGATGAAATAAACATGCCTTTAAAACAGACAAATCAAATGGTGTTCGGAGACTGTATTAACCATCTTTATTGCACTCCAAAGAACAACTCGAGACACGCGTAGAGAGTGGATTTTCAAAGAGGTGTTTTCTTGACCCAGTTAAATTTTTATTCAGTGAAAAAAGTTGACATTGAGACAAAAATGATTTAAAACTGTGCGACAATATAGTAAAATCTTCAGCATAAACCAGTGATTTGGAAACTTACTGAGGCAACTGAAATGATAAATATCTAATTCCACTTTGGAGAGAAGCAAGTATACAGTGTTTCACTTTAAGAGCAGAGTAGGCCTTTATTTTGCTGCAAATACTTTTGATTTTTGCCTGTAGGTTCTAATAATTCATAACAAGAGTCTTTAATTGAGAAATGACATGGAATATCAGAGAATAATGTTCTATTCCAGCATTCGTACTTGTCCCATTTGAGCTATTACACGTGAAACTAATACCGTTCTTGGGTTACTTGGCTCTGATGATTTAATTCAAAATACGGCTGCTCAAAATTAGTGGGCAGAAACATATACACGACCCATCCTCCCTCAACCCATGTTTGCTGGGGGTACCCCTTCTGAAAACATGCTTGCCATCTGTGTACCCAACAACACACATAATCTCTCACTATCTGCTCCATACCTCAGTCTTGCATAGAAAGTAGTCTATATAAACTTAATGCACTGGCTTTTATTACATAAAAATTGTACCTGAAAGGCAGCACACGCTTCCTTTAAGAAAAATAATGCAATAGGAACGTCAAGATACAATTATCAACACGAGTGAAGATTCTGCACAGCATTTTGGAGTCAATCCCTAAAATCAATATGGAAGTGGTATCCGGTTTGCTGACTTCCCTGGATCCTTTCTTTGAGGGACCCCCAATTCTCTGCAAGGAAGGGAAATGTCTCAGGGATTCACTGTGACACTCTTAGTGGGAAAGCGACCAACCAAACCCGACAGCATGGGGTTTCTGCCCTTAAGGAAGTACTGAGAACATGACCTCACTAGATGGAGAGTTACCACTAGGTGAATATTTGAAGGCAGGATTGTCCAGTCCCCCTGCCCAAAAATGTCCACTGGTCTGAGAAGTTCCTTAAGTTGTTGGAGAGCTGCATCTAGTGGGTCACACATGTTGGACAGAGAGAACATATAGCTGTGTGTTGCACATCTGTCCCCCACAAATATCCCCAGTGAAACTACCAGAGATGGAACCTCAGGAACCCCTCTTCCCAAAGTCAGAAGTTTCAACCAGTTACCCAGCTTCGTACCTATTTACCCAGCTTGCCAGGGCAGCCAGCGGTCGCAGGAGCGTCTCACCTGTCTGGGAAAAGGTCTGCATAGGCATGGATTCCTCTGCAGAACTCTACTCTCTGTTATTTTATCCACAAGGACCCACATCTCATAAGGCTTGAGGGGCATTCAATCCATCAAGGGGCAAAACCAACTTCCAGAGGAAATTTATACACAATCCCCCGCCCGCCAAACTGTAGTGGTCCACTCGTGGTCCATCGACCACATGAATGTGGGCTTCTGAAATTCTAATGCATCCTGGAAGAAAATAAAGCCCTTTCCCTGTACAGTGTGAACTTTGGAGGTGGCATCTCCAACGAGGTACAGAAGCCCCTTCTTCAAAGGCTCCAATTGGTCACAGTGAAGACAATTATCTGGTCACCTTCAAAGGCTCCACGGAGTTTCTGTTCTCATTTGCTCTTGTCGCTCCCACCTCGGGACTCTTGCAGACGGCGTATATACATCAAACCTCACAAAGCTATGCAGAGGGAGGTGAGAGTGCGTGCTTCAAAAGTTCATAAAAATAGACAATTTCCACATAGCTCCATCTATCTAGCTTAGTCTTCGGGAACTTAGCTCTTCTGTTTATATAAAATACTCTAGCCCTAAAAGGCTGCTTTTTTTCCAACAGCCCAGTAGCACTTTCCAAGGAGAGGGGTGATGGCCAGTCTATACAGTACGGTGCACTAAGCATTGGCAGGCACTGGGAACAAGACTCGGAAGCTCAGAAATATCTCAAGTTGCCAACTGGAGACATGTGCTCTGTAGAAAGGCTTGCCTATGGAAAAACTGAATATAAAGTCTCAGAGCCTTTGATATCAGCTTTCACAAATGCCACCAAAAAGTTGGCAGAAAAAGAAAAGAAGAAAATAGACTTTCTAGTGGTTCGATTAAATGACTTGCCTCCCACCAGATCATTCATCTTTCAGTTACTTAAAGTGCGTATTTATAAAAAGGGGAGGTGGTAGGGCTCGGAATTTTGAATGAAACTCCACGGTAAGACAAGATAAAGCCAAAGAAATTCCAGTCTTTAAAAACATAACACAGGAAAGAGATAGAAGAAAAACATGCTGGAAGAAGGTTTGTCATTTACCACCACTCACGACATACTAAACGTCTACAATTGAAAACACTCCTCAAACAATATATATATACACAAATAAAATGTTTTAACTAAAAAAAACTTTAATTGGCTCTTTGTTCCCCAAACACTCCCCAGGTAGAACAAAACTATGTTATCAGCCAAGAATGACACTTCTGGTTAAAAGGAAGCAAATACTTGTGAGAAGGTGATGCATTGCATCTAAGAGGAGATGGGGTTTTGACAAAGCTTGCAGATGAGGGACACATATGCAGAAGCATGACTCTGGAATATCCCCAGAGCTCACTGCTTCTCGTTCAGGAAGAAGTTCTGCAGTGAGGTGCATACGATAGGCGTCACAACAATGCTAGACACTGCTGCTGACGACACTAGGTCTCCAGAGTGGGCACCAGTCCCCAGTGGATTTCACACACCTGCCAAGTGGCCACGGTTTGAATACAGGGGAGGCATTGAAAGGCAGAAGGATACAGCCCAGCTTATTTTACAGAGCACATCAACTCTAGCGTTGCCACTACCATGAACTGGATCAAACGGTCTCAAATTCACACATCTCCTGTCTCTCTGTAAGAGTGAAGAGCATTTTCTCTTTAAACTGGGTGGGGGTACAGGTGAGGCAGGGGGAAGAAGAGAAGAAAAGAGAAGGCACTGACCCAATTCAAAACGACTGCATATATCAGAATGGATTTTTAAGGACAGTAAGCAGCCACCTCAACACAAACACAAAACTTTACATTCGACATTCTTCAGCGGTAAGTAAAAACAAAACGAAACAAGAAATCCCAAAAGGAAAAATTAGGTACTATATCTGCCAGTGTAGCTATCATGGCACAAATCTAGAACTCTCTCCCACAACCAGAGCAATGTTTTGCGATGACAATGACACCAGTGTATAATAAAAGCAGTGTTATCATTTTGTAGCTTTCAAAGCTACATCTTGTACAGAGGCGTGTACAGTAAGAATCCATCCATTAATACGAGAGAGGAAGTTGTTGCTTGCAGGGCTTCCCGAGCTGCAGCTCTGTTTAACTGAAATGGAGCAATGACTCAACGTGCTCTCCTGCCAAACACCGTCGTGTGACACACGACTGAATAAAAATGGATTGTTTCTGGAATGGCAACAAAACTGCTTCTGTTCCCCACCCCTCAACCCTATAGGCGAGGGGCTCATAACATGTGTGGTGTCAGATGACCACTAAAGCCTTGCCCTATACAGAGTTCCAATAAATTAACAAAATAACACAAAAGAACCTTCCCCTGTCATACGCCCAAACACTTTCATAGCAACTAAATGCAAAAAAAATTTTAAATTTGAGCATACTTTCGAGGAGGAGGGATTCTACCCGTCACTCTCGCAGTTTTTATTAAATACATTTCTGTGTCTTAGAAAAATAAAAAGAATGGCCAATTTATTGAACCAAAATTATCTCACAGACTTAAAAAGCATGCCCAGTAAGCACAGCCCTGTAAGACTACACTAATATCAACTCAAAGCAATTTGGTTACTAAAATCAACCTGGTTTGAAGTTCACAGTTGATTACGACAAAGTTTATTCATTCCTTTCTTTCCCCCTTTTTGTTGTTTTGTTTTGTTTTTTGTTTTTGGCCCATATAAAAATAACATATTGCAACTCAAAGTGCATCTTTTAAAATAAACCATCAACTATCTTTATCAAATAAAATATTTACACCATTTGGTTTCTAGTGAGGAAAGCTCTTTTAGGCGATCACCATGGGGACGTCGTCGGAAAATCCAGTTATCATTGGAGCATCTTCATCGTCGTCCCCTAAAGGCAAGACAATCAGTCCTTGGTGAGTTCCGGGGCACTTCCGCCCAACCCCACACCCCGCCACTGACCCTCCATCCCTACAGCACAAGCCCCAGCTGGAAAAGTCAGCAGCTGAGCCAGCCAGGCACAAGAATCGATGCTGAAACCCAGCCCAGCTTCTCTCGGACACTCTTGGGTCACCTGTTCCCCATCAACGGGTGGCCAAGCTTATTTTCATGGTACTTGAAATTAACCAAATAAGAAAAGTAAATCTTCGACGAGAGAGGATCTTATTCCCTACCCCAAAGTCCAGTGGGTGGCTTAGGTGCCCCAATTTGAGTTGTCCACACCCTATGCTAGCACAGTGAACATCACTGTCTGTTTTCTCCTTTGAACCCACACTGCTCATGAAGAAAAAGATCTTACAGGGGTTTAAGCATTTAGCCAGACTCATGGTTGTCCCCTCGTGGGCCCTGGTACCATCCTGAACAACTAAGTGCTGATCTGCTTTCAGTGATCACTGCACGGCACCATGATGGGTGGATTCCTCTTGCCCCCAATAACAGAAGCAAAGAACCCACCAAAGAACCCACCCTATTCACGCAAGGCAGTCCAAGCGCCTGTGATAAAACAAGAAAGGAAACTGAGAAGAAAAGGGAGAAGACCTAATAACGAATGATCAGTGAGCAGGGAATACGTAAATGTCTGCATAAACAAAACAAAACTGTAACTAGTTGACAGAAAAAAATAAATATGTAAACTCACATTCAGCAGTCTGAGTTTGGACAAGCCCGAGTTTGGGGAAGGCCCCAAAACACACCTATTTAATTACATTTATTAAGTGGTCTACTTGCTCAATTAGCATTTAGGAATTTGAGCACACGGACATTTATAAAAGGAACATTTCCTTCTCTTCGCCATGCCATATGCCACCGATACGTAAAAGAAGAATGGCCAGTGAGGTTGTGCCAGCCATCAGAAAGAGAAACAGCAAGATGGGGAGGGCTTCTTTGGACAGAAGCCGATGGGGAAAGCATGGCTTTTTGTCTAGACTAACATCTCCAGAGACGTCAGGCCTCCAGGTCTGTGAAGGATGAGAGGGGTCGGAAATTCTTAAGAATTTGCCAATACTTTGGGAATACCCAAAGCCCAGGGTCTGCCCATCCTTCCTGTAAAAGGCAAGCTCCTATCTGTTCTTTCACAGAACTCCCTGTCTCGGGCACACTATTTAAGAGAATACTGGTATTTTAATTTAGGAGCAACTTCAAAGCAAAGGACTCCAACTGATTTCACCCAAAGCAGTGGGATCACTGGTTAGTAAAGCACTCTGCTAGCGTCAAAAGATGAGCTCGAGGCAGGCGTTTCCTCAGCAAGCCCCTGGCTTTGTGGGGTCTGCCCTGGGAGGAAGAACCCCGTGCCCTGCCGCACTCACCCAGGTCATCCCCCGAGGAGAAGACGGCCGAGCCCAGCCTGGAGCTGTAGTGGCTGTTGGCAAAAGCGGTGAAGCTGCTCTGCAGCCTCCGATGCTTCGTGTACAGGACGGCAAACCCGACGCCCAGGCTCAGCAGTATCAGGAACAAGATGGGCACCACCACGGCAGCAACGTCGGTAGATCTGGCCGCCTGGATCGCGGATGCATCCCCACCTGCCAAGGCAAGAGGCCAACCCGTAAGCCTCTCACGTAAGGGCGGGAGAACGGACTGGGCAACCCCTCACTGCCCCACCCACCCCAAAACGCCAAGAGCTTGCAACACCTCCCCGAACCGCCTGCCCGGTGTGGCACGTTCCTGCACGTGACGCCTGAATGTTTCCCGACTCCTTGTCATGAGTGATGGAGGACAGGCCTTGTGCGTGCAAATACGGTAATTACATTAGGCTCCTAATCACGGCCTCATTGGTTATTTAGATAATCTCTTGGAAGGGAGACCTTTGTTGGGGTACCAACACTGATTTCATTAGCGTTATTACTTAAGACCGCTTGCTTGCCTTACATAAGAGGACGTGAAATCAGACCACTAATTAACGAGATTGCAATTATTTCCCCCTACTTGGCACCAAAGTCACTCTGCACTGCAATTATCTGAAGCTCCATTAAGTGATACAAATGAGATTCCTTTACTGCAATACTGACTTAACAGCTCATGAAGTTTTATGAGGTTTTTAAACTTAAATAAGAGAGAGAGAGAGAATCTTTCCATATACATTTAACATTTTTTAAAAGCTCTGCAAAGCCATTTGGGTCTCTATAACCTAACAGTAATGCTCCCTTCCCACTGTTTTAAACAAATACTAGCTTTATCATGATGTACTGACAAAGTTGTAGCAACAGGGCTCTGGGGCAAAGCCATCTCCCTGTTGGGTTAGAGCCAGCCTTCCTGGAAGGGGTAGATTTTTATGTCATAAATCCTGGGGAAAGTCTGAACCTGAGGCAGGAACATGGCTTGCAGGAGTCAGTTTTAGCTAAGGAAGCAAAGTGGACTTCCTCGGTCTCCATGAGGAGCTTCATCAGGCTTGAGGTTGTTCCCTGGTGCAGGGCGAGGTGGTGCGGGCCAGGGCTCTGCCTTGTGGAGAGAGCTCCGGAGCTGCCCAGGGCTTCATCCCAACAGGTCCTCATAAAGACGGGCCAGAGAGCACCCATTTCCTGTGAGCCTGATCTAACAATTCGATAGCCGCGTCGTTAACTTCCTGCACTATTGACTTACTGGAAAAAACTCTCCCAAATCTCGGTTCACGTGTCCCAACCTAATCCCAGCTGTGAAGTGGTAAATTGGGGGAAAGCTCTGGGCTGGAGCAGTTAAGAGGAAGCCAGCGCGGTGGAGGCGGCAGGAATGAGTGAGCTCCCGTCCTCACCCCGCCTCCGAGGGGACGTGAACATCAAGGGGCAGGACGTGGCCCGAGAGGTCTACCTGAGAGATTCTCCCACCTGACAGTCTTGGATTTACAAAGGTAGCTGGCAGATGTCTTCACAGCAGTTTTCCCCAAAGTCTATTTCACAGGTTGCTAATAGGTTTTGCTTAAAAAGGAGACTCTATTTAAAAAACACTAGGACAAGAAGAGTTTGGTTGTTTGTTTCCTGTAGAAACTTCTCAAAACCTCAAACATGCGACAGTTCTCCAAGGGATGTGGTGTGCAAGGTTTCCCTCTTTTAGGGAGATGCCAAGGATAAGGATTCCACCAGAAGCCATGCCGGGAAGCGTGATGGAACATATAACAAGTCTAACATAAGATTCTGAGCTTAAGCACTGGTTAGTTCTTGGCTGGGAATAAATGGAACTACAAAGGCCAGTGGCAAAACATTTGTTGAAATCCTGGCTAAGCTATTACAATCTGAGCAGAATTTCCATGTAAATGGAAGGTTCCTCTCCCCTGCCATCAGCATGGCCCGACGCTGCTGTCTGTGAGTGTCCAGAAGACAGAGATCCCAGGTCAACTTCAGGCTTTGATCTGAGGCTGATGGTGAAGATGAAGGGGAAGGCTGGGAAATCAGGGAGTCTGTGATGAGATAATCTACTGACTTGCAGAATCCTAGGGAATATTAGCATATTAGAAGCTCTGAACGGTCCTCCAAAGAATAAAAACAAAACTCATTAAGCCAGTGCTTCCCAAGCAGAATCTCCTTTTTAAACAAAACCTCCCTTTCTTCTGCTTTACATTCAGAATATGGTCACCTTATAATCCCAGCTCCTCACACCATGCCTGACTCAGGAAGTATTTGTTAAATATATCAGTGTCTGATTAAACTGATGCATAAATGATTTTCCTTTGAGCTGCAAGAATATTTTAAATGCGTTTTAGAAAGACACATGTTCATCAAGCCATGCTACATCCTTGATATATTTCCCCAGAATTGAAGATGGAAATGGGCAGCAACAGCAACTTACCAGATCCCAACTCATCATAGAGCAGGACAGCAGGCTCCCCACAAATCTGGCTGCCAAAAAGGCATCGTGCTTGGACAGTGAAAGTGTAATTATGACCCAGTTTCAGGTTGGAGATTTTAAAGAAATTGTCAGTAGTATTCCCAAGGTAAGCTGTGATATTCATGGCACTATCAAACATGTGTATCTCGTAGCCCTGAAAACAAACACAGGAGGGATTGCTCAGGAAGTTAAATAAGGAATCTGACAGCTGCTATTACTGGTTCCAATTTTGTGAGCTCCTTATTGCAGACATTTATAGATGCTAAGGCAGTGTGTGTTTCGTACCAGATCTTTGTACATTAGCACTGAGATATTAGATTCAGAAAAGGGGAACTTTCTCATCCCCAACATCTCAAATAACTACCCACTTCTGAGCCACACAGTAGAAATGAAAAACACAGACGTAACAAAAGCCATTTTAACAAATACTTCAGTACAGAATTCAGAGTTCTGGTCAGCAATCCACTTATCTCAAGGAATATTAAATGAAACAAAGAATCCAGACAATATAGCAACAGGTCATTGAAATGAGATTGGACCAATAATAAATCCAAGTTGCAGTGGACTCCAGGCACGGGGTAAAAAATAAAAACAAGACATTTCTCCTTAGAACAGCCTATACAAACTCCATTGCTGGCTTGCAGCTCACTTCCTATCTCCGTGCATTCTAGCTCATCCAAGCTGATCTCAGCCCCAGACCAGCCTGGCCTTGAACTAAGCAGCACTGCAGCAGCTCAGGCTCTATTCACTGGGGGAGTGTGAAATAAGCATCCTACTTAGACCGGCTTGGGGAGAGTCTTGGACTCCTGTGCTGGAAAAATCCCTCTTGGAACAGCCCTAACCCAGCATGCTGGCTGGGATCCGGATTGACTCCCAGACTTCTCGGTTGATCTCCAAGTCTTCCAGTGTCATAGCTACCAGCACCTCGCCCCGGCAAACCCCCTCCCGTCTTATTTCTACCCACATATTGGGCCCCACTGCATAATCATGGTCTCCTGGTTCTCATTCTGTTGACCTGCCTCTTCTTTGAACTCTATGTCAGGAGGAAGGAAGAAGGACCCATTAAGCTTATGCTGGAACCCTCCACTGGGAATGGAATACTGACTGCAAGCCCAACCTTTATAAAGCCGGGCTCCTGCCACGCTGATGACAATCGGCTGCCCAACTGGGTCTCCCAATAGCACCTGCCTGGAGTCCTACTCCTGCCTTCTTTTTTATAAACTAGTAACTAGCATTTATTACTTTCTATCTAATATATATGTGGTGTAGGACATATGCAAAATACATAAGGGGGATAAAGAAAAAAAATGTAAATGATACAAACATCAGCCACCCATAATCTACTTGACCAACCCTCTTCGAGTGGGCATTTAGGGTGTGTCCTCTTTCTTACTGTCATAAATCAAGTTCTTTACGCACACTGTTTCCTTAGAGTAAAATCCTAGAAGAATTGCTGGATCAAACGATGTAACACTTTCAACGTTTCTGATACCTATTGCCAAAGTGCCTTACAGAAGGTTGAACCCATTCATATTCCCAGAGCACTCCTCTCCCCAACTATGACTCATATTGGTACTACCCTCCCCCAAAACTTTTGCCAATTTAATGTGAAAGTGCTGTATCTGTGCCGTTTAGATTACTAGTGAGGCTGAAACTTTATTTTCTTTTGCTCACTGCTGCTTGAAAATTTTTACCTTGTTACCTGTTCCTTATTCAATATTATAACACAGTTGACCCCTGAACAATGTAGGGGTTGGGGCCCTGACCCTCTGAGCAGTCAAAAATCCGAGAATAACTTAGAGTGGACCCTCTGTATCCTCGGTTCTGCATTCTTGCATTCAACCAACCACAGATGGTGTGGTACCGTGGGTTCCACATATAAGTGGACCTGCACAATTCAAATCTGCGATTTTCAAGGGTCAATGTGTTTCTGTTTTGAATTGATCTGAAAGCTTTCTTTACACTTAAATATATTAACCATTTATATGTCACAGTTGTGAGAGCTGTGAGAATTTTCAAATTTTAATTTAGCTTTGCTTCTGGCATCACACTGGGACGATTTAGAACTGTAGGCCTCTTTGCCAACGCTCTACCCCGAGGTAGCCACGGTTGATTTACTGTGTATCTATTTAGCTCACGCTTTGCTGACAATGGGGCCAACCCAGCTCCACTGGAGAATCCGTCCACCCTTGGATGGCAAATCTATTCCCAGGTGCCACTCTCCTCCTCCTCCTGTCTCCTGCTGTGAATACAGTAATTGGTCTGCTAATCACAAAATGAAACAAGGTGTTTTTCATATGTCAACAGACTATCTTCAAGCACTTCCTGCTCACTGGAAAGAAACTGGTAAGATTCCAGGTTGACAGTGCAGCTCGGTTCCCCAGTACTGAAGCCACAGCCCCGCCCTCAGGGTGTTTGGGAAAAGACGGGGCCCCAGTCCAGCCTCAGGAAGCACAGTGATGACTCCAGCCCATTTCCCTATCTTTCAGGGGACGACAAGTTCAGGATTCAAAAGTGCTTAGTGCAGAGATTCACATCTTTAATGGGCAGTATAAACATTTCACTAATTAGCAATCCCACAGAAAATGGTCCTTTAATTCTCAAGTTCACTCCCCTGCCCTATTCTTTCTTTTTATTCTGTGCCAGCATGCTGTTAACGAGCTCATCTCCAAAATGGCATTTCAATTGGATTTCCAAAGTCACTGAGAAGGAGGGAGGCACTTACCCTGCTTTCATTAAAATGCTTTTCCTTCAAAGCCAAGCTTTTCCAAAACAGAAGAACATGGTCATTTTCTGTTATGATTTTTAAGGCATCAGGTGCTGATAATGAAACTGAAAATTAAAGATGAAGTAGGATGCAGTTAGTGGCTCAACATCTAAGTCTCCGTTTTCTTGTCTGTCAAAGGTTGATTAAATAATGCTAACCTTGAAGGGATAGGTTAAGGAAGGAATAAAACACATATACCGCTTAGTATACAGCCTAGCACATTGTAGACACTCTTTAACTGGCATCTCTTTTGTTATAATATCTTTAGCCAAGAAATTTGGACATTACCTAGACTCAAGGATGGCCAAAAACAAATGGGGTAGGGGGAGGAAGGGATGGGGCGGGATGGAACCGTGTTCCAAGTTTACCTGGACTTCTGCTCTGGTACCAGTCTGCTTTCGTGCTCCAAATGCCAGAGGCCTTAGAGCTCAGTGAGGGGCTAGGGAGCTCGGTCTGAAGACAGAGCCCTGGAATGACCACAGAGCATGGCCCAGGCCCATGGTTCACACTGCCAGCCTCTGTTACTGACACTCCTGATATCGTCTGCTGCTGTCCGAATAACTGAGCTTATTACTTGCTCTCTGAACTTGAGCCTGACTGCTGAGCCAGCCTGGAGCTGGCAGCAAATCCCCCTTTAATCTGCTGCCCAGTTACTGGTCTCCGTCCATTTCTGCATATGATGTTGCCACAAGGAACCATGACGACTTCAGTCTAGGTGCCCAGATGCAATGCTTGGCTTTAAGTGGTAAATACTCAGTTTTATTTCCTAACTCTCTTGGAAATGTCAAAACCAGCTAGGGGAGGGGAGACTAAAGGAGATGGAGAATATGAAAATGACAGCCACTCCCCAGCCCACAGTGCCCTGGCCACCACCCTGCAGCCCAGATCCTGGGACCCCTGCACGGCTCTGCCCCAGCATGGACACTGCGGCTCGTCTTGGCACTTCCTCTGCAATTACTGATAGAAATCCCATGTCTTCAAAAAAGTAAAAAAGGAAAAAGGAAAAAAAGAAATCCCATGCCTAGAGGCGTGCTAGCGGCACTGGGAGTGCCTTGCTGGGTGAGGAGGCCTCCAATCGCTCGTCTGCTTACCTGTGGTAATTTTGATACTGGAGTCTTTGCTCATGTTCCCCAGCTGGACAATGACATGGTATTTCCCTCCAGGCTCCAGCTTGTTAAGGGTGTATTCCATGGTACTGTTGTGGGATTTTACCTTGTAGCTCCTGTCACTCTTCCTTATTAGATCTTTAACTGCAATTGCATACAGCTAGGACAAGAAAAAGACATTTTAATGGCAATCAGGAACCTGGAGTTTTTTTTACTCTTTGTAGTTCAATGGTTGCCCACGTAACATAAGTATGTCAGTGGCTGTGACCCCCGGCAACAATATTTTGAGCCCCAGTGTCTGACTCTGTTCTTTGGAAAGCCTCTGGGGTAGTCATGTCCAACCTTATAACAAGTATTCACTCCCAGATTTGTGCAGAGAATTGTCAGTTTGATCCACCTACTCCCCTCCCCCCAAAAAAACAACTCTAGGGAAAACCACATTTGTGGTGGCAGCAGCAGGTAGGTTGGAACATGCAAGAAAAACCCCAGTTCAGTGTTCAAATTCTCCATCTCCACCACTGCCATAGTGTCGGGATGTCGTCAGAGGGGAACAATGAATGGAAGTGTTCAATCCCAGCTCTAAAAGACAAAAAAAACCCATTTACTTTCTCCCAGGTTGCTGCTTACATCTATGGGGACAGGGAGAAAATAACAGGACAGGGAGTAAGCACAGGCAACTCAATCATCAGGAAGAAGCTGAGAGTCCAGAGGAGTCTTTGTGACCAAGCATTTAGAACCACCCACCCCTGGGACGGCAGGAAGGGCAGAGGGCATGGAGGTCAGAGCAGCCTGGGCAAGGGAAAATGGGAGATTTTTTCTAGAATCAATGCCTCTTCCTTTAGGGCACGGGCTAGCAAACTTTTTTGTAAAGGTTCAGAGAGCAAATATCTTCGGCCTTGAAGAATAGATGGTCTCTACCACAATTACTCAACTCTCTTGTTTGTAGCATGAAAGCAGCTGTAGATAATGTGTAAACGAATGGGTATAACTTGGTTCTAATAAAACTTAATTTAGAAAAATAGGCAGTGGGCTAGATTTAGATTTGTTAGTGAAGGCAGAGAAAGCAGAGAAGGAGGGACAAACCAGTATGGCAGCCAGGAATACTGGAGATGTGACAATGAAGAAGAGGCACCTGTAAGGACCCCGTCTTTGACCAGGCAGCAATAGGGGGAGACCTCCTGCTGAGCTCCAAGCTCCAGGCCTAGGTTTCTTGCCCCATTACAGGACCCACCCGCCCCCGAACCAGACCATGCGTCCCCTCACCAGGTCCTGGTCAGGAGAATCGTATGGGGATTCCCACTTGATGACGGCGGAGGTTTTGCCCGTATGAACCACGTGCAGGTGACGGGGAGGAAGCCTGCTATCCGGGATCATCCTCACCACGACGTAGTCAGAGGACGGCCCCTGGTAGGGCGCCACTGCCCGGACCTGAAACAAACACCACTCGAACTCATGCAGTTGTCACCAAACCACTGTTTCAACAAAATAGTGACATATGGATACAATTAAAATTCAATGCATACAAAAAGATGTAGAATAATTCCCCACCTACTCCAGATCTCCAATCCATTTTCCCAGAGGTAGTACTAGTAATGATTTTATGTGCTTCCTTCCAGAAATGTCCTACACAAATATAAGCCCAAATAAACGGGTATGTGTGTATAGATACGTACTTATATATGTGTGTACTTATGCATGCATGTATATGTGTAGCCTACTGTTCTTAATTTTTTTTACACAAATGCGAAAACATTACACATATTATTATGCTCTTCGCTTCTTTTACTTAATAATACAGCGTGGAGATTTTTCCAAATCAGTACATTTGGAGTTTGTTGTATTTGTGTTGGATGGTTGCACTATACTCCATCACAAAGATAAGCCATAATCCTTTTAACCAGTCTTCTCTTGATAGAAATTTGTTCCAAATCTTTTGTTTTCACAAGCAACAGTATACCAAACATGTTTTTCCATATACCTTGGCACACATGTAAAAGCATGTAAGCTAAATTCCTAGAAGTGGAATCTGACAAAAGCTTTTATTTATTCCTGTGACCCATTCGCCAAGTTCTCAATCCTGCACAAGGGAGCTGTAGTTGGTTAAGTGGCCGTTCATTCTGTGTTTCAAGTAAAAACCTGATGCTTGTGGAAAAGAACCATCCTCCCGTGTCTCTCTCTCTCTCTCTCTCACACCCCCTCTCTCTCGCACAAATACATACACACACGCGCACGCACACATGCATCGCACGTGGATCCTGGAATCCACATCTCCAGCTCCCCAGGTCCTGGGTCTGAGCTAGGAGGCCAGCAATTAAGACATTCTCAAAAAATAAAACCTTCCTCTGTACTCCTGGCACAGGAAACTTACCAGAAACAAATACTGCTCTTCCCCACTGACAAGGACTGTTTTGTTGTGCTGTGATGTAGTCAAGCTCTTGGGGTTGCGATAGAGGTCAAGAAAGGACGTGGCATAGAAGATGCCGTAAACCTGGTAAAAGGAGAGAACAGAAAAGGACACCAGTTCAGTGGCCAGTGACCTCACTCTCATGAAAGCCCTAATTTAAGACCCGGGGAACCGCTTCAAATGAGCTCACAAAGAATTCTTCATTCAACATCTGTTTCATCAGCATTTACAGAGAAGGCACCCTGGGCCAGGCAGTGGCTTCCCACCTACAAAGATAAATACGGTGCGGACTCTCCTCAGAGCTTGCTTTTTTGAGGCGAGCCAGGCAGAGAAGAAAAACAGAATTACCAATAACAAGATGCAAATGTGGAAGGTTAGATGCTACACTAGAAGACTTCATAATAAACCGGGGAAAAGAGGGGGTGACCAAGGTGCGAAGGGGATAGCAAGTGTGCAAGCTCGTGGAGGGGGCACGGGGAGGGGGGGTGGGCACTGCCGTCTGACTAGGACGTTCCCATCCTCCCCTCCTCCCTCAGTAGAATCCTGGTTCTTAGTGAGAACTGCTACCTGGAAACATGCCTACACCCACACCTCCCTCCGAGCAGCAGAGGCCACGTGACAGGGCTGGTCAACAAGATGTCAGCAGATGTTCCAGGCAGGACCTCGGTGAGGACACACTGAAATGCAGGGAGCGGTGTCCTCCTTCTGCCCTCCCGCTGCCTGGAATATGCAGGGTGATGTGGTCCAGGAGGCCCCCTGGACTGCAAGGTGATGCCACAGGGTGGAGGTGGCAGGGCCTGGGGCCCAGATCAAACTGTGCTGCGGCTGTAGAAGCTCCCAGATGGCTGAACTCCAAACGCTGACCGACTTGTAATTAGGAGGGAAATAAACTGTTGAAAGCCACGGTTACTCTCCATTCCTGTCCTGTGCGCCCATTCTTAAGCCTAATTGGTACACGTGGAGTTTAAAGCAGGAGGTGGGAGTCTGATGGCCTCGTGGAGGGGAAAGTGGAAGCTGAGAGCATGTTTCTAATGGGGGAAGCATGAGGAAGCTTCCTTTGTAAGGTAGAAACAAAGGGCATTTTCTCCAAGAGCATATGAGCAGGCAAGAAAGGGGACTTGAAAACCGTACAAGTTTGGAGAAGCTGTGGGGATGAAGGGAGCCCATCAGGGACATGCAAAAGGACTTGTGTGTCTCAGATGAGCAAATGGGAATGGAACCTGTTCCATAGGGGAAGGAGAGAGCTCAGATGGGATGGCAGAGGGGGACCCAGGGTGCAGGCAGGCCTGACCCCAGAGAGGACAGGCCCGTGGCCACCATGGGGTGGAGGCTTCAACCAGGAGCCAGGAAAGGGGTCCCTGGAGCCACGGGAGCCAGGGTGTAAGAAGGCCCCACGCAGACAGTGATGGGGGCGGCTCTTGTGGTGCCGACGGCAGCCCTGAGTGAGACCCCAGCGTCCACAGTGAGATGAGGACGGGTGGAAGCTGAGAGCTTCGTCCAGAGGACTCCACCGGCCCCTGACCCTCGGAAGGCTACCATGAGTGTAAGGGGTCTCTCAGCAAGGAGGAGGCCAGGCTAGGCTCCTTCTCCAAGTTCACGTGTGGTGAGACACTAAAAACGAGTCACGGGCCAATGTTCTGTACATGACGCCCCACTCTGTGCAGACAGCTGGGGGTGACAGGTGGGCAGGCTCTGAGTTGGGGACTTAAACAGAGACAAAGGCCCCTCTGTGATAAGGGTCTACTTCCAGGTAAAATGGAGACCAGGGGGTGGCTCTGGGGATTCTCATCTCTGTCCCTGCCCCAGAGTCAGGTTCTGGAGCGACAGAAGAGCCCAGGCTGTTAAATCAGCTGGACCTGAGCTCTAACTCGGCCTGCTGCTTACTGACCCTCGACTTTGGCCAGTTACTTCGCCCCCTCTGAGCCACGGCACCTCACTGGTGGAGCAGGAACGTTTACCCCACAGAGCTGATGAGAGGAGTAAGTGCGAGGCCATGGATGAAGGGCGGGCATCGTGCCTGGCACACAGTGGGTGCTCAGTTAACTCCTGCCTCTCCTTCCTTCTTCACGGCTGATCTCACAGACAATTACTTGCAAACCCTGGTTCTTTCCCCATGAACCAGTCCTGCCCCCAACGCACACTGAGGATGCCCTCAGAAGACAAGACGCACGCCAGTTCCCCCTCACCAGCCACTGAGGATTCACTAAGGCTCAATTACAGATTTAGTTCCATGTGCTTTTCCATTTGGGAGACCCAGAAAACAATCCTCCCCTTCAAGACCTTACAAACTAGTTAGGGAGATGAGAGTAGACAGAAGATATCAAATCGGATACGTAGTATCTAATGAAACATTATGCTGTATGGCATCAACTCTAAAGATTTAGCAGCTCGTAAGGGAAAGAGATCCAGTAGAAGAGCTAGGATTTGACTACACAGCAGGAGGAGGAGGAAGGATTCCAGGGAAGAGAGAGCAGACGCCATGATGCAGAGGCAGGAGGGGCATGAAAAGAGGCTTGGGAAGGTGCACCTAAAAGCAAAGGAGGGTGCGCACTGTGGAAGGTGGGAAATCAAAACCAGGCTCAAACAGAAGCACAGATCTAATTCCAGTGAGTCAAAATGCACACATGAAAACAAAAGGCCTATATACAAGTAGAGCCAGCATCCTGGAATGAACTGGGGCGGGGCGTGTTTGGGGGGACAGAGAAAGCAACCTGTGGGTGGGGGATCCCGTAGGTGAGGAGGGGCTAGAGGAGCCTGAGGCATGGTCCTCAGGTGCGATACTCATTGTCCCTGCAGGTGACTTCTCACCTATCCCTAGGTGAGACTCCCAGCTCAGGAATGTGCCCCCTCCTCACACTAGGTCTATTCAGCAAACAGCAGGGGGCTCTTTGTCTTGGATGCCAGGCCAGGATGCAGAAAGGGATGCTGGGGCAGGATGTCAGGCGCCTCTAGAAGGTAATCCAGAACTGACTACAAGGGTAGCTTGTGTTTGGGGTGAGAAGAAAAACAACAGCAACAGAGGGGGAAGCCCTGGGGGTGTCTGGTGGCTTAGTGCCGGGGACAGTCCATCCCTACTCTGCAAGGGTCATCCTGGCTGACTTACCACATTCCTGGGGCCGGTCCAGGTGCATTCCACCGCCGTCTGATTGATGGCCTTGGCTTTGAGGCTCGGGGCAGGTGGGCGGACTCCTCTGGTCGTGACATGCTCAAATGCCAGAGGACTGTCCCCCAAGTCAGTCTTGGCCCAGGCAGAAATCTCGTAGGTTGTATGAGCTGTCAGGTTGCCAACTGGGGAAACAGGGACAAAGGGCTGGGGGCAGCAGTCAGGAATACATACCTTTATATGCACACCCTATTTTTTTAATGTAATCTCTCCATTTAAGTGAGCCCCACATGCTGTAGAATTTTTATTACTTTACAAATTCACTCGGCATGATTTATTAATGACTACTGCAAGCAACACACTGCATGGGCACGGGAAAATTCCTTTTAAAGCTGCCCATCTGGGGATACAAATTGGTACGACCCTCCTGGAGAGCCATTTGGCCTTGTGAGAGTCTTGAAATCCTTCATAACCTTCAACACAGTTAAATGAGAGGGATCCAAAAATTTGTGCAACCAGGATGCCCGTCACAGTGTTTGTTATGGTAGAAAAAAGTATAATCATCTGACTGCCCAGCAACAAGGCAATAGTTAAATAATGTGCATCCATGAGCTTCACGTGCATTCCGTGAACTATTACGTGGCCACTAAAGGTTGTTTCCAAGAATATATAATGAAACTAGAAAATTCTGTTATTTACATTCAGTGAAAAAGGCAGGATATAAAATTATATATAGTATTATTCAAATTTTATTTAAGAAGATATAAAGAAATCAATGAGGAGGAAAAGTATTAACTTAGGAAATACCCAAAATGTAAAAGTGGTTTCCCTGGGAAGTGAAATGATAGGAAATTAAAAATTTGATTGTACCTTTTTTGTTTTCTAAATTTTCTGTAATAAACATGTGCCCCCTTTCTAATGAGGGGAAACGTTATTAAAAACTAAAAGAGCAGTGAACCAAACGGAGGATTTGCTAAGAGGGCAGCCTTTGGAATCAGAAGGACTTGGGTTCAAGGCCCAACTCTACCCTTTGTACTTGTACAAGCAAGAATGAAGTATTCAAACTCTCTAAGTTCATTTCCTTGTTGGTAAGATGGAGGAAAGTGACAGCACTTATACCAGCTGGCTGTTGCCGGGAACAAAAAAAAGAAAATGCCTGTAAAGTGCTTGGCATGACGCCTGCCGTGGAGCGAGCCCTTCGTGTGTTTCAGGCAAAGGCTGGTAAGACTTTTGTTCCCGACTCTGCCAATTTCTATTGGTGTAATGCTGAGGTGATGAGACCACAGCCTTTGGAATTAGAGAGGTGTGGCTTCCCATCCTGGCTCTGCCACCTTCTGAGGGAATCACTCAGTCCCTGAACCTTGTTTCCTCATCCATAAAATGAGTAGATCCCACCGCACTGTTCTGGAGGTGTTATGTAAAACAGCACACACAGGGTGCCTGGGTAAATGCCTGTATACAGTAAGTGCTCAATGTTAGCTATACTCCTGCACAAACTCCTTAGGCAGCCTTCAGTTCCCTCCAGCCAAAAAAATATATTGTATATAACAGAACGCCTGTTAGGATTGAAAGTACTTTGCAAACAGACTAGAAGGGAAGAGTAGAAGCTCCCATGTCCTCTTCAACATTCACAAGCAGCCTTGACCAATGAAGGTTTTGTCTTGGAAATAAATTAAAATCCTTCCTTTAGTCCATTTTCAGATATGAGGATTTTAATTGAGACTCACTAACTGTACAGATACAAGAGGAACTGGACCCTCTTCCTTCCTTCTCTCCTTCCTTCCTTCGCTCAGTCTGTTGGTCCATTCGTTCAACAAATGTTTACTGAACGCCAATTATGCAGCAGGCCCTGCGCTACCTTGTATCAGCAAAGGAGGAGCAAACCAGGGCAGTAAAAAGACAGACAGGTAACTAAGCCCAGGAACTCTCTTTTGGGAGGCAAAAAGCATCTGTAGAAGGTTAACCTGGCTTCTTTCCAGTGTTTCCCCCTTTTTAAGCCTCCAACTTCCATGAAGAGACAACAGGTTAGAAGGGGATTTGGGGAACCACCCAATGGATCCCTCACCTGGACTCAGGAGTCGCTGACAGCATCCTCAATGGACAACACCTGCCCACTCAGAACGGCTGCAGAGAAGACCCCCCCACCTGTCCCGGCGCCCCACACAAGCTCTACTGCCAGGAAAGCACCGGTCTAGCCTTCCCCCTTACACACCGACCAGCTCCAGGGCGCTACCTTTGTGTGACAGTATGCTTCCTCGGAAGTTCAACGTTCTCTTCTCCTGTCTGTGGGTGTCGAACGCCCAGAAGAGGTTCACCACATAGCCATTCACCTGCCAAGAAGCAAGAGCCATGTTACACGAACAGTACACACTCACAGAGCTCACCGGACACTAAAGGAGGATCTTTTCTGTTGTTCCTCGGGTATCTCCCTTCTTACAATGGACGGGCTAGTCCTTTGGATTCTTAAACCAGTTCCATTTGTGCTATCATTGAATACATATACTCCCTCCTACTTCTAAAAACAAATGTGAGACCATTTATAATACAACATATAGATTCAATGACACAAAAAATTTAATAAATAATAAAAGGACAAGAACCAATTTAAAAAAGGCAGAAAGAAGGGAATTCCTTGGAGGTCCACTGGTTAGGACTCTGAGCTCTCACTGCTGAGGGCCCGGGTTCAAAAAAAGAAAAGGCAGAAAGGATAAAAACTGAAAAGGTAATTAGATAACAGTAACTAAGGATCAATCTTAGCTCAGGTGGTCCTTGCAGTCAAGGCCAAGAGGTCAATACAAAGGGGGCTTGCTTAGATCTCTTTTGTCTAATAGGAGCAAACATATCCATGGGTCAGGAAAGACTACCTTTTCCAAGTTCTGACCTCACAGAAGGATTTGATGTAAAGGTCTTTAAAAATATTGGCCAATGCACCAAATTAAAATGTTTTCAAGAGCAAAGACTACAGAGACAAGGTCTACACAAGGCCATTTCTGGCATCAGCTGTCTCTGAAGCCAAGGGCATGACACCAAACTGTAGTTCAGTCAGTGGCACAGGCTGTTGCTCCCACCACAGCTTCACAGACAGGGAGGGATGTGAGGAGAGACAGACAAGAAAGAACCCCACGAAAGGTGTGTGGCAACTTGGGAAACCAAAGGGACACAGACAATCACGGCGAAGTTGGTCAAGCAGATGGACCAAGCGGAGGGGAGGAAGGTGCTAGAAGGGGAGACTATTAGGTGGATCTAAGTGGATGTGCTTCCGAGGTATCTGACTCTCTCCTAAGACTCACTCTTGGGAACCTCTGCATTAGCGCTCAGCACCAGGAAATCCAATAAAGCTGAAAATTACAGGGCATACATATTCTGTTAACACCGACTCTTTATTTGCACTGTAGCTGTGAACCATTTAATTATATGGTTAAAAAAAAAAAAAAAAAAAAAAGGCACCAGGCTGAGGCAGAATAATTACATGTGAAGACTCAAGTTGTTCTTCGTGGGGGGAGGAACCAACCTAGGAGCGGTATTTTAGCTTCGCTGGATCAAGTCATTCACTTTTCTTAATCTTCCCGTCCTCTGCCGTATTGGTTCCCATGCAAAGTAAAGCCCCACCCAACCGCTGGTTTGAAATTTCCACGTTACCTTGATGTCAGTGTGCACGGACAGGGTAAAGCTTAGAGAATTTTCACCATAGCTGTCAATGTGGATGTCTGGGGGTGGGATCACTGAGAACAAAAAAGGGATTCAAAAAGAGAAACCAGGTGATGAAAAGGGAAGAAGGCAGGACTTCACAATTTTCAACTTAAGAGACAAAGCAATCTGTCAGTTGGGGAAGAAAGGGCATTTCTTTGGCTGCCTCTACTCTTCCCTTTTACCACTGTTGTCCTGAAGCTGAGGTTGGGTCCATAGTTACCTGGTGAACACATAACTATCTTGGCTCGGTCAGCTATCCTGGCAATTAGGTCGAGCAGAAAAGTTCCATTATGTAAATGTCCCTCATTAACCCAGCTTCAGCCTGGTTCTGAAAGGTACAGGGATCACACTGAGAGCCACCTGTATTGGCACCAACAAATTCCCAGAGGGCTCAAGTCCTTTTTGAAGGTTGACGGCAAGCTAAATCTTAAGTCCTAACTTGTAAATGCGCGTGTGGCAAAATGGAAAGAATCTGGGCTCTGGAGTCTCACAAACTGGGGTTCAAATTCCTGTTGCGACACTTAGCACCGTGTGACCTGGGGCAAGTTACCTGTCCTCGTTAAGCCTGGAGATGCCCTCTGTACTTCTCAGAGGTGGGAAAATTCACTAAAATAATGCATGTCAAGTGCCTGGCACTCAACTACAGTTCCCTTTCTCTCCCGTTCCCACGACAGATTAAAGAGCTGATGTGCCACTGGCATTCTCAAAAAGATCAGAGCTCAAGCTGGGAGCTGAGGGGACGAGGAGAATACCCACACACTCCCTGCTCCGCAGACTGGCTGGCTTCACTAAGTTTAGCTGCCCCTGTCCTGATCTCAACGACACCATATTTTACAGGCGACCAGATAGTGACTCTCCATGACTCAGAGCCTATTTCTCACAGGCTCAGATTAAAGTAAAATCCCCCAAGCACGTTCCAGGCGACACTTCTGGCTTTAACACCCGCCAATCCAAAAACGAAAGCCCCAAGCGCCAAAGCTACAATCAGGAAGACGAGCTGGTCCGTCTCCCATAGAGTGCCAGAGCCTTCGTTTCACTTGCTTCAATTCACTCACTCATCCACTATTTCATCAGCTCCTACCCGACACCACCCTCGAGGCACGTGTGCAAGGCAAGGAGCCCCGCGTGGCAAGCAGGTGGTACAGTGGTTCAGGGCACAGGCTCTGGACTCAGGAGATCAGGTTCCAATCCCAGCTCTGTCACTTGACTGACTGCGTGCAAGTGACATAACCTTTCCAGTCCCTTATCTGTTCTTATAGTTGTTCTGAGGGTTCAAAGAGATGAGCTGGTGTATGCAGAGCAGGTCCATGGCAAGTCGTAAGCTATGACTTTGATCAGCTCAAGTGCTAGAAACTACCACCTAATAAGCATTGTCGGTTGGTGCCCCTGGGGCAGTAACAAGTGTCAGCATGGCACTCTCTTAAAAACACCACAAATAAACATGGACAAGATCATCTTTATCTTGGCTGGGAAGGAAGGACTCCTTCTATTTTGGCTACTGTGCCTGAGAACAAGGGCATGAAGTCCTCTGGAAATCCCTTTGTATGTTTTTATTATAACAAATGCTCAGTTCTAGAAGGAGGAATACCTTCAACAGTCACCCCAAAAGACTTCGTGTGTAAAGTACTATGGAGACGCCCACAAAAGTGCGTGTGTCGGGGAGAGGGAGGCTGTGTGAAGTTTTCTGATCTCTGCTTCTTCATTTTCCAGTCACACTGAAAGTTATTTCCACAGAGTTATTCTATCTTCTCTAAATCTGCAGACGCTGGAATCACTTACCTTTTCCTTTTATGGTGGTAATGGATTTAGAATCGCTCCAGTTTCCTATTCCACGACTGGTCACTGCAGCCACCTTTCAAATCAGAGCACGAATTAGTATGAAATAAAGGCAACATACCACACAGTAAGAATCCCGACTGAGAGGAAGTGGTGAGGCTTTGGCTATAAGGGTGGAAGAAATTATACACAGAGGGATTCAGGAGAGTCAGAGGCCCCAGCCGCTGAAATAAGACAGGGAAAGAGACAACGGGAGGGAACCTGGGTAAAGGGAATTGTGATAGCACTGAAATTATAAGGGAGTCTGTGTATACACTTAATGGTCTCAAAACATGTTTTGCACAAAATCTCTTTTCTACTGAAGATGTTGATAATATATTTCATAAGAACCCCACAATATCATTTTCTAAATGCTACTTATCATAGCTCTGCATCTCCCTGCAGCTAAAAATAAGCAGAAAAGAGGTGGGTGCAAAAGTAATTGGAGCTGGAACATTAGCAGAATATCTGGGTTAAAAGCAGGTAAAGCTGCATTACCATCAATTGTTGGTTATCTGAGCAAAGTCTGATTTCAAGTTCTCTGTGGCCTTGGTTTACGGGACTGAAAGAAATGACAGGCTTCCAGAACAACAGGTTGGGTACTGAGCACACCACGAGTAAGCATCTCATAAAGGTAGGCACGGAGTTCTCATGAAAGGCCAACCATCTCCCCATGCTCCAAGACCACCTGGACGCCTAAAACGCGTGCGAACACTCACTCTGACAGTGTACTGAGCGTTGACCAGTAGGTCCCTTATTTCTGTCAAGTTGCTAAGAGCTCTCTGGGAGGCCCACATCTTGGAACCACTCCTGCTGTACTCGACCTGAAGTGAGGAGAAAAAGAATACTATGGACAGGTAACCAAAGGTCTGGGCATCCCGACATCTTGCAAGGAGGCAGGCGGAGAGAGGGGAAGGCGAGATGCCAAACGCTCCAGAGGATGGATGATTATTTACAAGGCGACAGCAAACCACGCCCTTGTCACACAGAGCATGCCTCTGCTCTACCAGCCCCGGCAGTCTCCCGCGCTCACCCGCGCACAGCCCGCTGCCACAGGGACTTACGATGTACTCCCGAATGAGGCCGTGGCTGTGGGCGGGAGGGGCCCAGCGGCCCACGATCACTCCTTCCACTTCCCTGTGGAGCGACAGCTGGAGGCTCTGAGGGGCGTCTGGCACTGGAAGAGAGGCAATTCAGGGTTAAAATCCATCTGCATACTCATCAACTGGAGGAACTTCCCTGAGCTTAAAAACTCGGACGAGAAAGAATCCAGAGCTGGCAGTGGGACCTATCCACTAGAAAGCGCTGTTAGCTGACAGAACACCTTTCCCCTCTTCCAGAATGCAAGACCTGCTTGCATTCATCACACATCTAATGACTGCACATGTCGGACCACGGCTCAGCGAGTCTGACGCAGGCCGGGGGCTCACAAGGGCTGCAGGACAGAATCACTTGGGCGGGCTAAGTCACCACTGGCCCTGGGCTTTGATGCTGAGATCTTAATTGTCAAGGACGGCGTCTGCTGTCCTGAACTCTCGTACAACCAGAGAGCCACTGGCGTGGCTACAAAGAAATAAAACTTACTTGCTCTCTTTTTTTTTTGGCCACGCCGCGCAGCATGCAGGATCTTAGTTCCCCAACCAGAGAGCAAACCCATGATCTCTGCAGTGGCAGCCCGGGGTCTTAACCACCGGACCGCCAGGGAAGTCCCAAGACTTACTTTCTAATAGCACGGAACCTCTAAATTCAAATGAAGAGACCCCCTTCAAAGTAGGCTCCTTAATAACTTCAGTGCTGGCATTTCTAAGACCTTTCAGGATCTTCCCTTTTGCGACTGCCTTCAGGGCCCAATTAGAAACCACACAGAAACCAGCTACAGTGCTTTCCAGTCAAACTTCATTTTGACTGCACAGTAGTTATTCATGTTGATAATCCGCTGAAGATGAATATTAAGGGTTGAACTGTATCACCTCCAACCCCAAATTCAGGTGTTGAAGTCTTAACCCCCAGTACCTCAGAATGTGTATTTGGAAATAAGGTCTTAAAAAAAGTCATTAAGTTAAAATGAGGTCATTGACCCTAACCCAATATGACTGGTGTCCCTATAAGAAGAGGAAATTAGGACACAGACACACACAGAGGGCAGACCACGTGAAGATGGCCGTCTGCACGCCAAGGAGGCCTCAGAATGAAACCAACCCTTGACCTTGGACTCCCAGCCTCCAGAACTGGAAGAAAATAAATGCCTGTGGTTTAAGCCACCCAATCTGGGGTACTTCGTTATGGCAGCAAGTGAATACAGTGAATGTTCATCAACAAGCCATGGCCTGCAAGCCCTTGGAGGGCAGGAACTGTGTCTTATTCATCTGATTCTCCAGTGTCTAACCTAATTCCTGAGCAGTAGTAGGGACTCAGCTACCATCTGTGGAAAGAAGATCAACGAATGGGATATTTCAAAAATGGTTCCACTTAGAGTTTAGCTAAGCTAGCCCATGGTATTGCTGCCTCAGCATCCATTTTGTTTAGACAAATAGGCTAAGGGGGCCTTAAATTGACATGAGCCCCCAAGCAAGCCCTGGATCACAGCCCGAAGAGTCACAAGCAAATGCAAATCCCTAACATGACTTCCCCAAGGGCCCTTGTGATTAAGTCTCTCCACCTCCCAGGACCTTCCCCCTTGTGCTCCTTAGGTAAGACTCCCAAGAAGTTTACCAAAACCCCCCTTTTTTGGTGTGAACTGGCCAATCCAGCCCTAGCCCAGGAACTCCACAGCACTCCACCCACAAATCCTGAAAAAGGCGTGTGCCCCAGGTCCTGCTGCCTGCACCCTGCCTTGACCTCCTGCGTGGCCCCTTGAGGTATGCGTACACCGCCTTCAGAACCTGGGAGTAATAAACTTCTCTATTTCACTTCCCCTGGTGGGCTTTTGCTGACTCTCTGACACTCTCTCTGCTCTACTGAACAAATGTTATTCTAACAAAGTCATAACTCATAGATTCTTTTTTGTTTGTTTTGTTTAGCACTTCCTTAATTTCTTTTTTTTTTGAATTGAAGTATAATTTACAATGTTGTTTTACTTTCAGGTGTACAGCAAAGTGATTCAGTTTTTGTATTTATATATATATATATATATATATATATATATATATATATTCTTTTTCAGATTCTTTTCCACTGTATATTGAGCATAGTTCCCTGTACCATACAGTAGGTCCTTGTTGTTTATCTATTTTATATCTAGTAGTGTGTATCTGTTAATCCCAACCTCCTAATGTATCCCTCCCCCTCAATTTCCCTTTGGTAACTATATGTTTGTTTTCTATGTCTGTGAGTCTATTTCTGTTTTGTAAATAAGTTTGTTTGTATCACTTTTCTAGATTCCACATATAAGTGATATCATGTGATATTTGTCTTTCTCTTTCTGACTTACTTCACTTAGTAAGCACTTCCTTACACTCTGGCACTACCAGATGCTCCAGGCTTATCTTGTAGATCTCCTGCCCCAGGCCTGGATTTGACCATTTCTTCAAGGAGCCCTGCGTCCTTTTATTGAAGAAGGCATTAGAAACCTAAATCTGAATGATAGGTATGCTCAAGGCTATTAAAGTTTTTCTGGGCCTTCTCAGCTGACAAAGCAAGGAAAAGTATGTGTGTGTACTAACCTGTGCACATACACATATCTATACATATTTTACGTGTAACCATTTACATGCACATTAAGATAAACATGAGTTCATATTAACATCTCCAAATGTAAACATGGTTCTGATGGCAACTGCAAATGAAAAGTTCACAAAACCTGGGGAGCAAAGATCACGGGAATAAGCACAGTCACCCAATGTCAACTACTGTGAAGGGGGAAGAACTAGGGAACTCTCTATGACCCAAGGGTTTTGGTAAGTTTCCTTAAAATGAACCCACAATACTTCTGACAAGTCTCATACGTTAACAGTGATGATCTCCTAAGTACCAAATACTGGGAAATACCTAGAGACGGAAGGTAGAGGTAGAAAGAGGGCAATGGTGGGCAGAAAAACATTATGTGTGGTGATCATTTTGTAATTATAGAAATATCAAATCACTATGTCATACACCTGCAACTAACACGGTGTTGTAGGTCAATTATACTTCAATTAAAAGAAATCGTGTTAAGACATCGAAAACAAACGTATGATTACCAGAGAGAAACGGGGGAGAGGGATAAATTAGGAATTTGGGATTAACAGATACACACTACAATATATAAAATAAATAAACAACAAGGACCTACTGCACAGCACAGGGAACTATATTCAATATCTTGTAATAACCTATAATGGAAAAGAATCTGAAAAAGAATACATATATATGTGTATAACTGGATCACTTTGCTGTACACCTAAAACAATGTAAATCAACTATACTTCAATAAAAAGAATTGTATTGAAAAAAAAAAAAAAAAAACGTGACATAATAAGAACAACTCAGCCAGGACCATAAAACTTAGCCACGTAGGAAGCACAAGTACTTTTATTCCCACTCTCCTGAGCATCCTGGGAAACTCTCTGAAAATCCCACGTAAGGTCCTGTCCCTGCCATAAAAATAAGCTGTTGCACTTACATCCTTCTGGAGTCCTCAGGGTCACAAAGTCATTGGTGCTGTGCACCTTGCTCAGACACTGGACCTGGACTTTGACCTGATACGTGGTGTCTGGCTTCAAGACTTTCAATATTGTGTTCGTTTTATTGCTGTGGGTTTCCAGAGTCTTCCATATGCTCTCTCCAACCACCCTGGCCAAGAGAACAAAGATAGCATCACATCAAAGCAGCATGGGGTGGCTGAGATGTCTGAATCCGTCAAAAAAGAGCTGCTCTGTGCACACACAGAGTTTATGGAACATCCAGTGGCAATAAAAACATCATTTTCTCCCACGGCAAAGATGGGACCCACCTGTAGTAGACGTTATACACACAAGAAGCAGAGGGCATTTTCTTGGGCCGCATCCAGGTCAAAGTTACATCCCCAGAGAAGTCAGCTGTCCACTGAAGATTCTGTATTTTGTATACATTTAATTCCTCTAGAGAGAGTAAGGGGAAAAAAGAGAAATTGGTATCTTATAAATCTTGGATTTCAAAGGACCCAAGAGGTTCCTTGGTTTCAGGCAGACCTACTGTGATGTGGTCAGGCCACCACCATTATCTTAAGACACCCCAGAAAAAAAAGAGTTCAGACCTTCCTATATAACCTTTCCCAAGGTCTCCTAAATTTCCAAGCATGGCATTTCTCCTTGCATTTCACCTCCTTATCTGCACTGATTTAAGCCTGATTCTCAACAGGGAACGCTACAAATCCAAAGACAATGTCATGGCAGGATCCATTACTGCTATAGATTGAAACGTTTGTGTCCCCCAAAATCCATATGCTGAAACCTCATCCCCCATGTGATGGTATTATGGGGTGGGGCCCTTGGGAGATGATTAGGTCATAAGGATGGAGTCCTTGAAAATGAGATTAGTGTCCTTGTAAAAGAGGCCCGAGAGAGCTCCCTCACACCTTCCACCGTGGGAGGACACAGAACAGACAGGCTGTCTATGGACCAGGAAGTGGGCCCTCACCAGACACTGAATCTGCTTCAATCTCCGACTTTCCAGCCTCCAGAACTGTGAGAAATGAGTTTCTGTTGCTTCTAAGCCACTCAGTCTGTGGTACTGTGATAGCAGCCCCCAAACGACTGCTAAATGCATTCCAGACAGAAGGATGGCGTTCACCCCACCACAAAGCCTGACGCTCTGTGGGAGCAACGACGCCTCAACACGAGGGACGTCCTTCCAAAGCCAATCTAATATACTCCAATGTGAAATAAAAACTAAAAGAAACTCCTATGAAAGATCAAGTTAAATTGTTTTATTTGCATAATAGAATGCACTACTGGAATTAAGCAAATCATAATTCTAAAACACTACCTAATTTTTCATAAGTAGTATCTTTTGATTAAAATTATCATTATTTAAACCAAAAAAAAAAAAACCCATTCTAAGATGTAACTATTATATTTAGGATGAATAAACAACAAGGTCCTACTGTATAGCAGAGGGAACTATATTCAATATCTTGTGATAAAGCATAATGGAAAAGAATATTTAAAAAATAAATAAATAAAAGGATCCAAGTACCAATACAAGGACTAAAGCAAAAGAAAACAGAACAAAAAACCAAAAAAAACCAAAAACACCCAATCTAAGACCAACATTTCCCTGAGAGGGGCGAGGTGAGCTGAGGCTGCATCAGAGGCGGGACTGGGCCTCGCCTCACCTGCAGCTCCAACAGTGAGCAAGAACCTTTCCATTTTCAGACTGAGGAAGAGCTCGAGAGGGTTCGACCTCAGGGCCCACCCAGCAGGGCCGAGGGTGAGCCCGGGGTCCTGGGGGGCCACACTCACCGCTGCAGGCGTGCTCGTCGCTCTCGTCCGAGCAGTCCAGGAAGCCGTCGCAGCGCTCGGAGAGCACAATGCAGGCCTCGCCGTCCTCGCACCGGAACTCCTGGCCCGTGCAGGTCAGGGTGCTGTGCGTGGCTGCAACACACGAGGGGCCACGGTCACCAGAGGTTTCTCGTGTTCGGGAAAAGGGAACTCATCAGCTTCTGCTTCAAAAGACCCTCGGGATGGGGGTGGCAGGGACCCCACGCTGGCTCGCTAATCCCTCTTCATCTGACATTGACCAGGGGAATGTGCCTTCAGGAAGGGCCAGAGCTTTGGCGTCAAACAAACCAGGGTCTACATCCTGCTCTGTATGAGCCTGAGCTAACTGTTTAATTCAGGCGCACCTCGTTTTATTGTGCTCAGCTTTATCATACTCTGCAGATAATTGCGTTTTTTAACACATTGAGGGTTTGTGGCAGAGCAAGTGCCATTTTTCTAACTGCATTTGCTCACTTCGTGTCTCTGTGTCACATTTTGGTAATTCTCACACTATTCCAAACTCTTTCATTATTACTGTATTTATTATGTTGCTCTGTGATGAGTGATCTTTGATGTTACAAAAGTGTGGCAGAAAGATTACAAGTCATTGAAGGTGCAGGTGATGGTTAGCATTTTTTAGCAATAAACAATTTTAAAATGAAGGCATGTACATTATTTTTTTTTTTCAAAGAACTCCTGAGCCTTTCATTTATTTATTTATTTGTTTTGACTATATATATTTTTATTGAAGTATTGATTTACAATGTTTCAGGTGTACAGCAAAGTGACTCAGTTTTTTTTTTTTTTTTAAACAATCACTTTTTGTTATTTATTTATTTATTTTTGGCTGTGTTGGGTCTTCGTTTCTGTGCGAGGGCTTTCTCTAGTTGTGGCAAGCGGGGGCCACTCTTCATCGCAGTGCGCGGGCCTCTCACTATCGCGGCCTCTCTTGTTGCGGAGCACAGGCTCCAGACGCGCAGGCTCAGTAATTGTGGCTCACGGGCCTAGTCGCTCCGCGGCATGTGGGATCCTCCCAGACCAGGGCTCGAACCCGTGTCCCCTGCATTGGCAGGCAGACTCTCAACCACTGCGCCACCAGGGAAGCCCTACATTATTTTTTAAACATATGCTATTGCACGCTTAACAGACTACAATATAGTGTAAACATAACTTTCATATGCACCAGGAAACCAAAAAATTCGTGTGACTCGCTTTATTGCAGTGGTCTGGAACGGAACCTGCAAAATCTCCGAGGTCTGCCTGTAGTGCCCAAGTTCAGTTCCCCGGTATAAAACTGGGGTGACAACTCCATCCCTATTGTGTCTACAAGGACCCAGTGAGATCAAGCACCTGGAATACGCCTGGCTGAGAGCAGGCATCCACAAGGTGCAGCTCTTCCTCTACGGTACTTATTCCCGATCATCTGCTCCTATTGTTAATCTGCAGTCCAGAATGACCCTCTGATTTCTGGTTTGAGTGAGACTAATAATAATGAGATGAATCACAATAGTAAGAGGCATGTCTATTGTATGTAGTCTTTTTAATTGTTTAGCTTTTCAAAGTATTTCCACAGACAATGAAATAATGCAAATAAACAGCACGGATGAGTTAAGAGTTACGCAACTCATTGGCTAGAAACCATAATTTGATGTTCTCTCCAGTTTGGAAAGTAGATTTAAACTGCATGAGAGGCTCTAAAAAGGAAGCAATGACAATGTAACTGCAAATGATCCTAAAAAGAAGAAAGATGAGAATGGCTACAGAAACCGAATCTGCCACCCCAGGTAGGTCTGCACCGGGTCCTGGCTCAGGTACCTTGGGCCTTCATTATAGAGACTCACACGTGCCTGTTCAACCCCGGACAGGGAGAGTTATATCAGAACCCAACCCCACCAGTAAAGAGGGTCTAAAATTACTCTTGCTCCTCCACATCAAAGATGTTCATGTTCAAATTCCTGGAACATGTTAAAGTCACCTTATAAGGCAAAAGGGACTCTGCAGATGTGATTGAGATAAAGACCTTGACATAGGACTTAAGCCTGGGTTACCCGGGCAGGTCCATCCAATCACACAGGTCCTTAAAAGCAGAGACCCCGGGGCTTCCCTGGTGGCACAGTGGTTGAGAGTCTGCCTGCCAATGCAGGGGACACGGGTTCGAGCCCTGGTCTGGGAAGATCCCACATGCTGTGGAGCAACTGGGCCCATGAGCCACAACTACTGAGCCTGCGCGTCTGGAGCCTGTGCTCCGCAACAAGAGAGGCTGCAATAGTGAGAGGCCCGCGCACCGCGATGAAGAGTGGCTCCCGCTTGCCACAACTACAGAAAGCCCTCGCACAGAAACGAAGACCCAACACAGCCAAAAATAAATAAAAAAAAAAAAAAAAAAAAAAAAAAAAGCAGAGACCCTTTCCCAGCTGTGGTCAAAGAGGAAGATGTGAAGACCAAAGAAGGATCAGAGAGACGGAATGTTGCTGGCTTTGAAAATGGAGGAAGGAGGCCTCTAGAAGCTGAGAAAAGCAAGGAAACGGATTCTGCCCTGGAGCCTTCAGAGGACCCAGCCATGCCTTCATCTTGGTTTCAGCCAGTGAGATGTCTATCAGATTTCTGACCTACAGAACTGTAAGATAATAAATGTGTGTTATTTTAGGGCATTAAGTTTGTGGTAATTTATTACAGTGGCCATAGGAAACTAATACACACTTGAAACATTGTAATTTGCCCAGATCTTACATTGGGGATTCTACCTTGGTTTCCTGAGTTCAAACTGCAATTTTTCCACTGGGACTCAGAATCAGACTCCTCCCAGCTTGTGCTCCCCGCCCCATGGAAATATACACACAATGTTCCATACAATGCCTCTATCCATACTAGAAGAAATCCAAACACACCACTAAACCATGGTGGTTATCCGACAGTAGAGAATCTACAACAGTGGTTCTTAATAGTCTTCTGGGGAACGTCTAAAACATACAGATTCCTAGGACCTGCCCCAAAGCTACTGAGGCAGAAACACGACACTGGGCGTGTGTCGTATTTACAAGCTCCACAGTGATTCATCAGAATTGGCCAGCACTGAGGACTTCTGTTCTAGAACAAGGTGATCCTGTTTTCTATCTGAAGCACTGCATCCACTTCTGAAAACCACACTTTGAGATGTAGGTAGAGAAACTGGATAATGTTCTCAAGAGAGCAACCAGGATGGTCAAGAGGAACAGGTAAAGGATCCTGGGAGCTTTTACTAGAGATGAAAAGATACAGGGTTTGGAAGTAGGAGGTGAGGGCAGAATACTATAACAGCTGTCCTCAACTGATGAGTTTCCTTGTGAAAGAAGGATTAAGACTTCTCTGAATGTCTCTAGGATGGAGGTACAGAATTCAGTTTTTTAAAAGAATGCTCTAATATAGTAACTCTCAATGGGAGAAGGAAAATATCGAAACCACTTGTGAGGTTTTTTGCAAATCATAATCCCCCATCCCCTGGAGAATCCTTGTATCATACAGTTCTGTCATTTGCTGAGCAAAAATTGGTTTGCCTGAAGGAGCTTGGATGGGGGGGCTTGGTTACATATAAAACTGCATTAGAACATCTAGAAAAGGTTTGAGAACTACTAGTGAACAGTCTCAGAAGCCCAAGATGGAATTCATCCATCCATCCATCCAGTGAACACTTATGGAGGTCCTACCATGAATCAGCTGCTATTCAAGATGTTAACGATATGGTGATGTGTCAAACAGACAACGGACCTACCCTCATAGAGTATACCTTCTATTGAGAGAAACAGCAAATGAGTAAACAAACCAATATGTTACTTTAGATGGTGATAAGAGCTACAAAGAAACAGAAAGACAGTAATAGTAAGAGAGTGATGGGGCCTTTATACAGGAGAGTCAGGGAAGAACTCCACGCTCAGAAGGGGATTGTTTTGGAAAATACCAAGATCCCCATCACAGAATTACTCCACTTGGTAAGAATGTGGTAAAATATAATCAAAGAACAGCTGAACAGTAAAGCTGGAGGATGTCTGAGGTTTCTTTATGAAACATGTCTCAATATGTTAAAAGGGAGAAAACATAGTTTTTAGAAACTGGGAACAAGGCTGTCATTAATCTCCAAAAATTCTTAAACTGATTATTAAACAAATGATTAATGGGCACTTAGAACAGAATGTAGTGGCCTTCAGGGGCCAGCTTCTCTAAGAAGAGGCATGTCACGTTAATCCCACTTCCTTTGCTGATAGGGTTATCCGATTAATGGATTGAGGAAAATTGTAGATAGAGTACACCTTGATTTTAAGACCCTTAACCAAGCAACATCCTGATGTATAAGGCAGATTTGAAACAGGCTAAAGAAACTTATTTAAAGAATACCCATTAATGAATTAATCCCACCCAGGAGGAAGGTCCTATTTCATTTCCTCTTCGTTAATTAATGTTTAATGTTCTTCTTACTATACTTATCTGGCTCAGATGTTCCTACTATTATTTTGGTAAGTGTTGGATCAATCTGCCCTGTTATTTTAATGTCCCAAAGGCCCACTTTGTTCACTCTTTTAATGTACGTGCAGGATTTTACACTAATCCCCATTTAATTTCTCTGTGTTATTTTGGAGTATTCCTCCCTACAAGAACTTTCAACACGGTTTGATGAAAAGATCACAGTTTTGTACAAAAAAATACTGAATAAATGCCCCAGTCTGTTACTGGCGAGGTGACCCTCTTTGAAGCTTAACTTCCCTATCTCTAAAATGGAGATAATACCAGAATTATTATTATGAGAAACAAAGCAGAAGCACAAGACATCCTGCTCTCCAGAAGTCTTCCCTGGGGGAGACGGCCCCGCCGATGACTCACGGCAGTTGGCCTCGTCCTGGCCGTCCTGGCAATCCTGATGGCCATCACAGCGCCTCCAGCTGGGGATACACTTCTTCGGTTGCCGGCACTCGAACTCAAATAGGTCACATCGCCCGAGCTGGGTGGGAGTGGAGGCAGCAGTGACATTTGCTAGAAGAAAAGATTTTTAAAATTCACTTTTTAGTACTGAGGGGCTGGCCAGCAATAGCGACCTATTGGGTGTGTTGGAGATCTCGGTGCTTTAGGAATTACGACGGGGACCTGAACAGAAATGTGAGCTCTGGTGAAAGACGGCAGGTTGACGAGACACAGGGATCTCATCCTTCTCTCTCTCAGGCCCAAACTTAGTTGAAGACTTTGAAGACAGAGGTGAGTAAATCTTGCAGAAAGTAGAAAAAGAAAAGATTAAAGAAAAATTTTTTAAAGTTTTAAAAAAGTAAGCGGACTAGATCAGGAGATTCAACATATTACTGACGAGAGTTCCAGGATGAAAAAGAAAAGAGAGAAGAAAATACTAAGGGATATTTCAAGAAAAGTTTCCAAAACTAAAATATGTAAATTTCCAGAATAAAAGAGGACACCAGTGTCCACCACATTAGATAGAAAGAGACCCACAGCTGTGGGTCACACTGTGTAATCACTGTGTAATTTCAACACTGGTACCAAAAGGAAGATTCTACAAGCTTCCAGACAGTAAAAACAGATTACATATAAAAGATTCAAATCAAAATGGCTTTGGATTTTCCAAGAGCTGCTTTCTGAAGACAGAAATTCGAATGTCTTTGAATTTCTGAAGGATATATATATATATTTTTTTACAACCTAGAATTCCAAACCCAGCCCAATTACCAATCAGGTCTGAACACGGAAGAAAAACACTTTCAGACAAGCAAGGCCTCAAATATACCTCCCATGTACTCTTTCTCAGGAAATTTCTGGAAAATGTGCTCTACCAAAATGTGGGATTCAACTAAAAACCAAGAGGAAAGACCTGGGATATAGAAAAAAGGAGCTGCAACGTGAGAGAAGTAAAGCGAGTCCTAAGGATGGAGAAGCAACCTCCCAGAAGATACCTGTGCCCCAGACAACCCGCACAAACCAGAGAAACTCAAGACATAAACACCTTGAATGCAGGCCATCATCACCGTGTCCTTGGGCACCATATCATCATATTCACCTGACAAAGCTACCAGAGGGTGTGCTCCACCAAAAAAAGGGAGTAAACCAAGAAAACAGCAAGACACAAGATCCAGGAAAACGGGGAATCTAAATCAGGAGAAAGGCAAAGAGAATTCCAGGGAGGGCAGTGAAGCCCCAGGGTAAGGACGGGCGGCAGGCTGGGAGAACAGTCAGCCCAGATAGGAGAAGCCAAGCACCTCTTCCAAGGGAGATCTCCAAGGGAAACAATGGAGCTGAGAAATCACCTGATACGGTGACCTTGTGGAAAGCTACACCAAGAGGCTGCTGAAAGGGAGGAAGCACCAGCAAAAGATACAAAATAACCTGAGCCAACAAACAACAACAGGAAGCAATGATTAGCTTTGGGATACCGTTTGTATTCCATAGTTGGATAACTGGATTTTCAAAGGGCCTCTCCAACCCCCAGAAGCACTCTGCTAAAACAAAGTGCATGGAGAAGAGTGGGGGGGAAAAAATGAGGCCGGAGGACTGGGCCAAGGCACATCATGGCGCTTACACCTGGACAGTAAGGGCACCATCAGGGGGGTCCAGGCTGCGAGGGGATATAATTACATATTAGTATGTATTAGGCTTCTTGGAAGATAAATCGCAAAGGGGGAGACATGAGGCAGAGAACCCAGTTCAGAGACTTATCCAGTGAAGAAATAAGATCTGAGAGCTAGATGCCAATTTAACTTTACATGGGCAACATACATAAAAAAGAATTCAAAAAAGCTGAATGCAGCATCTAAACAGGAATCTGCTCATTGAATTAAGTCCGCATTTGCTAGAGTTGGTTAATGTCCTGCTCGGTTTCAGTAACCAACAGGCAATTTTGAGAGAGGGACAATCAAGTTACTTCATAGAGAGATGCGCCTTGGGGGAAAAGGGCAGAGATAGAAGGGTTTTTTTTTCATTTGTTTTAATCTGAGAAGCACTTATGGGGCACTGGTTATTTGCCTATTTTTGTGGTAGGCAGAGTGGGAGATTCAGACTAAAACACGAGGTCCGGCACAATCGCCATGGAAAGGAAAGATTTATACACATGCAATGACCAAGAAGCAACATGTGGCTGTTCGTAGTTAAGCGCCAAAAGGACAACAGGGCAAAGTTCAATGACACCGGAAAAGGGGTGGACATCAGCTAAAGAACTCAATGAAAGCTCTGTGGGGGTGTGTCTTGAGAGGGGGAATAAAACCCTACCTGCCTGAAAGAGGAGCCTCAATCTTTAGGCAACCTACCATTCACACAGCGAGCTCCCGGGCTCCAGGCAGAAATTCTGATTCTATAATTTTATGAACACCCCAAGTGATTCCATTACAGGTGGGCTTCGTGCTGTACTTTGAGAAATACTGACGACATATTGAGGTCTCCTTTAACTACGAAACCTTTGCTTCTGTCTGCCCTGACCGACAGTGGGTTTCACAGAGAGGGACAGTAGGGGGACGAGGTTGGGTCTGATAAGGGCAAAAACCCTACTGGAGGAATCTAGGCAGAGAAGAAGCAGGTGTGTCCAGGGTGGGTGAGGAGCCCAGCTTGCAGAAGTGAAAAGTAATGGCAAGCAAGGAAAGGTCAGCTCAAACAGGGCTTTGAAAATAGGACTCAGGGGTTAGGGTCTATCTTCTGGACAAAAGGACAAGTGGAAACCAGTGATGATTTTAAACAGGGAAGAGATGGGATGAAAACAAGTCTTAAAGGAGGAAAATCAGACTATTGACCTATAAATTTGCTGAAAAGAATTATGTAAACCATGGCAAGCAACGATCTATTATTTTATTATAACTGAGTTTTAAATGGAAACCTATTTAGGAAAGGATACAATTCTGCCTGCAGTTAAGGGTGTGCCCTAGGCGGCGGTCTCACGGTTCACCAAGACCTCCGGCAATACGGTCACTCACAGACCTCCAGAGCCTCTCTGTGTTCAGCCACTAGATGGCAGTGCTTACCCTTCTTTTAATAGGATGGCCGCCAAGTAGCAAGCCAGAGACTCGGGTTCTGTACCCCGCCCGCCCCTCCCCGAGAGTTTAATACACGCAGACACCTCCCCTATAATTCCCATGGTAACCTCCTGTGGAGAGGAAGCAAAGGAGACCCAACCACAGCCAAGGAGGAAAGCAGGGCGGCTGGCCTTTCCCTGCAGGAAGATCAGAGGGCAGTGACAGAAGATGACTTCTGAGTTCCCTGGGGTCTCCCTGCTCTGGAGGTGAGAAGGGGCCTGGCCACAGAGCAGAGTCCCAGAGGGCAGGATTCTGCCCTCAGCCAGGCTGTGCCCAGGGTGTAGCCCCAGAGGTCCTGTCCTTAAAGCAGGTGCCACGGGCCAGGGCCGGGTCCAGCACTCACCAGGCGAGGGGCAGCCTTCCTCATCCGAGCCGTCTGCACAATCTCGGTACCCGTCACACACCCAGCTGTCCATCACGCAGGCCCCACTGCTGCAGCGGTAGTAATTGGGCAGACACGTGGAGGGCCCGGGAGTAGGGGAGGGAAGAATATGTGAATCTGAGGAAAACACCAAGCAAGGAAACCCAAAATGTTACAGGAAGCTTGATCTCAGACCCAAATGTGTCCCAAAACCTAGTATGGATGTCCCAGATTTAGCTGCACCAGCCCAGGGAGGCCGGTGTCAGGCACAGTTCTGAACAGCGAAAAATCATTTATGATGGGGTGTCAGAACAGACTGTATTCTCTTCCCTTCTCTGGAGCGGATTCACCTTACCTATTTGATTTGATTTGGGCTAACGTTCGGATGAGTTAGTTTTCGCAGGGGCTCATGCAGGCTGGTGGAAGGACTCGGAACGCACAGGCTGGGTGGGAGAATTAATTCCTACGGAGGATAAACCCTGTTCCACTTAACTTAACCCCAACCATCCCGAGACCAGCTCCGCGACAAGAACACCAAGAAGGAAAGGGACGGGCACGCCGCCCGCACCAGTGCTGCCCTGGCATGTGTCACGTACACATAAATGTGTCACGGGCTGTGCATCACCCAGAACGCTCGTTACAACGCATACGCTGAGTCAGGAGCGAGGCCTCGGGCGGGGTCAGAGGCCGCGATTCTAACAAGGAGCTGTGGGTCTGCAGGCCACACTCGGGGTAGCCAGGCTCTGAAGTCCTCACTGTGCCCTGGAAAGCGTAACCCTCCGAACAGGAGAAATCAACCGTGCTGATTTCACAGTGGGAGGGGGAGAGAAAAGAACTCAGAGAGTTACCCCCTGCCCCCCCCCCCAAAACAAATCCCTGCCTAAGCCAGGCACCAAAGAGACAGAGCTGGACTCTGTGTGAACGGGTGGGAGGACGCTGGATGTCTCAGCGACGGGGCTGCCCCGGACCCTCACCTGCACAGACCGTCTCATCAGACCAGTCCCCGCAGTCGTTCTCTCTGTCGCATTTCCACCTGCTGGGGATGCAGTGCCCATTCTCGCACTGGAATTGGAAGTAGTGGGAGCAGTTGGGGGCCTCCGTGGGGTTTTCTGGGGGGTGAACCGCATGGTCAGTCGTCTGCCCCGCACGGTGTGAGCACAGAGCTCCAAGGACACACAGGCCCCTCACCCAAGGCAGCCCACCCGACCCTCCCAGAGAAGGAGAAGGCAGCTTCCCGGACCCATCGGGAGACAAGGGCATATCCACAAGCAAAAGCCCACCTTCCTGGATTCCATCTCACATTCTCTGACCTACGCCTCTATGTCTTGCTAATGATACCCGGGTTTTAATTTTGACACTTCACCAAAGGAATGACCTAACTACTGATGATAACGTGACGGTGACAGTGATTTCTATTACGTTGTGGCATCTGTAACCTTTACAGGGGAGGGGGAAGCACATTCCAAAATATTTATCATAATTCCTCTGTCATATTCCTTATATATAACGTGAACTTCCTAACTGGGGAAAGAAAAGAAAACGGAGTAAATACTCCCTAACCCCTGCTAGGGGGTAGGTTCTCACTTGAAGACTCAATTCCTTACACGCAGATTCAAGAACTGGCAGGAACTGTGGCTGAGGAAGGAGATGGCAAAGCCGGTGGCGGAGTGGGCCGAGCGCCCCCTCCTTAACTTCAGGCGCCTTCAACCCGGAGATCAGGGACGCGAGGAGGCAGATCCCAGGTCTCCTTACCACAGCTGGCTTCATCAGAGTCATCACCGCAGTCGTCCATCCCGTCGCATTTCCAGATCAAACTGATGCACACTCCATTCTGACACTGGAAACTGAACTCATCACACACCTTGTGGAACTCGGGGTCTGGGGCTAGGGAAGGAACAAACACCCGAAAAATCCAGATTGCTTCTACACCGAAGAGCTCAATATAACACTGCTGTTTGGAAACGAGAGGAAAGAACAAATGTCCTCCACCAAGAGATTGCACGGCTGAAGGATCCCTCGGAAGTCAGTCAGCTGAAGGCCTGGCCCGAGCAACTCAGAATGCAACTGTATTTGGAGATAAGGTCTTGAAAGGGGTAATTAAGTTGAAGTGAGGTCATGAGGGTGGAGCCCTAATCTCACAGGACTGGTGTCCTTATAAGAAGAGTAAATGAGGACACAGACAGGCACAGCAGGAAGACCAGGTGCAGACACAGGGAGAGGACGGCCGTCCACAAGCCAAGGAGAGGGGCCTCAGAGGAAGCCAACCCTGCCGCCATCTTCACCCTGGATGTACAGCCTCCAGAACTGTGAGAGATTACCTTTCTGTTGTTGAAGGCCCCCAGTCTGTGGTCCTCTGTTTTGGCATCCCAAGCAGACTGACGCCAAGTACCTACTATTGAGTTGGCCAAAAAGTTCGTTCGGGTTTGTCCGTGGCATTACGGAAAACCCCGAACGAACTTTTTGGCCAAGCCAATATAACACGCGCAGGGCAGTGCTCGGGACGGGGCTGCAGCAGTGAACGAGACGAAGACCTGCTCTCACGCGCACACATTCCAGCTGGGGGAGGCAGTCCACAAAATAAGTGTACAGCGTGCGAAGTGGAAGTGAGTGCGGTGAAGACACTGCAGCAAGGCAAGGGGGGCCACTCAGTGATGGGGGCACGAGAAAGCCTGTGGGTGAAGTTGACGTGTGGGCCAAGGTCTCGGTCATCCTCTGTCCTCCCGTTTATCTGTACAACTAACAAGCAAGTTTCCGAAGCAACAAAGGTGAGCTTTCTCAGAAAAGGCAAGACTGGACCCTCAATCTAGACCTTGTAAACTAGACGGAGGCAGGTCCGCAGGCAGCCCACCACCCCTTAGTCTCTCCAGTGCCCGCGAGCGGCCCCCCTCCCCCCGCCCCACTCACAGCATCCCGCAAACACCGCATCCTCGTCCGAGCCGTCGCGGCACTGGATGATGCCGTCACACACCATGGACTGGAAGAGGCACTGCTGGCGGTTCTTACACACGAAGTCCATGAAGCGAGTACAGAGGGGCTCTGGAAGGGTCCAGCAAGGGAAAGAGGCCATGAGCCCCCGGGGCTGGAGGCCTCGTGGGCCCTGGGAGGATGCACCCTGGCCAGACGCGCATTCGGGAGACGGGAGTGACAGGCACAGTCACCGAGCGCTTGCTTTGCGCAAACCCTGAGCTTCAGTACATCGTTAAACTCCCAGGACAATATGATGAGAGGTTTTACTCTCCTGTTTTCCAAATGAAGCACAGGGGATGGCAGTGTTAAGTATTTTGCCAAGAGCGCACAGCGGATGAGGGTGGAGCCAAACCTGAATCCCAGAGCTGCTTGACGTCAAAGCCCATGATCTTAACCACTATCAATAAAATATTGACTCTCCAATATGGGGCTTGGCAAACTGTTTCTATGAAGGACCGATGTTACAGACTGAATTGTGCCCCCCCAATTTATTGATTGATTGATTGATTTCTTTCCTTTTTTTTTTTTTTTGGCCATGCCATGCAGCTTGCAGGATCCTAGTTCCCCGACCAGGGATCGAACCTGAGCCCTCGGCAGTGAAAGCACGGAGTCCTAACCACTGGACCGCAAGGGAATTCCCCGGCCCCCAATTTATATTATGTTGAAGCCCTAATCCCCAGTATGACTGTATTTGGAGATAGGACTTTACGGAGGTAATCCAGGTTAAGGGAGATAAAACAACTGATCAATTCATCAAAAGGATCAATAGGAGTGGTGTCCATATAAGAGGCACCAGAGATGCAGGCACAGAGGAGGCCACGTGAAGACATGGCGAGAAGGTGGCCTTCAGACCTGAACTGCCACACTGGCTTGTCCCTGGGTCTCCAGCCTGCTCTTCCCCAGGATGGGCACCACTGACTCCAGACAACCTTTCCAGGTCCAAAAAAACTGGGCATAAAAAGGGTCACTGGGCCTAAAACTGTTACCCGAGTGATAGTCAGCAACTAGGAAAACCAATGAAGTAGGAGAAATAAGTGTCCAATTCCAAACCATTGGTCCATTCACAGGACATACTGCAGCTGAACAAAGATGATCATGGACCATGACCTAATTCCACAGTCACCCACCACGGCTCCCTCCCTGCTCTCCTTCCCCCAAACCGCACCTCCCCAACTCCATCCCTCTCAGAGCCCTGGTCGAGAACCTGGGGTCACCGCATTTACAAGCTAACTGCAGGCAGGTACTGAGGAAATGAAAGCACTTAGTCCAACGTGTGCCCTTCACTCACAGCCACAAGGCGCCCCCCAGGCAGGGTGAGGACTCACCACAGTGCTGTTCGTCTGAGCCATCCGAGCAGTCGTGCAGACCATCGCAGTGTTTGCTGGACGGGATGCAGGTGCCATTCGGGCAGCGGAATCCATTGCACTTCTTCTCTGGAATGTGATTCAAGAAGAAGCAGAATAAGGAAACAGGCAGGCACTCACATCGTTGTTTGGCCGGGGGGGCTGGGGAGGGCGCGGGTATAAATTTGTGCCACCCTACGGAGGGCTATCACTATTACAGACGTATACATACGGTGACCCAGCAATGGCACTTAAGAAAAGTAATCTACCTACACGAGTGAAAAATAACGGAGGTACAAGGTTATTCATTGCAGCACTGTTTGTAGTAGATTGAAAACCACCTACGTATCCGTCAATAGGGGACTGTGTAATAAATTACTGTACACAGGAACACTAGCCTGTTACAAAGAGACTGAAGAAGCACTACGTAAAAACAAGTCCTAGATATACAGTTAGGTGGAAAACCAAGGTACGTGGCATACCACATGTGTAAAACAGGACAAGAACATGTAGTATATTTAAATTTGCATATATGCACAAAAATATTCTGAAAGGATACACAACAAAGGGAGGGAACTGAGCAGATGATTCTGAAAGGATACACAACAAAGGGAGGGAACTGAGCAGATTTTTCTTACCTACTCAAAAAAAATTTTTTTTTTTTTTTTTATGAAAAGTAAAAGAAAAGCTTCAAGTGGATGGAAAAAAGGAGGACACTCTTAAATCACTCACCGTCTTAATTCTTCGGGAATTGTAAACCAAAGCCCTATTTGGGGAAAGTTTGTCCCAGAAATGTTAAGGATCTTAGGTTTCGCACTTAGCATAGAATTCTTAGCTCTAGGTCACCCCTTCTCCTGAACAGAGAGCTACCGCCAGACATGTGGCTTAAAAGTCACTTCCAGCAGGTCAGTTGCAAACCCATCTCTTGGTGGAATGGTCCCAGGAGGATCAGGGATAAGGCAAGAAAATGTGTTTTAATCCTGTAAAAAGTCATCATTCTTAGGAGACTGTTCAAAGGACATCAAACAGAAACAGTAAAGGAGTACCATGAGTTGGGGAAATAGTTAATGTCACTCAGCATAAAAATGTTTTTCAAAAGTATAAATTTTAAACTGTACAAGACAAATGCCCACTCACTAAATTAGTGAAAACAACTCAAAAGATAAAATCAAGGGAGGCTTGGGGAAACATATGATATATTACTGATGGAGAGCCTTTCAGTATAATCACTTGGAAATAAAATCTGGAAACGCTTAATGAGAACCATGGAAATCGATCAGAACCTTTGACCCAGCACTTCCATATTGAGGGACATAACCCAGGAAGTACCTCAAAGGAAAACGAAGACTTCATTTCCAAGGACACGAACAGTTTTACTATGCATGACAGTATGAAACTGAAATTACTCAACCAGGGAGGGACTAAGTAAAACTACGTTATAGCAATACAAAGAGAAAAGGCATCTGCCATGAAAATCTAACCACAGAAAAATACAGACGTATGGAAACATCTTTAATATTGTGCCATGAAAGGAGAATATAGAACAGCATGCAGACAATGATTACAACCCCATGAAAATTAGGGATGTATGGTATGAAATAACAGAAAAGATGTATATTGGTCTCTGCCCCTGGTTACTGGCATCAAGCTCCTAAAACCCTTATAATTTCCTGGGTGACAGGAGTGTCTTTTGTTCTAATGAGGTGACTGGGGGGGCTGGTCATCAGAAAAGCCACGCCATGATTAGAGGCTTGGAGCTTTCCAGCCCATCCCCACTCCAGGAAGAGGAGAGATCTGGAGACTGAGTTCATGATGGATCATGCCTAAGTGATGAAGCCCCACCCCCAAATCCCAAAAGTAGGCGGTCCAGACCGCTTCCAGGCTGTTGAACACGTGGAGGTGCTTGGAGGGTGGTGGGGCTTGGAGAGGGCATGGAAGGCCCATGGCCTTCCCCATACCTTGCCCTGGGCTCTGGGCTCTCTTCCATCTGGCTGTTCACCTCTCTCCTTTATCATAACCTTTTATAATAAACTGAAAAATGTTGTTTCCCTGAGTACTCTGAGCCATTCTAGCAAGTCATCAAACCCAAAGAAGAGGTTGTAGGAACCCAGAGGTATAGCTGGTTGATCAGAAGAACATGTGACAACATAGGACTTGTGACTGGCATCTGAAGTGGGGGAATGTCTCGTGGGACTGAGCCCTTCCCCTGTGGGATGTGACACTGTCTTGAGGAAGACAGTGTCAGGATTGAGTTAAATTGTAGGACACGCTGGTGTCGGGGAATTGCTTGGTATGGAAAACACACATTTGGTGGCCAAGAAGTGTCAGAAGTATTGTGTGAGCAGAGTATTGAGACTATAAGGACAAAACAGGGAGTCTTTCCCACAGACACACGGCAAGAGGATAAGGAGAGAGAGCTTTAAAACTATTTGGTGTGAAAGGGGAAAGGTTGGGGGGAGGGATAAATTAGGAGGTTGGGATTAACATGTACACACTACTATATATAAAATAATCAACAAGGACCTACTGTATAGCACAGGGAACTCTATTCAATACACTGTAATAATCTATATGGGAAAAGAATCTGAAAAAGAATAGATACATGTGTATGTGTAACTGAATCACTTTGCTGTACACCTGAAACTAACACAACATTGTAAATCAGCTATACTCCAATATAAAACAAAATTTTTTAAACATTTGGTGTGAAAAAGCATTTTAAGTATTGTGTTTGTATGGCAGCTATTTTGTGGTAAATTTCGAATGATTATCTCAGAATCCTTTTTTAAATAGATCATATTGAAAAAGTTCTGCCTTAACGAGTGGTAAGCCACTTTCCCAAGAGGCCATAACAGAGACCTCTTAGCCATAAAATATGCCATTTATATAGGAACTGTTGGCTAATTTCTGGCAGAACACTGGTAATGTGACTGCATTTAGCGCTCCGGGTGGGTTAGTGGGTTTCTATTTCTTTTCTTCAAAGTTGTTATGGACAAGCAGTGAGGCAACCTGCTTGCCCAAGAATTAAGACTACATAACCCAGGCCTACACATTGCACGGCAGTGCCACACAGAAATTGCGGGCTCACTAGTGGTCAGAGTGGGTACCCGGGCACAGCGGGACACTATTCCATTTCCTGGCCTGTCTGTTGTCTATTTTCCTGAACAGCAGACATGGGGAATGCTCTGGGTGGGGGCCAAAGCATTTGCATTTACCACAGTTGACTGGATCTTCGTCAGAACCGTCTTGGCAATCCATGTCACCGTCACACGCCCACCGCTGGGGGATGCAGTGCCCGTTGTGACACTGGAAGTTGGAGGCCTCACAGGTGTGATAGATGGCTGCCAGCGAAAGAGAAGAGAGAAATGGTCAAGACGGCCCTCACCTCCGTGCTCCCATCACCATCAGGGGCCAAGTGGAGAGAAGGCTTGTACTAGATCACAGGTATGACCTGGGGCTGCCCTTAAGGTGGAATGCAGCCTCCTTAATGGGCAACAGCTTGAGGCTCTGAGTTTATCAGTGTTACAAGCACAGATATACATGTTAAAACATCAGTCACCTTCACAACAACTTATGAGGTAAGAAGGATTCCCCCTTTTACAGATGAGAAACAGGCTTAGGACACTAAGAAGCTCGCCCACATTCACAAAGATAATGAAGTCATAGCACCAGGGCTGTCCAAATCCAAAGCCTGTGCTTTCTCCACTCTACCTGGCTACTTTATCTTCTCACTCATCCAGATTCTGCAGGATAAGAACAGGCAGTGTGTGCTCAGGGGGCTGGGTCCTAAAGCTGGTCCCCACTGTGTGGAGGCCTCAATTTCATCATCTAGATTCATACCTAAGGACCCCTGTAAGTTCCGAAACGCCATGATTTTATAATTCTAAATAAACCACCCAATTCCAAATGTGGAAAACCTCAGGTCTGAGGAGAATAAAAGATGTACCCAAAACCTAGAATTATCTAACTTTCTGGACAGTTGAGAGAGACATCTACCAGCCAATAATACGTGGTGTTCTCTACAGTCATTAAAAGAAAAAAAAAAAAGGCAAGTGAAACAGAGCCACTGTTATAAATTAACAGGTTCATCTGCATACATGGGCTGAGGCCACCTGCAAGTCGTTTAGAAAACGTCCCAAAACCTCGGTCAAAGACTATTTCAAATGCATAGTATCTGCCTCAACCCCAACCAACACAACTAAACGCCTTCTGCATCAGATTTCCCTTTCCTCCTCTGACACAGAGAGCAGTTTGTGTCTGTTTGTTGCTGAAAGCCAGGGCTGGCCTTGTTTACGACCGGCATAAAATAATATAACCAAGACAGACGGGCTCTCTTGGTTTAACTGTGCGGACAGGACGTTCTAGCAACAGAAGGAGGCAAAACAAACAAAAGTGGGTTGTTGAGTGCACACCATAGTTATTTATTCAATCGAGATGGTTGGTAATAGTGACTCAAGGGTTGGGAAAACGGGCTTCCAATGCCCTCTAGAATTTCTACTGCCTTTGAGGCTATTTTTTTGCAATAGCCTGAAATACAAAGCACCTGATTTTTCAAACCACTTTACAACAAACGGTTGTCCATCATCTGTTGTCTTATCTCCTCAAAGACCAAGGCTATATCCGGTAGCATGCAAATAAGTCTACAGGAAGTTTCAATATTTTACAGCCTTTGGCAATCAGAATCCATTAAACATCTCTTTAAAATATACTTATCTCTGATAAGAGGAGTTAAGTGTATCATGCATGTTACATGAGCTTTGCCCCAGTAACAGCCATTGCCTGGAATACTTCTGATTTATTGGTTTTACAAATCTGACAGCCCTTTAAAAAGTTCCTCACCAAAGCCTTCCTCACTTTCATAAAAGATACTGTCGCCTAAACTCATTGCCATACTGATGTACTTGTTATTATTCAGCCTATGCATTTCAATTCCAGTTGAAAACAATTTCAGAGCGTTAATGGAGTTTCCAAATGACAATTCTGGGAGGCATGTTTGAGATCTCCAGATTCCATCACAGAAGCTGAGCCAAGAAAGACTAATTAATTTGCACCATTTCATTCAAGTGGCCAGGTAGGGCTGGAATGCTTAACATATTCCCTTTTTCTGAATTTTTCTGTCTTCTGAGTAACTTACTAGCTCTCTGACATTGAGTGCCTGATGAATGATACATGCTCAATCGATAATATTTTTTAATTACAAGGATGAAAGAGATGGACTTTAATACAGACTAAAGAATTTGGGGAAGATGAAGAATCCTTTGCATAGCAGGATTCACTGTGACTCTAAGAATAGAAACGCTAATGGGGCAAATGATCATGAAATTAGAATACCAGGGTTTCTAATAGAGGCCATTATCCTCCTACCTATTCTCTGACTTGGGCAGATCTCTCCTGACTCAGCAAGACCCTCTGTGACACCTGATCAAAAGCATTAGCCAAATAAAAGTGGGGCAGAAGAGATGAATTAATTACTGTGACAACAAAAGCACTGCCTTATGATAAAGCACTGGACTATTAGGAATGAATGAGGAAAAAGAAATGCTAATATCAACACAACTTGAATGATTAATAATGTAAAAAAATAACATAAAGCATAAAGAAAAGCGCACTGAAAAATAAAAGGCAGAATTTGAAAAAGAATCAAATAGAGGGACTTCCCTGGTGGCGCAGTGGTTAAGAATCCACCTGCCAATGCAGGGGATGTGGGTTCGATCCCTGGTCTGGGAAGATCCCACATGCCGCGGAGCAACTAAGCCCGTATGCCACAACTACTGAGCCTGCGCTCTAGAGCCCACGAGCCACAACTACTGAGCCTGTGTGCCATAACTACGGAAGCCCGCGTGCCTAGAGCCCATGCTCCACAACAAAGAGAAGCCACTGCAATGAGAAGCCTGTGCACTGCAACAAAGAGTAGCCCCCACTCGCCGCAACTAGAGAAAGCCCACGCGCAGCAACGAAGACCCAATGCAGCCAAAAATAAATAAATAAATAAATAAATTTAAAGCACACATATAGTACACCAAAAATTATACACATAAAAAAAGAACCAAATTGAAATTCTAGATATAAAAAACATAGTCATGGAAATAAAAACAGCTCAGTGGGTGTGTGAAACAGCAGATTAGATCCAGCTGAAAAGAGAATTGTTGAACTGGAAGAGAAATCTGAGGAAGTAACTCAGAGTCTAGCACACAGTCATAAGGAGACAGCAAATATGAAAACCAGAGGCATGAACACCAGAATGAGACAGTCCAGCAAATGGCCGATAGTTGCTGCTGAAGACAAGAGTAGACAAAGTAGCAAATAGATATAGCTGAAAAGATAGTGGCTGTAATTTCCCAGAATTGATGAAAAAGATTAAATCCTCAGATTTTAGAAGGAAAACAAATAGGATAAATAAAAATACTCCCACACCTAGGTAGGTGAAACTGAATAACAAAGACACAAAATGCAAAAAACCTAGAGACAACTGGAGAGAAAAGAATGTCAGACTGTTGTTTGAACAGATAATCTGAGAGGAGAATTTAAATCAATACAAAAGAGGCCAGAAAGAAAGGGAATAATTCCATCAAAATACTTAGGGAAAATTACTACAAATCTAGAAACCCAGATCCATCAGAATTCAGCTTTGAGATCAAAATAAAGACATGTTTCTATAAACAAAAACTTGAAGTTTACTACTCACAGATTCCTGCTACAAGAAACACTGAAGGACGTGCACAGAAAGGAAGCATTAGGTACAAGAAGCAGAAATGGTAGACAGGTAGGTACCTATAAATAAGTGTGGTCACTAAAAAATAATGATGACTAATTTTAGGATTTTTAAAGCGTAAAACTAAAATACGAAGTATTTCGTGTTTTAAAATACTAAATATATACTAAGTACGTCAGTATTGAAACTGTGGTCAGAGACTGGAATCAAAGCAGGTCTAGGGGAGGGGAAAGATATTAGGAATACGCATAAGATGTCTAGGGCAACAGCTAAAAGAACAGAAATGAAATGTTTACGTTCAAAATCAATGTGGGGGGGGTGCGGGCAGAGGGATAAAGGAAACTCAATTCCATGGAAAGCAAAACAGCGGGAGGGGAAGAGCCAAGAAAATGCCCGGCACAGACCATGCATGAGAGCTGAGGCCCACAGGAAGTCAGTCGACCCATTTTCTTTGGCTCTGCAGGTGACTTAATTTACTAGGCCAGGAAATGAAGTAAACCGCCACACATCAAAATGAGCTCACATCTGACCCCCGACTATTCTGAGATGACGAACAAGGAGAATCATCTTTAAAAGGTTTGGAAGCACAGCCATTGGAACAAGGCTGCAGTTGTGGTGCAAGCACTCTACACTTCCCCAGGTAGCCCTGCCAGAGAAAACCAGAGATGAGACGAGGAGTCTGCGACAAGCCCACCCACAGAAATGAAGCTGTTCATTCTCTGTGGAGGATCGACACATGCACCTAAAACACAAGTTTGACTAACGTGCTCGTGCTAACAAGATGTTCAGTCTCGTTCAATACCGCAATTTACAAACGGAAATGCCCAGGTGCACCCCTCTAATTTATTAACCAACTATCTGGCCAACTCAAAGCTTCCGAACAGCACTCATATGCTTCCTGGGCTGATGGCAGTTCCTTTGCGGACCTTGGTTATTCCTCCTTCTGCGGGCCAGGCTTGCACCCGGAGAGAAGAAATCGCCTGCAGTCCTTCCAGAAGCAGAGGTGCAGACACCGAGACTGCGCCAGAAAAGATACGGGGCGGGGGTGGGGGGAAGTTTACGAGGGAGTGGAGTCTGGTAACATCACAGATCAGCCAGTGTGATGTACCTGGCCCTTGAGGAGCCCCGTTTACTCCTTAAAGCCACGTAAGGTCACCTCTAAAGTAAAATGAATGGAGAGTTACAGTTGTGTACAATTACCCAATCAACAGAAGTTCTCTGAACTGGGCACTGGGAGAATATAAAGGAGTAAAAGATCATTTCTGCCCTTCACAAAGCAAATCTAAAGCAAAGCATACGTAACACACTGATATGTAAGTGTGGGACATGATAACAGATCTACTTTTTATTTGCTTTTACAAATTAGGAGGCATGCTTTGAGCTCCCGGATGCTGGGCGGTGTGTAAGAACTGCTGGGGTACTGTGGGGGAAAGGGAGATGAAGACACGGGACTTAAGGGATTTAATTCGCGAGAGTGAAGATCCAGTAACAGTGGATGGCAAAATGAAGCCTGAATGACCAGATCTGCCCTCGCCACAAAAGGGTTAAAGGAAACATCTTTACCTCCATCACTGGAGAGATTTAGGGTAGAACTGAATGACAATTTCTAGAGGAGGCTGCAGAGAAAATTTACTCATCAGAAGTGGGCTTTGTTTTCCTGCCTCCACAACTTCCCCAACTCCTTGCTCTCCCTGAGTCCACCATGATGTATACGGCCCTCGTTCATTCATTCATTCACAAAAAACAGTGGAGTGAACGAGAGTGAACTTAACACCCAACAGGAGAATTACAACATTACTTCTACCTTACACCACCCAGCCTTCCTCTCATACTCTAATGTTGTTCCCAAATTTATTTTCAATAAAATCTCACCCAAAACAGGTGCAAGCACAATTTAAGCTTTCACTGTTTAGGGAACCTCTTGATGCTGCATTCCAAAACATGAGCTAGTTCAATGCTACTCAGTGTATGGTCCCCAGACCAGGGGTCAGTCTGTAAACTCTGTTACTCGTCCTAAGGAAATAAGCTTGAGCCAAAATGTAAATCAACTCTATCACTCAGGAGACTGTTCAGTTGAACATGTTTTCATGGCAAGACCTTCTTAAGGAAGGCGGCAGAGAGTTGGTTAAATTTTCGGCACAAGCTTATCATAGACCAGCTCTCTGAGAAGCACTGATCTCGTTGGTTTCTAAGGTCCATTTCTTAGAGCCTAGATTCTGCGATCATGCAGGGCTGCAGTGCTACCCAGCACACGAGCAGGTAAGTGCCGCTCAGGGAGTCCAGGGAACACTGACCAGTACAGTTGGCTTCGTCGGACCAGTCTCTGCAATCGTTGTCCCCGTCACACACCCAGGAGGAGCGGATGCACATGCCAGAGCTGCAGCTGTATTCGTCAATCCGGCACTGGTGCATTTCTGCAGGTGAGACCACAGACAAGGATCTGAGCACAAAAGCTTGCCTGGAATTCTGTCTCTGAGGTCAAAGCTCCTAAGGGTTAGAGATGCACCCAATATCCCTATTACCGCTGATGATCCAGGATGCACGCGTGAAGACTTTAACCAGGGATGGGAAGTCCTCGAGGATGGTGCCCAAGTACAGTTGGCCCTCTGGATATTCAGGTTTTGCATCCACAGATTCAGCCAACTGTGCATTATGTACTATGTTTACGATCCATGGTTGGTTGAATCCGTGGATGCGGAATCCGTGGATATGGAGGGCCGACTATGGGACTTGAGCATCTGTGGATTCTGGAACCCACGGTGGGTCCTGGAACTGATCCCCTGTGGATACCCAGGGACGACTGGAGTGCGCTGCAGATGGGGCACAGGTGTGCTGAGATCCTGACACCTCACACGCTGGCCACCCGTTGCCTCTAGGCAACAGCGGCCTTGGCCATTTATCTTGGTGCACTTTACAAATGTCATTTTCTATGCTTCCTATGTTGGGAAGAAGGTTGGGAAGCAATGCTCTGGTTGCCCAGAAAGCCAAATTTTCAAGAAACAGAAGACTTCCAGAGACAGAGCCTGTGGTTTCAGAACAGGAGTAATGAGAATGTCGAGTGTGCTGATCAATGTGAGATGCTCAGCTCAGGGAAAGAGAGATCAGTGCTGAGCTCCCGAAACAGAAAAGCTGGTGACTTCCTGGGGGCAGAGCTCCTGGGATGCTGGCCGGTGGGGCTGTCTCAAGAAGGGTGGGGGCCAGAGACAAATGAACCAGGGCAGTCTGACCAGGACAGGAGAGGCAACTACACTGACAGCATCTTTTGTAGGCCCTGGGGATACTAACAAAACAGAATTTTCACACGGAATTGGAAAGATTCTAGGAAAACAGGAGTAGCCAAGCCCGGGGGCCCGGGGATGGCTGCCTCAGTGAGAGAGGTTGATGGTGGACTGGGAAGCAGATATTCACGAGGAAACAGTCTGGAGACTCACGAAGAGGACCTGGATCTGAGGTAGGGACCACCTGAGACCTTGAGGTGGACTCAGGCGCACCAGCGTGAATGGACCATGAACAGAGAATCTGAGGGACGGACACCATTTAATGGTCCAACATGTGTCCAGTGAGTGGGTGAGAGGACACATTAGAAGCAGATAACCACGTGGCGATTCCTCCCGACGAGAGCAAAACTGGCTGCACACGTTAACCCTCTGAGTGCAGAGGGGGACGTGGCAGGAATGAAGGGAAAACAGTGCAAACCCCAAGGACTGTTTCCTGGAACTTCGTATTTTTACAAAGATGAAGGAAAATTATGTAACCACTCCCCCCCCAGAAAAGTGCTCTGAGATCCAGGCTAGGAGCATTTCCCCCAGGCTCCTTATTTGAGTCCCAGTGAGTCAAACCCCCCCGCTCGTGATGATGCAGGCCCCGTCTGGAAGCACACGCACAGCTGGACTGGACCTGCCCCCGTGTACAGGCAGGGAGCCCACGGGGCCTCACCGACCCCTCCAAGGGGCGGGGTCAGCATCCGGCCCCCACACGCACTCCCCTCCAGGCCGGGGCACTCTGTGTATCGTTCCCTCCCGTGACAGTCAGCAGCTACGGGTGTGGTACCCAGAGCCCATCAACGAAGACAGGGCTGGTGAAACTGACAGGGGAGGATTACGCAAGAGGAAGGGCGTGGGAAACACGGTCCCAGTTCCCTTTTCTGACACAAACTAACTGTGTCACCTTGAATAAGCCCCCTGACCTCTATGGACCTCAGGTGTTTCATCTGGAAATCAAAAGGACTGAACTAGAGAATTCCCACCACTCCTTCAATTGCAACACACTATTTCCCTAAATAAAAATTTCCATTCAGAAAACAGATGCTCAAACAACGTTTGTACCATCCATTGACTTCTAACAGGGTTTACTGAATTAGATCAGTTAAAAAAAAAAAAGAAAAAAACAGTTCACAAAGGTATAGCTCTGAGTCTTCAGGACGCTAACGTCACAGCTGCCCAGAGGCGTGCGTGGGCTAAGGCTGTATAGCTGTTAATAACTGCCTGAATTCATTTAGAAATCTTCCTAATTCTCACACTCATGCGAACAGCATCTCTGCAAGGAAGCAGGGTCCATCACTTTATGAATGAATCAGTCCTACCATGTGAATGGAGGAGGTGGCCATGCAGCTGATGTCATAAATCCCACAATGGCTTTCAGAAATCCTCCATTTCCAACCCGTCCCATGAGGCAGGGTGCTGCCCCCTCTGGAAGAGGAGTCCTGCACATCACGTCCCCTTACCACAGTGACTTTCATCGCTATTGTCGCCACAGTCATCCTCAAGGTCACATTTGTAGGAGAGTGGGATACAGGTCCCAGACTCCTGGCAGCGGAACTGGGTGTCCAGATCACAGATGGTAGTAGCTAGGATGGGAAAGAGAGACAACATGCTCATTAGGTCCAGTCAACTCCCCCCAAATACAAACATCCCACTGGAAAGCCAACTGAAAAAGAGAAGGAAGCAGATTTTAATTGTAATATGAATTTCAACAACAGAATTGAAACCTAGACTTACAGGAAAAATAAACTGCGTGAGAACCTGAAATTTACAACCAAGGGAGATAAGGGCCTATCTTTCCATGGACGGCTTCCAGATCCGAACAGGGCTGGGAAGAGTGAGAAACCGTCATTGAGCTGGGAGACAGCATCATGTGTTACATCAGGGGTCCCTGGTACCGGTCCGTGGCCTGTTAGGAACCGGGCCACACAGCAGGAGGTGAGCAGTGGGTAAGCAAGTGAAGCTTCAGCTGTATTTACAGCCACTCCCCATCGCTCACATTACCACCCGAGCTCCGCCTCCTGTCAGATCAGCGGTGGCATTAGATTCTCATAGGAGCGCGAACCCTACTGTGAACTAGGCACGAGAGGGATCTAGGTTGCGCGTTCCTTATGAGAACCTAATGCCTGACTATCTGAGGTGGAGCTGAGGCAGTGAGGTTAGCGCTGGGGAGCAGCTGCAAATACAGATTATCGTTAGCAGAGAGGTTTGACTGCACAGAGACCATAATAAATCAGGTTTGACTGCACAGAGACCATAATCAATGCGCTTGAATCACCCCGAAACCAGCCCCCCGACCCTGTCCGTGGAAAAATTGTCTTCCACGAAACCAGTCCCTGGTGCAAAAAGGTTGGGGACCGCTCCACTAGGTAACCTCCTAAGATCCCCTCAGAAGTGACGGTGTCTTCCTAAATAAGTGGCAGAAATACCTTCATCTGGGAAACTACCATTAGGAGGCCCAGTTTTACACACGAAGCTGGGTCCTCACCGTACAGATGACAGAGGGAGGGTGAGGTAAAATTCTGCAGCAGGAACCGGGGCCCTGCAGTCAGGCGAGACAGGGTTTCAAATCCTGGCTCTGCCTCTTCCTCTAGCAATTAATTTTAACCTTCCTGAGCCTCAGTTTTCTCCACAGCAAAAGGAAGATAAGGTAACGTGGGCAAGCGCTTGTGATGACAGACACAAAGACCTGACAGGGGTCTTAATTCCACCAGCCACAACTTACTTCACCCAACCCCCCTGGGCTTCCGTTCCCGCTACTGTAAAATGGAGATAACACCTACCCTCCTGGCATTATTATGAAGGTCAATAAGAAAACAAGTTTGGGACCAGCACCCATCCTTAGGATGTGAATATAATGGGCTCTAAACAAATGTCACTTCTCCTCCCATCCTTCCTCTCGCCCTTCTGCCTCAGAATGTAAACATAATTCGATTTTTCTCCCCCTTCTAAACAGAAATTATCTGGGTTTAAGCATAAGCCCTAGAACCTTCCAGAAAAGGCTTTGGGAAAGAAGGCTGCTCCTAGAGCAGCCAATCCACAAGGAATGGCGTGATAGAACAGAATCCTGGGATGAGGGTGGGGAGCACCAGGAAGTAAGAGGCGGGCGGCAACCCTGCAGTCAGACGTGCCCGGCCGCTTTGATTTGCGGCTCCGTTTCTTCTCCGTAATTGAATTCATGGTGGGAGGCAGGGGATGAATGCAGAAATGACAAGACTGCAGGGGATTCACGTCAAAACCCCCAGCGGCTGACAGCCACCCAGGGCAGGAGTCTGCTGAAGAGGAAGGGGGATCTGCCGACAGCATCCCTCCCACGTCTGCCCTTGTTGCCACGCCTCTCCTCTTCCCTGGCAGCTGACGGGATGCCTCGTTTAACTTCCAGACAGCATTGCCCAGCCACGGCCTGCCCCCTCCTGCGGCCGTGCCCAGAAACAGGGTGCCTGCCCCCTCCTCCTTGATAAGGGAGACCCTCAGGAAGGCTCAGGTAAGTACCACCCTCCTGGCTCCCAGGCTCCACGTTTTATACCCTGCACCCCTCACCTCTGCCACATCTGACTAGTCCAGGACCCGAGCCGCGGGGAATTGCAAGAAAGCAGAGCAGAAAGCAAGTCTCAGGGGCTCGGGAGGGTCAATCCCGGCTGACATTTGCACCAAAACAGGAGGAGCGCAGAGCCAGCTGCATACTTCACTGCGAGGAGAAGCTTAAACTCTGCATGGAAACCAGTGAGGCCACAGCTCAGGGGCTGTGGGAAAGGAGATGGAGGGAGGTCTTCCTCGCAAAACACTGAACCAACATGAGACCCCAGCTCGTCCATCTAGTAGAAACCAAAGCCCAGGAATCCAAGGAGGAATCCCGAGCTACTGGACACAAGGTCATCTAGTTTACAGCTCTCTGCTTCAGCTACGCCTCATTACGTCTGGGCAGTTTTCTTGCAACGTGTTAATTCTAAGAAGTGTCTCCTCGCCCACCCTCTTCCGTAACAAACTCCTTTGCAGAATCTGCTCCGATGATGTTAATATCAATTAATGTGTGTAAGGAGCTTTGGCTATTCCCTCACAAATATCACACCTTCCTGAGACCCTGGTAGGTACAGGAGGTTTGATCAGTGTCCCTTTTGCAGAAAAGAAAAACACACGGAGAGGCTAGTGCTCTCCCAAATCTGCTGTTGGTAAGCTCCCCTCCCTCCGTGTGAAAGGCAGCCACCAAGGAAACGGAGGAAAAATGATTAAGGTCAGGTAATAACCTCCTATGCAGGGCCCAGATGAGTTAACGAGTTGACTGTTTCTGAAGTTGCTTTCTGGGAGGAGGGGCATAGGAACCTGCACGTGCTCTACAGATGGCTGGCAAAATATCTTCGCCAGAGGCAAGGTGGGTACACAGAGACGGGACACACCCATTAATCTGTCCTTATAGCACAAAATGATAAATGAGCTTCTGGATTTCCAAAGGCAAAATATTTGAAAGAAGAGAAGCCTTCAGACTGGTCTCTGGCTTCCCTGCTCTGGCCTTTCTCCCACCTCATTCATTCTGCCCACGCCTTTATCTTTCCAAAGGCAAAATCTTATCCTGTCATTTCAACGGTTCCAAACTGTTCTTCTGATAAAGTCCAAAGGTCCTTGCTACTCTGGGCCCCCGCACCAGTCCACCGTCCCCTTACCCCATGGCTCCCATGCAGATTCTCAATAACCCACGCTGCTTCCCTGCTCATGCAGCACACACTGGCCTAAGGGCTTTCGTCCATGCTGCTCCCTTGCCCGGAACTTTCCTCCCTCTACCTCTGCTTGGTTCACCTCTGCCCCCCCTTCCTAAGGACCTCCCCAAGTCTGATGGGGGCACCCTTCCTGAAGCTCATGGCGCTGCCCCATCACAGCGCTCGTGGCTCGAATGTACCTGGCTGGTTACTTCTCTGACCCTCCCTTCAGACTGTAAACTCTGTGTCCACTTTGATCACCAGTTTATCCCCAGGCCTATCACACAGCCTGGAACACATGGTCCTCAATAAACACGTGTTGAGTGAACGAGTGAACACATTACTGACTGACCCCTCCTTAGGAGACGATGTCGAAGCTACTAAAAATTAACTGAAGAAAGATGGCCAACTTTGCGGTAAATAGATTATCCATTATAAGTAGTTATTTGTTTGTCCTTAAACCCTGCTAAACAGAATCACATACTTTCGTGGTTGGACCTTAGAAATTACATAGTCCAAAGATGACATCTACGTGCACACATACCAATGTTCCCACAACCCAGGCCAAAGCTGGCATCACCAATTAGAACAACCTCTCCTGAGCCTGGCAGGTAGCCGGCACCAGCTGATTGGAGGTAACAAGGTAAAGCCTGTTTCCCATCTCCGACAAGGCTAAACATTAAATTTATAAATCAAGGACTATCACCTGGTCACCTGCCCCAGGTCACCAGCTCTATTCACAGTGGAAGAGCCACAGTCAGAGCCCAGACTGCCCGACTCCCAAATCAGCTCAGTTCCAACCATGCGACGCTTATTTGTAAATCTCTTGCAATGAGTAGCTAGCTTACTTAAGTGGGTTTGCTTTAATTAATAATAAATATCTAATATGGAAATGTGTTTTCTCCAGCCGCTTCAATGGGCATCAGTGATCATGGGGGCCCCAGACTGCAGGCCCCACCCAGGAGGCGCGGACCAGCCTTCCGAGTAATGGGAAATGCCTATCATCCCGAAAACTCGGCCAAGCGGGGACTCACGGCAGTTCCTCTCGTCGCTCATGTCCCCGCAGTCGTTGTCAAAATCACACCACCAGATGCTGTTGATACAGTTCCCATTGCTGCACCGATACTGGTTGCGGAGACAGGTGTTCTCTGGCCATCGGGGGAGACAGAGGAGGAAATGAAACCAATATCATTCTTCCTGCTGGACCACAAGGCTTTCTCTTTTGAGTGTCCATTTGTCTCACTCAAATAACATGCCTTAGACGGCAAAGGGGAAGGGAGATGCCGCACACACGTGCCCGCCGGGAAGCAAGCACCCAAGGAGGCCTCCTTCTCTCCTCTTTTAATTAAAATTGGAGAAGAGGCAGCTAGGAGCGTCAGAGGGGGTTACGACGATGAAAAAGGAGAGAGATGGTGCCAGGTGGGTCTAGTATCAATGTTATAAAATACTAATTTCACAAGGAACTCCTTAAGGGACTGTGTACAAAGATCCAAACATATATTCAGTATACCTATATAGTTTATACATACTATTGTCATACATATTCACATATATTCCATTTATTAACCAGGAGGGTTATGGAGATTTGCTTTACATATTCTTGAGGATTTGTTTTCTACCCCAGGACTTCTTCAAAGCAAGCAGTTACAATTCCTCACACTGAAAAAAGGGCACTGTTTGGTCGACTGGGTCGAGAACACGTGATGACTGGCCTCCTGTTTGGATAACTAAAGGCATTCTGACAGGGATATAGAGAGGCCCTCTTCTTCCCCTGCTGGAATTCAGTGTCCACTCCATTTCTTTCCAAACAACTTTAAGATGATGTCGAGAGCCTGAAAGAGAGTCTCCTGTGTCTTAGAAGAAAAGGTTCATTTTCTTTCCGTTTGTATTGCTTAAGAGAGCCCAGAAGGCCACTTTGGGTAAACGGAAAAACTAGACAGGAAAGAAAGATTTAGCAGGTTTTCAGGGGGAAAATGCTAGAATCCGTGTTGAAAGGGGGAGTGAGATGAGGCCGCTGCAGCCACTTGGCCAGGGCTTGGGAGGAAAGACTCGAAGTCCTCTACCCTATTGGCTGGAAAGTTCAGACGTTTCCAGGCTGGCAGGGGGCGGGGGGCAGGGGGGCGGGAAGCTGCTGGATGAGACGTGGTGAACTCTGAAGGAGTCCGACCAGACCCTTGCCCAAGTCAGGTGGTCCGACTTACGGAAGCTGGAGAAGATAGATGTGGGGCATGGATGAGAAGAGGAAGAGGTGGAAAAAAAAAAAGAAAGGGGCACTCAGAGGAAAGCCTGCATCTCCTGACATTAATCCTAAAAGCAACTCTTATTTTTAAAAGAACAGCATGGGCCTGTTCTGGATGAGGACTGAGGGATCACGGGCCTTGGAACCTGAACCAGGATGTCTGTATCTAGGGGGGTTTAATTTCTACCTTGGGCATTTTTAATAACCCCAAACATGAGTGCATCGAGGACACCTGGAGCGGGGACAGAAAGGAAGGGGGATGGTGGGAAAAGGAAAGGGACGCACCTTCTTTGACACATGTGTGGTTCTTCAGCTGATAGCCGTGAGGACACTCACACATCAGGTCCCCGGACGGGAGGATGCTGCCGGACACACCCTCTGGACACCTGCAGCTCCTAGTGTTGTTGGCCTTGGGCAGACACAGCAGGCTGCACGGCCTGGACGCACAGGTGGTGCTTCCTGGAAAGGAGACAGATGGCGGTGGCCAGGTTAGTAAACACCAGGGTGCACCAAACGCAGGCCTGAGACCCAGGGCGACCTCCTCCTTTTACAGACCCAGCAACACGAAGCTCAGGAAGAGAAAGAAGTGGCGAGTGTGAGCCGGGCCCCGGCTGGATCAGATGGCCCCGGAACCAAGCCAGGCACCCACGGGTCCTCCTGGGAATCTGAAATCGGGATGCTGAGACACCACAGGGTAGGTGGGGAGCTGGATCCGGGAGGAGAGTCATGCCCCATGGGTGTCACAGGTGCTGCAGGGCAAGCCAAAACCTGTACAAGTCAGAGCCGTGCAGGTAAGATCAGTCTGCAGCGTCAGGAGGGTAAAGCCGACTTATGGAAAGAAGAAAGGATGACACCAGGATGAGAGAAGAGGGAGGGAAGAGGGAGGGGGAGGGAGGACGGCTTTGCCAGGCCCAGCCCCAGTCCCCACTGGCGCACCTGCACCTCCTATATTGGGTTCCTTCCTATCCCCCTTCATTCTTTCCACAGCACTTTTTACTTGAGTTAGCTTGAGTGAGTTTACTATACCTTGTGACCCAAAAGCCCTTAATTAGAACATCCACCTGAGAAACGACAGGGCTCGGACAAAAATCTGGGCCTGCCCTTCTCAGTTCCTTTGAGCCAGGGCACAGCTGCTGAGCTTAATGAGGAACCAACCAGAGACCCATTAGGCAATAAAGCCACATGCAATGAACCCACGTTAAGGACCAGTTCCTGTTGATCTAGCCCACTGTTTCCAATCTTTTCTCTGGTCCAGCTTTCCAAAGAGAGAGCCAGTTGGAGTCCATACAATCCTCCACTGCACTCTCAAGAGAGGACTTCTGTGGATGCGCAGCGATGGGAAAGGTGTCTTCTACCCTCCACGTCTTTCTGGGAAGGAGAGAGAGGACCCATAACAACTTCCTAACAACTGAAAATATGACGCAACTACAAAGCAACGTGAAAGCCACGTAAATTAAGAAATGTATTTTTTCCTTTTGCCTGTGACTACTCATGACCAAAACTGGGAAAAATAAACATAAATGCTTGGATAAAAACTCAACTGATAAAGATTCTTCAGCTGTGCCATCTCATGGACAGAGAACCCCACCAGAATCAAATCCAAGTAATCGGTTTCCAGCCAGCCAAGATCTGAGCTCTGCCACGCCTCTGCTGGTCTGCTGGTTGGGAAACAGGGTTCATTAATGACAATCAGTACTCAGATGGGTGATGACACACTCAGAAGCCTTGGATGTGTTGGCACCTCATCGGTGTTTAACTGGCATTACAGATAAAAATAAAAACCCCCATGGTACAGCAACAGTATTGCTTTCATGCTAAGGATCCAAGAGCACAAGGCATTACCAAGTAGATAAAATACACACATCCACAGGGGGAGATCTGTATGACAAAACATTCAGAAGGGGTTTGCAAGTGGCTCCATCAACCTATAGGCTGGATTATCTAGTGAATAACCTGCTGACTGGAGCAGAAATGCCAGAAACCAGCTCTCCCTCATCTGTTCCGTGGCAGACACTGTCCCTTTATCTCAAATACACCTGCCGTGGGCTGCAGGAGGGAATGTTGAGCTGCCAGTAACGAAAACAACCCCATCTGGGGTTCTGGAACATGTTCTTTGTATTCAAAGGATGCTGTACTGTTTGACGTTCCAAGAAATTGAACAATAATAGAATATTTGAAAAATACTCAACGACAGGAGTATTTTCACATGGGTCATGTCTGTAAAATAACACAACTGACATTTTCACATGCAGGGCAAATGTTCCCACCCAAAGAAGCAAGAGGCGAGAGTACAGTGCCCAAAGGGAGATGCAGTAATTCAGGACATTGGTCTCAACAGACTTGAATGAATCTGCAGCCTGAGAGGCAGGGCCAGGGACAAACCCCAACCTAGGCAGCCAAGTCACCGACCCCAAGAGTTAGGCAGGGCAGGAGCGTGTGGGCAGGTCCAAAGCCACAGTACAGAAAATGGGAGTGCTAGTTACAGAGAACCCGGGAGAGCACGGAAGGAGGATTCAGCAGAGTTCCACCACAACACAGCTAGAGATCCCTCACCCAGGATGCCACAGTCTTTTGTGGGCAAGGTGGGCAATGTGAAGAGTGGACAGCTGACAGCCTTCATCTCCAAAGATGTTCCTTTCGAGGACCAAACACTTAGCCCCACAGTGTCTTCACTAGGCATAGTCAGAACATTTTTAGATTTCCTCTTTGGAAAATTCCCCCAGAACCAGTTTAGGAGCCAAAATTGCTATTATCTTGCTTAACTATCTACATACTTGACAATTACCAAAATCAAATCCACCCCACATAATAAATATCTGCCTTCATTATAGATATTGAAAAGCATGTGCTTACTGCAGGCTCTGAAGGAGAATTCCAAGAACTCCAAAATATTTTAACCCATTACAGCATCAGTTGCATACATTAATAGCCTTGCAAAGTAAGCTGTTTTAAGGAAAAAACACTCTCTATGAAGAGTTAATTCCAGTAACGCTGTGTAAAAAACAGCCAGGTATAAAGACAAAAAATGCATCTGTTTATAACCAAATATCCCAAAGAGGCACTTTGCAAGTGAACAAAATTCTTATCCTAAACAAGAATCAATCAAAATCTAGTACTTCTCGATCACTGTTGTATCCCAAAGTACTGCTAATCCAACAACAGATCATAGACAGAACAGAGCCTGATGGTTTTACTGAAGTTCAAGCTTTGAAGTCAACTAGGCCATGGTTCAAATTCTCACCACTTACTAAATGTGTGATGGAGAAAAGGTACGGAACCTGACTTCCACATTCTCATCTATAAAATGGGAATAATAATACACATGGACTTGGGAAAGGTTAACTGAGGTTATATAAGCCCACTGAGCAAGTTAGTGTGGTGCTTATGACACAGCAAAATCCCTTAGAGTAAATGTCGTTATCACTTTACACATGGCTAGTACAAAGTCCTGTGTGTGTTAGGAGCAGACAACAAAGTTAATAAAGCTTGACTGGCACCAGGGATTGCCAATACCCATCGTGAACTTGCAATACTCTCAGTGTCTGACAAAGCAGGCAGGATAGAGCAAACAAGTTTAAGGCCAAGAGGCACCCACAGCACACAGGCAGTGCTGGCAGCCAAGTGCCACCGCAAATGCTTTGATTTAACCCAAACCGGCCTGAGAGATGACAAACTGGCTTCACTGGCCCTGTGTCTGCGGGCAGGAGGTCCTCGGGAAGCAGGAGACAGGCCATGATTTCCCCTGTATGTCTCAAAGAGTCACCTTCCTTTAAACTAGCCAGAGTAGCTCCGGGGTCACAGCAGTGACCGCATGGCAGCTGGGATGAAGTGACCGGCCAAGACTCGGGGTGGGGAACCGGGGTTTACAGGTTCATCGGAACACAGTGTTGCAGGAGCTGAGACTGTGTGCTCAGCCAACACATGCTGACAAGCACATGTCAAAATGCAGACCTGCTTTTCTGGACGGGGAGGTAACTTGAAGAAATGCTGAGAATTCCCTCGGCTTGCCAGCGGGGCGGATCAGTAGGGCTGGGTGTCCTCCGTCAAAGGCCCTGAGACTTCAGCCCCTGGAGCTGGAAAGCATGATTCCTTTCTCTCTCCTTACTTCATTCTTTTTTCTTTTTTTTATCTTTTTCTTTTTTTTTTGTCTTTGCGTGTGTGTGTGTGTGTGCACGTGTGTGTGTGCGCGTGAGACCCTGGGGTGTGTGCATGCGTGTGTATGTGTGCGTGTGCGTGTGCGTGTGTGTGCTTTTTTTGTATTTTGTCTCTCTGCCCTATTTCAAAACAGGCACCTCCTCTAAGAAAGAATGTGACTTCTTCGTCTTGTGGCAGAACTGGAACAAAAGCCCAGCTCCTAAACAAGGGAGGGGTCTTTGGGAAAGCTAATTCACATCTGAGATTTTGTTCCCTAATCTAGAAACCATGGATCATAATACCAGCCCTGCCCACCTCACGGGTCAGCTGTGAAGACATAACAATAATGCAGACTTCCATTTCTAGGATACTTTAGAGTTTTCTAAGCGTGTTCTCATGCTCTCTTCATTAGTCCCCAAAGGATAGCAATGATATCTATAACCGTATTATTTCAACCCCTTGTCAGTTTTCTCTTAGCACAGGGCCAGCCAAAAACCACAAGACAATATCAACGTTCTAGTTCAAAACAGGAAACCTAGCAGTCTGTCAATAAAGGAGAGTCAGCAGACCCAGGATGCCACTTAATCCTGCTGAGATAAAGAGGGCTCTTCTTAAAGGGACTATTCTTCTGGGGAGTGCCCAGATCCCCCTCCTCTAGAATCAATAGTATGGCTGGGAGATAAACAAGGGGCAAGGGCCGTGCAGTAAGGAAGAAGGTATCCTACTGAATAGCCTCGGACCCCAGGACCAGCCAGTCGGAGCCTTGCAGCAGTCCTTGAAGCCTCAGCCCACAATCTTTCATACACCCATTCTCCACACCCACCAGCAACCCTCCCCACCCCCATCCCTTCTTCTTTCAACAAGTATGAATTCAGCAGCTACTGAGTGCTGGTCATTGGTAAGATTACTGAGCAAAAACAAAGACAGAATCTCCTTCTTCATGGGGTTTAGAGTTTCACAGTGGGGACAAGCGAATTAAGTCATCATATAACTAGATCTCGCATTGCGAGGGAAGTAGGGCTCAATGAGCAATTGGTCATCTGAGCAACCAGAGAAGACGGGACTCCTGTCGGAAGCTATGCACCCAGCACAGCGTCGCTCCCTGTCAGGGTGCCAAGCGGAGATTAAGTGCACACTGGGCCTCTCCAGCTGCAACAGAAGCCACACCACCCATCAGTCTGGGGCCAAAGGCAGGAGGAGGGTGTAATTTACCCACCGAGCACCAGCGTTCCAGGCAGGCAAAAACATGCTGTCTTCCAGCTCTTTGTGTATCATCAGAAAAGAAATTAAGATGTCATAGGAAGAAGTTAAATAATGCACATGCTGTCATGACAGGCTGCCAGATGCTGCTTGATCAGAGACTGCCCACACCCAGCCCCTTTCAAGAGATCAACTCGATAGAGATTAAGGAGGAGATGCTGCCTTACCGGTTGTTTTTCCCCGGTAGAAAATCTTCAGGTCCATGGGCCCCGTGAGCCGGCTCGCCAGAATCGCCATCTCAGACCCGCTGTACTTGGAAGCTCGGAATATGCTGAGCTGTGACCAGTCATCCCAGTAGATCTCATTCTAAAAAGGAAACCTTTGTTAGTCAGCTCTTCTGTCTTTTTTTTTCTGGACCCTCATTCAGAACAAGAGCTCCATCGTGCAGTGGACACTAACATTCACTGGCTGAATGATCCGCCTGATCAAGATTTGACTTAAATGCAGGAGTCAGTGATTTTATCCAAACCTCACCAAATAACCACACTGAAGGAACCACCCCAAAGAAACTATCCAATAAGCATCCGATAAGTTTGACCACAAGTTGAACCCTTCCGTAGAAAATCTGAACAACCATTTTGTGTTCTAGAGTCGAAGCACAAGTGACAGGCCATCCCCCAGAAGGCAGAGGTGGGACAGGGCTCATCTCAAGACATCAGGGAATGAAGAGAGCAAACCTCACAAGAGACCAAGACACAGAGCCAGGGACTTCCCTGGGGGCGCAGTGGTTAAGAATCTGCCCGCCAATGCAGGGGACACGGGTTTGATCCCTGGTCCAGGAAGATCCCACATGCTGCATAGCCACTAAGCCCACATGCCGCAACTACCGAGCCCACGTGCTGCAACTACTGAAGCCCGCGCACCTAGAGCCCGTGTTCCGCAACAAGAGAAGCCACCGCAATGAGAAGCCCGCGCACCGCAATGACGAGTAGCCCCAGCTCACCGCTACTAGAGAAAGCCCGTGCGCAGCAACGAAGACCCAATGCAGCCAAACGATAAAAAATTAAAAAGAAAGACACAGAGCTAAAATGAGGCTACTGACCCTGAAAGGCAAGCCAGGAATTTTCATGGGATGCAACCTCAAACTTGGAAAGGTGAACAGTGAGTACCCTGGACCCCTGGCAGCTCTGTCTGGCATCCCTCCCGATGGGCAGAAAGAAACCGCCTCCAATTCAGAAATGAGCTGATTTTCTAAGTTACATAAGCATCTCTGCAGAAACCCGGAGACAGCAGGCTCTACAACTCAGTCTGCTCCTCACCTACACTGACAGGTTGCCCAGTGCTGGGACAGGTGAGGCCCACCTTAAAGACAGCAATGGCGTAGGGGTGTGGGAGGTTGTCCAGGATGACGGAGCGCTGCCGGCCGCCGAAAGTGATCCGCTCGATGCAGTCCAGGTAGGCGTCCGTCCAGTAGATCCACCGCTCGTCCACGGCGATGCCGTTGGGCCACTTCACGTCCTCCGACACAAGACGATAGGCAGCCGAACCATCCATGTTGCTCCGGTAAATGCCAGGCCTCAGGTCCCCCCAGTCGGTCCAGAACATCACCCTGGCCAAAACCGGGGAAGAGCACACATCCCATCAGAACTGGGGAAGTGGGAGCCCAAAAACTGCTCCGAAGAGATAAGAATTCAGCCACTTAGTTCAGCATTGTTATTATAATCTCTAATTCTAATATGTAAAGCCACTTAATTACTTGACCCCCAAATTCTTTTATTGGAACTTATCTATGGATATAATCAAGTTATGCAAAGACAATGTACAAAGATGTTCATCACAGCATTGTTCATACTAGCCAAAAAAAAAAATATATAGGTGTGTATACACATATATATTTAGGTGTATATACATGTATACACACAAAAATGTTAATCTATAAAGTGATACATTATGGTACACACAAAAGAATATTATGATGTCTAAAGATCTACATGTGCTCACATAAAACAATCTTCAAACCATATTAAATATTTTCAAAATATGCAGAATAGTAAATATCCTATAATCCTTTCTGATACGCGCGTGTGTGTGTGTGTGTGTCTGTGTGTCTGTGTGTGTCTGTGTGTCTGTGTGTGTCTGTGTTTAAAGGGCATATACGTGTACATGGGTAAAAATAAACTCTGAATGATAACTGTTAACCAAGAAACTGTTAACAATGATTACCCCTAGGAAATGTGAGGGTGAAGAGTTAAGAGAAAGGAGGAAACAAATATTTTTCATTTCATAAACTTCTACTCTCTTTTAAAATTTTTAATCAAATGCATATCTTATTTTCAGAATTTTCTTTTAAAAATCGATCTAATTCTCAATCATAAATGCTAGAAAGCCTCATCCAGAATTTCCCTTTTAGCTCTGTTTCCTTAAGTTAATAATAAATTAATAAAAAGCACCTCTGCATTTCCCAAGTGCATACAAATTGCTGGTAAGAAAACACAAGCTGGGGGGCAGAGAAAAGAAGCAAGGGGTTAAATGTGTGAATCACATGTTAAACTCAAGATAAAGACTCCCTACAATATCCAACCAGGCCTGACTATGTCCAGAGAGACTTTTAATACTACCTTTTGTTAGAGAAACACCCCACAGCTGTGAGACATCTGGGTGCGTACAGAGATTCTGATGCTTGCTAATGGAAAGGGGATGGAGTTAGCCGCCCAGGATGACTAAGCCATGGTTCCAAGACTTGCAGGTCATAGATTATTTCAACCACAATCATTAGAAACAAGTTTTTGTCCAGCAGTTTGCCTTTCCATGAGAATCTGTCTGTTGTAGCATTGGACACCCATGGATTTCCTTTGGGACCACACTTACCCGTCTTGGGGCACGAGGACCAGAGCCCTGGGCCGATCAAGCACAGAGGAATTGACGATCGTGAGTCGGAAGTCGCCATCTGGATTCCCCACCTGACAAAAGAAAGGAGGGGAAAAGGCCAAGATGGGTCTGAGCTCCTTAAAAGACCCACATTGCAAAGTTTCCTACTTGGCTCCCGCCTACAGATGGGTCCCTTTACGGCCGCCTGATTCCCCTACAGACTGATCTGGAAACCTGCCCTGATCTCCAGCCAGAATGAGTTCTTCCCTCCTCTGGCTCAGGTGACAATTCTCACACAGTCTGACAGCAGAGCCAGTGCCACCTGTGCCCCCAGTTCTGGGGGCTTGATGACTTGCACGAAGTAAGTGCTCACTGTGTGTTTACTAACTCCACCCGCCTCCGGGGCTCCAAGCTCCAAAGCCACCAATGGCTCTGCTTTGTCCACAAAACAAATTCTCAAAGTCACCGCCTTGCCGTTGAAGAGTCTCCACAGACTCTGCTCTCTCCACATTCTCTCCTTCACACAGGCTCCTACACCTTTAGGGAAGCTGGTCTTCTCATGGTTCCCCAAGCCTGACATACCTGCTCCCGTCTGCTCCCGCCATATCCGCCCCCAGGCCCACCTCCTCTGCTGACCCTTCCGAGCCGCCTCGATCAAGGGGAAGCCACTCTTCTTACACCATTGCACACACAGTGTTTGAGTTGTACACTGTGAGCGTGTGGACACTGAAGCTTTACCTGCACCCTTGTAGCAGAGCGCTGACCACACTCAGTTAAAAAAAGGAGCGAAAGAGTAATCACAAGACCACCGACGCACCGCTCAGTGTGTGCCCGGCGCTGTGCATCTTTCCACGCCCTTCTCTCAACCGCCCCGTGAGGGGAACACTCCAATGATCCCCTCCTCGATCAGGGCTCAGCTCAGATGTCCCTTTCCAAGACACTTTCTCTCCCCAGTCACACAGTCACATTGCCCCATCTGACGTTCTTTGCAGCACGTGGCACCAATAGGACGGATGGACTTATTTCTTCATGATTTTGCTTCCTCCACTAAAACCTAATCTCTCTCAGCACAGGGACCTGTGTGTCTTGCCTCCTGCTGTATCATCATGACCTAAAACCGTACCTGGCACAAAGCGTGCCCGAAAACAGCACTTGTCAAATGACTGAGTGGATAAAGGAATCCTCATCTTACAGATGAAGAAACTGAAGCTTAGAGGGGATAAGAAACTTGCCCAAGTCACTTAGCTACTAGAATAAAGGCTGAACCCAGGTCTGTCTCTCGAGTTTGTGGCTTCTGTCATGCAACTTCTCCCATCTCTCTGGGTCTCTCTGCTTCTACTGTGCCTTCCAGTAAACCACAAGTCATGTCTCCCCAGTGAAATCAGTATAAAGAGGTGCGGAGGCAGTGCCCCACTGCCTCAGCAGGAACATGCAGGAGTTGAGCATGCCTAGGAGACCATGACTTCTTACCTTCCTAGTGCCCTGCGGAGCTCAGGTGCAGACAGGTGAAGTGAGGATACGAGAGAACCTACCTTACAGGGTGGCTGTGAGAAGTGAATCAAATAATTCATGCAAAGTGGTTCCAACAGGGCTCCTCATCATTAATAACAATGATGAGGATGGCAATCATGATATTATCTTCATTATGCTAATTGATGGCATAATACTTGAGTGTGGATGTCACGGCATTATAATAACGCTACGGTATTATTATCATCATTACTGTTACTACTCTATGCTTCTGCTAGCCCAAATATAAGTATTCAGGTATCTTAATGAAATCTGTTTGACAGATTCAGGCACCCTGTTGGCACACGGGACCTCCATTCTCTGCATTTCTCAGGGAATCTCCAGAGGAATTAGACACACTGGCTCCTGCTTCTCTGTCAAATCTGGCTCACAGCCCAGGGGCTCCCCTGCTTGCGTAATTAAGGACATACCTCAATCTTTTTGAAGCCAGAATCCACCCAGTAAAGTAACTGGCTGAGGGGTTCAAAAGCCAAGGCTTCTACTGTCTCCAGGCCAGAACTGATGATCACCTCTTGCCCTGTACTCCCGTTCAAACAGAGGCGCTGATGAGAAAGAAAGAAGAAGAAACGGTGTGAAATGTTCAAATGACCTCCAGCCAAATCAGTCCCTTCGATGGGAACCCACTTATTCAATTGGCTTGAACGGTGAGGGCGGAGATGTTTTTATATTCGGAAGTGTTCCAGATGCACGAAGCTGGTTTTTAATAAAAGCATTTCTAAAATGGATTATGGCTTCCTGTTTGAAGCAGAATAACTACACAGAACGGAATCTTTTCTATCACCTTGCATTATCATCGTGAACACCGGTCACTGAGCTGTGCTGTATCACAATAATGAGGTGGAGATGACCGAAATGCATGAGTCTGTCTGCTTTTAAAATAAACGAAACCAGACTGCTGTTATTTTTAAAATCCTGTGTCTGCTTTTTATAAAAAGTCTTTCCTCCCTCGGGAGGCTCCATCAGGTGCTATCGCTGGGATAGTAAAGGGCAGTAGTCACTGCCACCCCTCCACCAAACCTCTCGGATACCCGGGCCCTGTAAAATTTCTGTTGGGTTGGAAGTCCAGATAAAACTTGCTGGAATTGCTTTTCTAAAAGGATTAAATAGGCAATGAATAAATATCAAATAGCCCTCCTTTAAAATGCGTGGGTCTGAGTGTACGGCCATCCATCTGGCCTGCATGGCGACCTTTACAGCTTACTTCCTGGTTCTTGACTGTGCTCAGAATAGCTGAAATGGATAATTACGTGAACTATGGAGAAGTCAAGTGTTACTATATCATGGCTTGGAAAGAAGGATGTTAACGAGGCAGTGGGTACGATAGGGAGGGACTAATAGTGCTACATACCGAGTCCTAAAATCCTCCCAGCAGGTAAAGGGAGACCTCACTTATAAGCAAGACCGCAGACTGGGGGCTCCCTCTGTCCTTCCTACAAGGACAGAGGTAGGTAGGGAAAGAACATACTAAAACAGAACACTGAAAAGTGTCATCCGTTGGCCCTGAGAGGAGTTATGACTTTAAAACCTCCAATACCCATCTCCTTAGGCCACTCTGAAAGAAGCTTACCAGGGCCGGGCAGTCACGAGGCAACAGCCCCCCCGAGCAGACCCAGAGTGGACGCACCTGGATGATGTCCAAGGCCAGGTCGGACCAATACAAGCAGTTGCGCTCATAGTCAAAATCCAGGGCCACCGCTGCCCGCAGGCCGGTGAGAGGCAGCTGCTCGGTGGCTCCGGAGGTCAAGTCATAGCGGTGGATGGACTTGCGCATGGCGTACAGGATGAACTCGTTCTCCTCTGCACAGACACACAAAGATGACAGGGGGCTGGACCTGGGGATGCTGAACAGGTCCTCGCACGTCTGACCCTCTTTTTTCTCACCCATAAACCTCAGAGCCACTGCACATGGCGTGGGTCAAGTGAGAACGTAGGAATCCAGACTCAGAAGGTGGGTAAAGGAATCACATTTCTGCCTTGGGCAAGTTTCTTAAACTCCTGTGAATCTCTGTTTCCTTTGCAAAGTGTCTACTTGCTACATTTTTAAAAAATCTAGATTCCCTCCAGCAATCATGCTCCAATAGCTATTCTTCAGAGCTCGGCCTAAAAGTTTTGGTCACACTTGACAAAGTAATTACACAGATCAGCACATTCCTCCTCGTCACAGGACTGCATCACGTGGCATCGTAATCTTGTTGACTAGAGACCCCAAGTCGCTGAAGGCTTACAGCTAAGTTTCCTAATTCATTTACTCACCCATTCAATATTGTTCACAACGACACAGAGCAATTATATCACCCTACGATATTTTCAAAGCAATAACACATTCTTGGCCACCTACAAAATGTTTTACAACACAATCATCACAAAGATTCTATTTCTACTTAAATACTTACACAACGTACATACTATGTACCAGGCATCGTTTGATCCCAGTAACAACTGTATAATGGAAGAGCTACTACTAACTTGATTTTACAAATGAGAAAACTGAGAGCAGAGAGGTTAAGTAACCCACTCAAGGTCACACAACTAGTAAGTGGCAGAACCAAGACTTGAACTCAGATGGTCTGGATCCAGAGTCTATGTTTTAACACCCAATGGTGTAACACCGATGGTGCCATTTTTCAAGACATAGAAATAGAAGCCCAGAGTGCTTACAAGACTGACTTAATGTCAGACAACTAGGAACGTGAAGAGCTGGTGCTCTATCTCTTCCACTTAGGGAAGAGCCTGGAAAACATCCAGATTCTTCCAAAGGAATGGAGATGAGCAACACACCTGCATCCATATCTGAGGCATCCGTTGTGACAACATGTTGCATCTGGGACCAAGCTGCAAATCTGGATCCCTCTGCTGCGTGCCTGCACGGTGACTGTGGTTGTTTTCTCTCTCTCATCCCATTCATTCAACGAGTTAACATGTCTTAGCCACCTCTGCTTTATAAAGGCTTCAATATAGAGAATGCACCCCCAAAATATACGTCTACCTACAGTTTTTTACCAAAGGTGAATTTGCCTTCTTTTCCTTCAGTATTACTTCACTTCAAAAGTATCTAAGCTACCACCACATGATAACAAACCCCTCCCTTTGGTTTGCAAGAAAACCTTCCCACTGTAATTCCCAGGGGATGGAATAGTCGAGATGAAAAGCGCCGAGCTTGTAAATGACGTTGGAATCAAGGATTCTCGTGGCAGTTGCCACGTGGGGACGCGGAGACACATTCACAGCAGCAAGCCCTTCACCCCACATCTCTCTACCATCTAGAAACCTCATTCTGTTGCTTTGGTTTTTTTTTTTTTTTTCTTCTTCTAACCAACTAGTGCCTTTTGAGTAGAGTCTGAGTCCTGAAACACCTGCCTTAGGATTGGGTGTAGAGGAACAGACAGCGTTTTGTGTGCAATTCTTAACTTAGAAAAGAAATAGAATTCTTGGTTAATCCCAGCCATACCTGAGCCCAGCCTAGAGATGTGCATTATTATCCTAATCTCAAAGGAAGAAAAATTACTTCACTTTTAAAAATCCTTCCAGATGACCAGATTATCTCATCTTTGCAAACATATTATGGTTCCACATTAGTCCTATAAAACCATCTTTTCCTTTCTTGGTACATCCCTGCTTTCTGTTCCATGCTTTAAAAAAAAAACATTTAGGAGGTGGCCTACACTACAAATGAGATTTTTCCACTTCATTCCCTATTCTATCTTCTCCTATCAGAAGAGAAAATAGCTTTCCTACCAGTTTAGACAGTTTTAAACAAACTGTTTTGTCCCTCACTGAATTATCTTCAGAAATATTTATTACCGAAGTACCTACTCCAGCCCCTTAAGAGCTATCACTCAAACCCTGCTCACCCAAGCCCTCATCAATAACAGCTCTCGTGAGGGGACTGTCTGAATATTATCTGCTCACTTGGGGGAATCTGCTGAAGCCGTGTTCTTTTTAAGTCTCCACAGTGAGGGATGTTAATTACTCGGTAATGATGGAAGATTAAATTAAGGGACTAATGAGCTTAGCATGAAAAACACCAGGGCAAACTGGCGAGCAGTGAGCGAAGGAGAGGGCTGCTCTCCCCTGCCCGCGGAGGGCAAGGCTGCTTGCTCATGCTTCCTCTGGCGCTGATGGCTCTTCCATCGGACGCCACCACCACCAGTGGAGCCAGCTCCAGTCAGCACCTTCCCCGAGAGGCATGAGCAGGAGGGAGGGCTCCACGGGAAGAGAAGCCCTACGTGAAAAAGACTAGAAACAGAGCAAAGAAAGGAAAGACGCTAAGAGATTAGCTCTTTGTTAAGGTATCATAATTTCACGTCTATATTACAAATACCTCAACATGTGCCATCACCACCAAATCAACTTGAAATGTTTGGAACACATTATACCTTTATAGCATGTGCACTTGCTCCAAAAGTTTCCCCCAATGAGCATGCATATGATCACCTCAAAGAATGGGAATGATGCTCATCTGCCACTTGAGTGATGGCCAAGGAAGAGCGTGAGGCTTAGAGTCTGAATTTTAGCTTTGTCACCTACCAGGTGTGTGACCTCAAATAAATTGTTTAACTCTCTCCTCTGAACACGCTTCCTCATATTAAAAAAAAAAAAAAAAAAAAATGGAGCTAATAATAATATCTGCTTCACTGGGTAGTTCTAAGGACTAAACTGATAACGCATGGAAAAGTACATTAAAATGTGTAAAATTCCATTAAAACATTAGTCATAATTATTGTTATAAAAATTAAGATAGATCACTTAACTATTTCCCAGAAAGCCATGAGTCTCTTTCTATGACAAACAAACAGATCAAGGAACACACAGAAGGCCTAAGGGTGCCCTCAGCCCCCCAAGCCTAGAATACAACAGATGCCAAATAAATATTTTTCAATGAACAAAAGGGATGTCCCTCCGAAAATGTCTTCCATTCCTATAAAAACATAAGGTTATAAACA